>NC_038242.2:12743910-13113734 GCF_000004515.6 Glycine max | reverse complement strand
ATTATTTTTTCTTGTACACTTACTATATATGTGGCTTAATATACTAAACTAATCACCTGCATTGCGCTTTAGGAATTATATTCTATGATAGTAATGTTTTTCTTTTTTTTTTTTTCATTTTATATTACTACCAGGGCCTTTAAAAAAAATTGTATATTAGAACCATCAGAGGTCATTTGCCTCTTGCAGATTGCAAAGTTCAGAAATAAAAGGTCAACTGAAGTGTTATTTATCGTATTAAAAACGCATTTAAAAATTGAGGTCAAATTATTTCCGAGACAAAAATAATTTTGTTGATAAATTAAAATCCTTGTTTTTATATTTATTTTAATTTTAATTATTGAATTTAAATTTAAATATGCGTCCTAATATTTCTAACTACAAATCACACATATTAAAACGTGAACAAAATTTGCTCCTTGACATGAAAACACTTTATTCAAATGCTTTATGATTTTCAAACAAGTTGAGTTTAAATTCCTTGTCCTTTTTGGTGATCGTAATATTGTGACGCAAAGTCAGGAAACATATATTTTTGTATTTCATTGCATTGGTTTTACTTTTTTTTTTTTCTAAACACAAATATCTTTTACTCAAAATAATCTTGTTTAGATAAAATTATTATCGATAATAAAATTTTCATTTTAAATATTTAACATAATTATATGCTAAAACTTAAATCTAATACCTTTAATTAAGTTAAAATAATCTCATTAATTGATATATGTGTTCGATAATTGTATTGTTTTTATTAGTCCCCTTAACCAGCGTTCTCCAAATTTGATTTCTGTCATGATTCAACTTCTTTTTATGTAAAGGCAAAATCAAAATTCAATTTCATAATTTTTTTTATATCAAAATTCAACCTAACACCATCCATCCCATCACGCGATAAACATTTCATCAACATTGTAAGGGTGGGTGGGATTATACGTGACGCCAACTATTTCTAATTCAACAATTAATATTATTAATATTACATTAACAACGAGTTTGACAATGTATCTCCAATTGGACCCCTTCACCTTTGGGATTTTGAGCCTTTGACTTACATGGCATTGAAGAAAATGTCTGTTGTACCTAGAAAAAGAAGAAGCAAAAAGAGAGTAAAGAAAGAAAATGTCTGCTTCAATTCTTACCGTAAAAGCAAATAAAACCATAGTAATAGTAGGTAAATAAAAACATGCCATTCTACCTATAAAAAAATGTCATTCTCCTATCGCAAAATGTTTTTTTTTTTTAGGTGACACAAAATGGTTCTAGTAACACATCTCTTTATTATACCTTTTTCTCATTTAAATTTTATTAAAAATTGTAAAATTAAAAGAATAATATAAGAAGTGAGATCTAAAGAAATTATAAGTTTTAATAAATTATAGTCAACGGTAAAAGATATATTCAAAATAATAGTATGTTAAAAAATATTTTGCTTGCATTTCTCTTCAATGGTTATATGGATTAATTAATACATAATTATTTTAACTTAACAAATATTATATTATCTTTATTTCTTTTTTACTTATCTTTTAAGATTTCATCTAAATAAAGATTGCAATAATTTTCTCGATCGTAATAATTATGAGGTTTCTTATTTTGTCCTTTTTTCGTTTTTACTCAACAAAAAATGTATATATATTTTTTCCAATTTCACTTCCATGTTAAATGTCTAAATTAACTAAAATTTAAGTAGAAAATGAGGGTATATTCATAAAATAATAATTAATACTATCATAAACTTTAAAAATTACAAATAAATAAGCAAATCTTTTAAAAAAATGACACTTAAAAAATGATTTTAAGTTTAAATACTGTAAAATAAAGTATACAAATACATTAAATTTTAGAGAAAGAACTTTTTTTTTTTTAAGTTTACCATTTAAGATTCAAGTTTAGTCCAAATTGACATCCAAAATAACATAAAAGCAATTAATAGTTCTTTCCCAAATCCACATCCGATGACATTTTCATGTTTCTGATTCATGTAAAAAATAAAAAATAAAAATGAAAACAAAACATTTGTTAATCCAAAAACCAATATGTCTTATGAGTTACCAAACATACTTTGATAGCATGTTTAAAAACACATTGAGAATAGAAAATCACATTTAGAAGATGAAAGTTATTGGTATGTGTTTTATTTTTTATTTTTTATAATATGTTGAATCAAGCCATATGCCCGTTTTTAGTTTATACTCCTTCTAGCTTTGTAGCTTTTATTTTTCACATGAAAAGATGCAAGTCATAGATTATTAAACATGAAACTGAACAAATTTAAGGTTGAGTATGAAATAAAGAAAAAAATATTATTATTATTAGAAAAAAGTTATATATATATATATATATATATATATATATATATATATATATATTTAGATTCACATATTTTATATTATATTTTAAATTAAAATTGATCTTTTATTATTATGTTTTAAATCAAATACACCCTAAAAGGTAAAATCAAAGAAATTAGCAGTGGCGTGAAGGATGGGTGCAAGTTTGTAAAAAGACACGGGCATTTTATTTGGACTGAGACATTATGCAAATCAAACAAATTCAACACATGTTTGGAAAGAAGAGCAAGGTAGTGGTCGTTCCGTTTGGCGTCTGGCATGGCAATGTTCCCTAGGCGCTAACCACTTTCTCTTCTCCGAAGATTATTATTTCTCTTTTCCCAAAGCACTTCTCTCTTCCATTCTTTCGTTAAAACATTTTTCCAACGGCTTCTGAAATTATGTGACACTCTCCTCAAAAAATGCAAGAGACGCTCCTCAGTCTTTCCGAACACCACCACCAAGACGACAGCAACAACAAAGACATCGAGCTGCTTCTGGTTCCGCCGCCGTGCCGCCGCCAGCCGCGGATGGCGCGGCGCGTGTCTCCGGGCGCGGTGGAAAAAGCCCTCCCCTGCGGCGACATCTACAGCGGAAGCCTCTCCGGCAACGTCCCTCACGGCACCGGAAAATACCTCTGGTCGGACGGGTGTATGTACGAGGGCGAGTGGAAGAAAGGCAAGGCGTGCGGCAAGGGCCGCTTCTCGTGGCCCACCGGCGCCACCTACGAGGGCGAGTTCGCCGCCGGGAGAATGCAGGGCCACGGCACCTTCGTCGGCGTCGACGGCGACACCTACCGCGGCGCGTGGCTCTCCGACCGCAAGCACGGCTTCGGCGAAAAGCGCTACGCCAACGGCGACGTCTACGAAGGGTTCTGGAGGTGCAACCTGCAAGAAGGGGAAGGGAGGTACACGTGGCGCAACGGGAACGAGTACGTCGGAGAGTGGAAGAACGGCGCCATCTCCGGTAATGGCGTGCTGGTGTGGAAGAACGGGAACCGTTACGAAGGGTGTTGGGAGAACGGTGTTCCGAAGGGGAGAGGGGTGTTTACGTGGCGCGATGGAAACACTTCTTCTGGGAATTGGGGGAAAGAGTTTGTGAACGAGAAACGTGTGTCGGTGGATGAGTGTAGTAATAATAATAATAATAATAACAGTAATAGTAATAATAAGAGTGTGAGTTTTCCCAGAATTTGTATTTGGGAGCTTGATGGTGAAGCTGGGGATATCACTTGTGATATTGTGGAGGCTTCTATGATTTATGGTGGAGGAGGAGTGTGTGAAAGTGATGTACAGTTGCAGAAGAGCCCTTGTGGTTCTGTTGATGGGGATGTTAAGAAACCGGGTCATACGGTTTCTAAAGGACATAAGAATTATGATTTGATGCTTAATCTTCAACTGGGTATTAGGTATCTCATCTACATTCCCACTTCAATTAGCTTTCCAGTTATGGTTTGGTTAGATTAGATATTAGATATTACCACATCATAGATACATCCCTTTGATGAATTAACTGTGTGTTTATTTAGATACTCTGTTGGGAAGCACGCTTCGGTCTTCCGAGAGCTTAGGCCGGGCGATTTTGATCCCAAGGAGAAGTTCTGGACGAGGTTTCCTCCAGAAGGGTCTAAGTTTACACCTCCACATCAGTCTGTGGATTTCAGGTGGAAAGATTACTGTCCTGTGGTGTTTCGGTATGCACATTTTTAATTTCTATACTATATAAGTTTATTTGATTGGTGCTCTGTGCACTAATTATGGCTATGTCTTGGTGGGGGATTTAGGCATCTAAGGGAATTATTTGGGATAGATCCTGCGGATTACATGCTTGCTATTTGTGGCAATGACACACTTAGGGAGATGTCTTCTCCTGGCAAAAGTGGAAGCTTCTTTTACCTCACTCAAGACGACCGGTTCATTATCAAAACCTTGAAGAAGTCGGAAGTCAAGGTTAGTTGATAGCCTTTACTAGACTTTAAGATGCATTTAATTTGATGGAGAGAGCTGTAAACCTATATTTAGTAAGGTGAGGTCTCACTTTCAGCTCTCGCCCCACCGTCCTTTTTTTTTTCTGTGGGTATTCAATAATTAGTTGGTGGCCATCTCAGGTGCTCATCAGGATGCTTCCAAGTTACTATCAACATGTGCGTCAGTACAAGAATTCGCTGGTAACAAAATTCCTGGGGGTTCATTGTGTCAAACCTATTGGAGGTCAGAAGGTATGTTTGGATTTTTTATATAAATTTTGCTTTCAACTGGGTATACTGTTTATGAATGCTTGTTACAAATTACAATGAGATGAACACTAGTAAATAATAAATAATGCTATGATAAAACAGACTCGATTTATTGTGATGGGCAATGTATTTTGTTCGGAGTATCGGATCCATAAGCGGTTTGACCTCAAAGGTTCTTCTCATGGCCGCACAACCGATAAACCCCAGGAGGAAATTGATGAGACTACCACTCTTAAAGACCTTGATCTTTGTTTTGTCTTCCGCCTGGAAGAGTCTTGGTTTCAAGAGCTTAAATGGTACAGAATCTGCTGCCAGGAGGGTTACATATTGTTTTTACTTTAACATTTTTTTGTGATGGTCTAAGAGTCGGTTGGTCTTTTGTGATGACTTATGCTCAGGCAACTTGATAGAGACTGTGAATTCCTGGAAGCAGAGGGAATAATGGATTACAGTTTTTTGATTGGCCTTCATTTTCGTGATGATAGCTCAGTTGATGAAGTAGTAAAGAGTTTACCGGACGAGTTGTGTTCAGGTATATATGTCTTCTTACTTCCTCCTGTGTTTCATTTCATTTGAATTAATTGGGTCCCCGAGAGATAAAAAAATCTGTGGGATTTATGGGTTTGGCAGGCAAGAGAGACATGCAAAATGATGACGTACAGGATATGAAATGGATACCCATAGACCGGTATGCCCTTTACTTTTTATTCACAGTATCTGACTGTTTTTGTTGTTTCATCATGATGAATAAATTGCTACGGAGTTTTGGAGATGAGCAAAAATAATTGTCCTCCTTGAATTTTTTTCATTTATATTTCCAAAAACGGACAATGTTTGGGGATTTAAGAGATCTTTGTGCTGTTCTATTATCAGCTTGAGCGAGCTGTTATGTGAATTCCAACCCTTCATTTCTTGAAGATGGACCATTTCAAGTCAATCAAGGGAATTTGGATTCGGTTAAAGATGGACCATTCTAAGTTGCTATATTTTATGACCTTTATATTGGTCTCTTGACACTTACACCCATTGGTAGCCATAGCTTTCACTTCTATGATTTATTTGCTTGTGCATGTGCCATGTTCTTGAGCCTTAGTCTGTCTGGACCCAGTCATAAAACAAACAGAAGAAAAATGCTTCTGTTTTAAACTATCAATGTGGCCCATACGCATGCAAATAGCTAAGACCACCATATGGCCACAATTCATGTAGAAACAAAGCAATGGCAAATAAATGAGCATTATATTTGTGACTCTCCAGTCCTCTCCATTTGTGATTTAGGAGTAGGTGACTTGCTAGTTATCTCCTTTTTGGAACATGATTCTGTTGGCGGAGATGGACCGCAAATGACTTGAGTTATCATGGAAAAATTGGAGGCAAATTTATCGACAACAAATGCTGGTGGGGTCATTTGATTTTTCTGAGATGGGCAAAACCTTCTTTGCAAAGCTAATTGTTAGTTGACTCATGACTGTGATATTGATAAGGCAGTGGTGGTTGCTAGGACTTGAAGCTTAGGAATAGGAGATATATTTGCATGACAGTGACATGTAAAATGTTGTCATTGCTGTTAGTTAGTCCATATACACGAGTTGTTTTTTTAGTTTCTAAACTATAATTACCGGTTACTTTTAAGATCTAGTCTAGTCAACTGAACAACAAAATTCCTTATTAACTAAATTAATGTTCAAAGTTTTGTAAACTGGTATATCTTGGGCCCTCTTCTTGATGGTTGGTTTATATCCTAATCATTCAAATATTTGATTTGAATTTAATTTATCCATAAATTAAGGTAATTCTTGATATTCCAGGGGACCTCTAATTCGGCTGGGAACAAACATGCCGGCCAGAGCAGAGAGAGTGTGTAAAGCTGGATTGGATCAGCACACTGGTACTGGAAGTAGCAATTCTATCCCTTCAGAGAGTGGTGGTGAGGTCTCTGATGTAATCCTTTACTTTGGTATAATTGACATTCTCCAAGATTATGATATAAGCAAAAAGCTAGAGCACGCATACAAGTCACTGCAAGTGGATCCCTCCTCCATCTCAGCCGTTGATCCCAAGCTATACTCCAAAAGGTTTAGGGATTTCATACACAGAATCTTTGTGGAGGACAAATGATAGATATTTTTGGAGAGAGACAATTGGAATTGAAACGGGACCAACTTTGGCTTGGTGACACTTTAGCATCATCAGGGATATGTCAGTGAATGCTGCAAACGTTGGCGATTTAAAGTTTCAACAGAGATGTTGGTGTTAAATTTAAATACAAGTCTTGGTAGTTGATGGCTAAATTTTTCTCATAGCCATTGAAAATGGATTGAACCGGTGAAAACTGGTAGGGGGGGTGCTGGTAGATGGACACGGCAGAGGGGATATGCTTTTTTTGTTTTTTTTATTGAGGGGAGAGAGATTGTGACCATAGTTGTACATGTAATGCATCATAGGGCAAGTGATGGGAATTCTTTTTTGATGACTTTTGTTTTGGTTGTGGTTGTGGAGAGAAGGGTAGGGAATAGAAAAATGGGTATGGATAATATGGAGGGATTCATATTTTGACCAGGGTTGGGGGTGAAATAACTGTACACAGACAGTCAAAAATGGATAATGGAATTGAATTGAATGAACATACATTTTTGGTTGGCGAGATCAAAAAGAGATGGTTTACCTGTTGAGCAAGAAAGAAAAGTTCCCACAGAGGACCCCTCTGTCTCAGTCTCTCTCTGTCTCTGCTGTTTGCATTCAAATGGGTGTTTTTCACTTTTGCAGTGAATAAGGCATAAAAAGAAGAGAAAAGCACAAGAAAGAAAGAGTTGGGTGTTTCCTTGGTTCATGTTCCTTCTTTGTCACTCTATAAACGAAGTTTGAAAAAGCAGAATAACAATAATAATACAAGGGTGTGTCCTTTTTGCTTCTTTTGAACAATACCAAGAAGCCAACAACTCGACAAAGCAATAAATTTGGGCACGAAATGTGAACCTGTTTCGTATTTGAGAGTGATAGCTATCCATGCATGTTGTGCCCCAGTATTTCTTTTAATAATAGGAGGAAATTAATGAAACTTGACCCTGTATGCAGGCTGCATAATTGACTTCGAATAACATTAACTTTTATTAAAATTAGTTTTAGAGTAAAGTTATTTATGATGGGATGTTTTTATTAAAAAAACAAATTAATAGTAAAATTTGATTTTTTTTATTTAACGAGTTATTTAAATATTAATTTTTGATGATGTGACTAAACATATATTGAATATTGAGGTAAAATTAGGGTGGTAAAAAATTAAATTTTTAAATGTCGGAAGATGAAATTATAAAATCGAGAAGAGAAGCGTCTTGAATCTAATTCTCCCAGAGGACAAAAATAGTGTTGGCTATTTAAGAAATGGACTGTTGAGCGATCTTACGCTGCTTTGATCCTGAATCTCGCAGGGCTTGTTTTGTAGTTGGATGGAGGAGTCATGCTGTCTCTTCTCTTGGCATGGAATATAATAAACTTTTATTTCTTCCGTAAATTCAACTATACTTTTCCTATGCAAGGCCCAAGGGGACCCATAAATTTACCCATAAACTAAACTTTTTTCCCCACCTGTAAGACATTTCATGAATATATGAAACACTTTATATTAAACATTTCATCAATATTTATTTCATTATTTATTATTTTTCTCTAATTTTGTTGTACTATTATCTCTATTATACATGGACATTTTTTTTTTCTTTTTCACTAAGTCTCATATAGATGGTATTCAATGTCCTTCCTTAATTAAGGCATTACCAATATCTTTTTCCCCGTATAAACAGGGTTTCATTTATGATGTTATTAAATAATAAAATTTAATTTGAATATATTTATAATATAAAAGTATTTTACATTTGTTTCAGATTGAACTTGAGTTCAATCCACATATGGGGTCCACTTTGACCAAACAATGGATCAATCCAAGTAGCAAGTGTGACCAAAGTGAAAAATAATATATCACACTTGGTTCAAGAGCACAGTTACTTTGTTATTACACCAAAATAGAGCATTATTATTTATGAAAGGCCTTGGACACTATGTGGTGAGTCAAGCCAATCTCATACTCCTATAAATATAACTAACGTTAAACACTTATTACAAATTGTCACTTTAACTTGAATGTCATAGACTCATAGAACCTTTTGGAGCTACCCATCTATTTTCACAATGTCTCGAGAGCTCGCAATCATATAAAAATAACGAATTTTGTCTACTCAAAAGCTTATTTTACTTAATGTCTTTCAAAGTTTATTGGTTTCAATTAACAGTTCATCTCAGACGCGTATTGTTATGCATGATAAATATATTAACTTTAAAAGTTATATAACATCAATTCTATTGATTGATTCGGTAAAAAAAAAAAAAAAATTAGATTCACACTACAGCTAATATTGACTGTTTGAGTATTTTAATGTCGTCAACTTATTGTACGATTTCGAGCACAATGATTTTGAAACTATTTTTCATCATCATAAACATTTTTACAAGTTTTTTTTTTTTCAATTGCAGAATAATCATGAGCACACGCACTAGTGATTAGTGCCAGAGATACAATCACTACCAGGCATTCAGTGGATGTGATTCATTTTGAAACATGTGAAATGAATGAGAAATTAAAAATGAAATAAAAGCTAGTACTATTTTTATTATACATCATTGAAATATGAAATACGTAAACAGGCAAATTCCCTAGCTAGCTGTAAAATGGTGAAAAACAAAGAAACAAAAGGATAAATAGTGGAAGTAAATGGTGGACGTGGGGTGGGAACTGAACTGTACAGGAGCACAGGAAGAGGCACAGCAGCAACAGCAACAACAAGCAATTGACAACACGAAGGAATAAGTTGGGACTTGGTAGGCACATATATACACACAATTGAAGCGTGAAGCCGCAGCAAGATGGAGAGTATCTTTCTAATGTTACATGACATTCAGATATTTTGTGTTTATTTTCTGAAAGTTTTAAAAATATGAACCCTAATACTCAATTTAAACCATCCCAAGCAAACAATTGATTTAATTGGTAAGAATTGAACTCATATCTCATGAGAATGTGAGTTTGAATTTTATTGTCAATATGAGAATCTTATTAATATACTTAAGTATTTCTACAAGCGTTTGGTGAACCTTGAAGTATGTTGTGATTCTGATCAGCCTTCAAGAATTCACCTGAACTTTATTTTAAAAAAATCATCCCAAGTTAATTCATGTTAATTGGTTTGATTAATTACCTAAAACATTTAAATCAAACAAAGTTAAAGGCCTATGTTTTTCCTGAACCCGAACTAACTTAATCCAAATCTGTCCTTAAATATATAAGAGACAAAGAAAAAATGAAAGGTATGTAAAATAGATTTAACTCGCGGGACAACATGCTTAGCTTATCATTTTTTACAAGTTGGATAGCACTTCGCACATGCTATGATGCTAACCCTTGATATACTCTGTCCTGCATTCGTGAGTTGTGGTAGGAGAAAGTAGGTGGATGTCGGTTCAATTTTTTTTAAAAATTATATGTTTTAGTTCTAAGTTTTCAAAAGTATTAATGTGAATTTAATTTCTTTTGCTTTTAATTCATATTTGTATTCACATACTCACCTCTCATTGCATTTACTTATTTTAACAAGATATTTTTCTTGTTATTTTTTCCCATTATTTTATGTCTACCCACCATAAAATATAATAGTTTTTCTTAAGGTATAAAATATGATAGGTTAAATTTCTAAGTTATTTTTTTAATGCAAGAATAGAAAATAATGTCATGAATTTATAACAATTCACATTCTGTTTAACCAACTAAGTTATACCTCCTTAATAAATTTTTGAGTTTTAACCCATTTCAAAAACTAAAAAACCAACTATTACTCATGAATTATGTCAAATTTTAATGTGTCAAAAGTCATGATCCAATCTCATGGTTATCCCATTGTCTATTTTTTTGGACTATAAATATCTTTTACTGGAAGACAATAAGATCACTACAATAATAAAAAAATTTATTTAAGTATTTGATAAAGTTATATATTTATATAATTCTAACTCAAAACATTATTGATTAAGCTAAACAAAACTGCCTTTCAATTGATTTGTTTAAACAAATCTTATTCGATATACCTTATTTCCATCCCTATTTAATCATAGTTGGGCACTTAGGCTTCGGCCTCCTTCTCTTCTTTCCCAACCTACTTCAAATTACAAGAGTAGCCTAAATATGAACAATAACCTCTCTTTAAAGAATGTTACCTTTTTCTAACCTGAATAATAACTCTTCTTCTCTGTCCTATCCATGCCAATTGTTGTATTTAGAATGCTACCTTTTTTATAATTTAATTTAAAATTTTTTGGATGCATTTGAAAGTTTCAATTCTCAACGTCAGAAGCATTATTCCATTGATTTTTTTTTTGCTAAATTACAGTTTTGGTGAATTTATAATTTTAAATCCGTAATTTTGGTCCCCTATTTTTAAATCAAGACTTCTAGTGTTCATATTTTTCAAAATAAGTAATTTTAATTTTTTGGTCAATTGAGTATCCAAAGTCAATGTAACATATTAATGTTAACATGAAATTTATGTAAGTGTTGATATGACACTTATATGAAAAAAGATTAAATGAAATAAAAAATATCTTTTAATAGGAATTGAACTCATAATCTTTATTCATAAACAAAGCAATAAATCATTAACACACTTATTTTATTTAGTTAATTACATTAAAATTATTTTCTATGTATCATTAGTCAAGAGTTATTAATTTTTTCCTTCAAATTATCAAAATTTATAAATTAAAAAATATTTAATATATAAATATTTAAATTTTATTTTATATATTTTATATGTTTTTATTTCAAATAATTTAGATATTTTTTTTACCAATTTATAGTTAAATTTTATAAATTAATATGTAAATTATTTACATAATTTTTTAAAATTTATTTTAATATACAAATTATTTGTACTCTAATTATTTAAGTACAATTATTCATAGACAAGGCAATAAAATACTTGTTTTATTTAGTTAATTATATTATTATTATTTTCTATATATCATCAGTTAAGAGTCATTAATCTTTTTTCAAATTATTAAAATTTATAAATTAAAAAATATCTAATATATCAATCTTTTATATTTTACGTATAAAAATAATGTGTATAATAAAATTAATTTACAAAAAAATTATGTAAATAATTTGTATATTAATTTATGAAATTTAATTATAAATTGATAAGTAAATAAAAATATGTAAACTATTAAGATAAAAATATATAAATGATAAAACAAAATTAAAAATATTTATATAATTAATATTTATTAATTTATAAATTTTGATAATTTAAAAATAAATTAATAACTCTTGATTAGTGATGTATAAAAAATAATGTTAATATAGTTAACTAATCAAAGTAAATATGTTAGTGATTTATTATTTTGTTTATGAATAAATGATCATTAATTTAATTCCTATTAAGATATTTTTATTTTTTATTTTATTTAATCTTTTTTAATAAACAATAAAATATTTTGATTTATAAATAAGAAGATTAAAGTTATAATTTAACCAATTTTTCTTACAGATGTCCGGTAAAAAAATAAGGTGATTTCTCACAAGTTATAAGCTGCCTATCACTTCAGATGAAAAAGAAAAGTGCAAAATAAATTGCTGCAAACTAATGTGACATGCTCGGGGAGGAAATTCATTTTTCCCTCCTGAGAGCATATCCACCTTAGAGATGGAGGAGTCCACACGTAATAAAGGCCACACATGTGTAATGATTTGTATCCTTCATGAAGTTACAATAATTTTTCCCTCTAAACATGCACGAAGGACTTTAACTTAGACTAACCAAAACAATCACACGTGACATGTACAAAAATTGATATGAAGAAAAGAAATAACCCAGTTTGGCAGGGTTAAATAGGGGGAATTGCTTTCTGCACCCCATAATTGCTTTCTGTACCTTTTTAACATTCTAGAAAGGGCTAATCCGGAATACAATCCATAATGCAAAATTTTACATCCTGGAGCGGGGTGCAGGAAGCAATTTCCATAATAGGATACAGTTGGCCATACCTTTTCTAAATTAAATAGCTTGTTCAAAGAGAATTGCTATTGGTTACTATCCCATTTGTTATTGGTACCTACACACCTTTGAAAAGATCCTCTTACCCCTCTCAGCTCTCCCTCCCTCTTTTCCTTGCCCACACCCCAACCCATCACCACCACACCATCCCCAGATTTGAACCACTGTCAGGCCACAACATCAGTGGTTCCCTACACGTGCAACCTCAACCTTTGTTTGGATCGCACTAGTGTCTTCCTTGTTGCACGATGGGGTGGTGTTTGCACAACAACACAATGGTGATGTGACTCGTATATCTATTGGCGTGGGGTGTTGTTTGGGTTGCATGATAATGTTGTTGGTATGGCGGTGGCTTGGGGGATGGATGTCAACTTTGACGTGATGGAAGGTGGTAATATGGTGTTTGGGTCATGTAGGTCTTGGTGGTGTTTGATGATTGTTATGGTTGAAGATGTGAAGTGTGCATAGGAAGAAGGATGGCAAACATCCAGGGATGTTAAAAAAAACAACAAAAACACCATTCCATTTATATTTTTGCAACGCCTTCAAAAAATACAACAAGAACACAATTTCTTTGGTTACAATTGTATAACATAATTGTGTTTTTGTTGTTTTTTTCTTTGGCACTGCCTCCATTAACAACGAAAATATGATTGTGTTGTATAATTGTAAGTAACAAAATTGTGTTTCCACAAAAGAATATTTTTGAAAAAAAATATTTTAAAATACTAGATAGGGGCCAATAGCAACGCCTCTGTTGAAAACGGTCCAGCTCAACCCAATATGAAAAAAGCGGGTCCCATCGCGCGCACAATCACAAAAATAAGTTAAGTTGAAGGCTCGTTGGCAACGGTGCAATAGAGAGTCACAATTTCAATGGCCGCAGAAATTTGTGGCGGGTCTCTATTCTTATCCGTTAAAACTCAACTGCAACAGCGAAACCAGCAAAATGTGTTCTTCCATGCTCAACGTAGCAGAACGCGAAGAAGCACTACCAGATTCCACTCATCCAAATGCTGCTTTAGTTCTTCCGCCTTTCCAAATGCGTCCCCGTTTCGCCGCGGCGCAGTGTGCCGGGTCGCCAGCACCGACTTCGAATCCTCCGCCAAAGCAGGCGAGGATCGTCTCTCTAAGGTATCATCGCTACTAGCCACTCTCGTGTTTTTTTCCAAATTGCCCCTCGTTCGTAGAATCGTAGCTAAAAGCTACTTTGGTTTGTGTTTTAGGTGCCGGTGCGTAATATAAGGAACTTCTGCATCATTGCGCATATTGACCACGGGAAATCCACGTTGGCGGATAAGTTGCTTCAGGTTACCGGCACGGTGCAGCAGCGAGAAATGAAGGATCAGTTTCTCGATAACATGGATTTGGAGAGAGAAAGAGGCATCACTATTAAGCTCCAGGTTCCGACCTTTTCCTAATTCGTTGTTATCTTAATCTTACGCGAGAGATTCGGAATATGATTTTGAAAATCCTTTTTTCTAAATTAAGATACTCTCTAGACTCATATATAAACAAAAATAACTATTTTCACACTAACTAAGAATGTTAGTTGAATCAGTAAAAAAAAAAAAAGTTAGTTAAAATCATTTACTTTTAAGTAAAAAATAGGATTATTTCTAAAATATCCTTCATTGGAACTTGATATCATGATAAAATAGAGTTGGAATTAAATGAAAGATATTTTAGGAATAATATTATTAAATAATGGTGAAATTAGGTAGATTTATTTATATTTGAGTCTTAGATACAAAACAACTTTTTTGCTTATATATGAGTTCAGTATTTGTGAAAGTATTTGACTAATTTTAATCATGGCAGGCAGCCAGAATGCGTTATGTGTTTGAAAATGAACCTTATTGCTTGAATCTAATAGACACTCCAGGGCATGTTGACTTCTCGTATGAGGTATGTAATGTAGTTATACACATATGCTTACTGTTATATGCTTATATGCCTCTTTATCTGCTATATTTTGCAGCATTTTTTGTCGTTTCATTTCTTCCTGATTCAAACATAGGAGCTACACTCAGATGTAACACCTATATGGACTTGGAATGGTGAAACTTAAGCCTCTTGTCTATGTTATCGTGTAATAATTTTAAGAATTTATAGGCATAAATAGTGTGTTTTGGAAAATGAATTGTTTTTTTTATACAAGAAACTGAAGACAGGGTACAGGCAACAAATTTCGGTGGCATTCTATTTGATTCCCGTCTTCTTTTATTTAGTCTCCATCACCTTTTGAGAAGCCATTTTGGAAAAGTCATTATCTTTGGGTTTTTTGTGGCTAATTATGCTAACAAAAACTGCTTTAAAATATAAAACAAAATGCATTAAATCCGTAACTTTCAGAATTCAGAATTGTCATTTGGTCTTTCTGAATGATATTTCCCTCTCAATTGAGTTCAGGTGTTACACGTGATTTATTATCTTAAATTCACCCCCAACCAAGAACATTATCTTTTTTCTTTCTTTTTAGGGGCAGTTAAACCCCCCTCAGAACATCAATTTAATAATATAATTGTGTCTATTCCATCTGTGGCCAGGTTTCTCGGTCACTCGCTGCATGTGAGGGTGCTCTTCTAGTAGTAGACGCTTCTCAGGTGAATCTCTATGCTTTTCTGCCCTTCTTTCCATTCTGGTTTTATGGCCTTTATCATGTGAGGGTGATCTTTTAGTAATTCTGGTATCTGCTTTTGCAAAAAAATGTTTTCAAATCACAGGGCGTTGAAGCACAAACACTAGCTAATGTTTATTTGGCTTTGGAGAACAACCTAGAAATTATCCCTGTAAGTATGCCATTTTTAATATTCTACTTTTAACTTATATTTAATTTTTATATTAATTTACTGAGATACTCATTATCCTTTATTGATGCTATTTTTCAATTAATAAACTCAAATATATATTTTGTTGCCACAAAGTTGCGGCATGGGATTTTCCCTTTTCAAATTGTGGATGGATTGTTGTCTTATCTGTCTGTTTTTCCATCACTTTTCTCAAGTTATAAATTTATGAGATAATATGTCCATGTGTTGCGTGTGTGCATGTTTAGTAACACTAGATATTCTGTAACAGGTTTTGAACAAAATAGATCTCCCAGGTGCAGAACCAGATCGAGTTATCAAGGAGATTGAAGAGGTTTGTTTATCAACTTAGACCCTTGATGTCATCGTACTATTTGTCTTAATTTTTCAGCTTCTAGGGGAGATAGTCTAGGATCCCTTCTCATTTAAGTTTGTTCTCTTATGACACTATAATTTTCTTTTTTGATAAGGAATTTATTAAGATAGAAAAGGAAGATAAAGAAACAGGATAAGAAATCCTCAAGGAATAAAGATGACACAACCAAAATAAGAAGCAAACATAAAATAAGAAAACGTTTGTGTTATTTGATTGGAACATACCTGTTCTTATCATTAACCTAACATTCTAAAGTCTTACTATTCCTAGTTTAATTACTAGTAACTGGAATGGTTATAGTTTACACATCAGGAGGTACAAATTTGAGAATGTGTTAAGTAGGGATTCCTTGCATGAGCATTGCTGGTTTCTTTATTTATTAATTCTTGAATCATTCTTATGATATTCATAAAATAATTTGCAAGTTGAATTGATTTCTTGTATAGATTGTAGGTCTAGATTGTAGCAATGCGATTCTCTGCTCTGCAAAGGTTTGTTATTGTTCTTTCATTTCCTGTTGTTTTGTCTGGTTTATGATTTTACATTATATTACAATAGTACATAATATATACATATACATGTAGCTACATAATGAAGTTACTTTTTGCTATAGGAAGGAATAGGTATAATTGAAATTCTCAATGCAATTGTTGCAAGAATTCCCCCACCTGAAGATACATCTAAAAGACCATTGAGGGCTTTAATATTTGACAGGTACTCTACATTTTTTTTCAAATGTACTAATCCATTTGATCATATATGTTGGCAATACTCTATGGATTCACATGGATTATCATTTAAGATTTGGATAACACTGATACTACAAAATAATTTTGTTAAGGTCCCTACAATCTAAAAATGATAACATCATTAACATGGACACTTCAACTGAGACTAGGTAGACTTATTGTAAAATTCAAGGATCTAATTTCTATGTCTAGGGTTCATCCTATACTTTAGCTAATTCTTTTTCCTTGTAGTTTTGTTGTTGTGTACTTAGCTTAATGCGAGTTCAGAGAACTTTACTTTATGCATCCAGTTGCTATACAATTAGTCTCTCTACATAGGCATCCTTAGATGCAATAATTTCCAATGTTATTAAATGGCCCTTATAGCCCCGCCATAACACTATAACGTGGCATTTTTTGACCCCTCTGCCATAGGCAATTTGTGAAGGGAGGCTCTCTATGGCAGTGCCATAGGCTGCAGTGGTTTGTTTATATGGCAGAATTTTGGCCTTCCACCATATTCTGCGGTCCACCTTTGATAACCTTGGTATTTACACGGATAAAATTCATTTAGTATGTATGGTAGATTAAACCCCCTAGTATGTTGTGTCAGCTAACATTCTTTTGCATGTGATATTTATCCTTCAGGCACTTACATTTATTATTTTTTTAAATGCAGCTACTACGATCCATATAGAGGTGTTATTGTATACTTTCGAGTTGTAGATGGGACTATAAAGAAAGGTGACAGAGTTTATTTTATGGCTAGTGGGAAGGTACAGTACCTTTCCTATTTTTTGATCCCCTATTTTTGCCAATAAAGATTTAGTTTTGTGGTGACAAATTATCAGTATAAATCTTAAATATGACTGCAAACAAATTTGAACAAGCTCTAGTCTATCATTGGTAAAACTTTGGTCATTTTGGTGACTACTGACTAAAATTCTCTGAACTAATCTGATTACTAAATTACAGGATTATTTTGCTGATGAAATTGGAGTTTTATCTCCCAGTCAACTACAAGTTGAAGAATTGTATGCTGGTGAGGTAAAGTAATACTTCTGAATGGTTTAATTAGCAGGGTGATGCATTTCATATTGCTTATGGTATTTTTATTTTGCCTCTTTCTTCCTCCTTTTCATCACTTATCTTTTGTACACTCACTATGAGATAAAGGGATTAAAAAAATGACATACAAAACACAATGCATGGCACTGGTATATTGTTTCTCCTGAGTAATTTTGTGTCTGTCTGTGCATATTTTTTTGCTGGCAAGACAATTCGGTTCAATGTTAAATTCATTATTGTCATTTCTATTGTCTAAAGAAAGACAGAATAAACATTTTTTATTCATTCTGAACATTGATATCTTGTGTTGTGCTTTAATAGGTGGGCTATCTATCTGCATCAATAAGAACAGTAGCTGATGCTAGAGTGGGTGACACTATTACTCACTATGGCAGAAAGGCTGACAATTCTCTCCCTGGATATGAGGAAGCCACTCCTATGGTGTTCTGTGGGTTGTTTCCTGTTGATGCTGACCAGTATTTATCTCTTGTTGACCCTCTTCTTTCTTTCTTGAGCAAAAGAGTTGTATTGTTACTCTTGAATGTATCTGAAACTAATCATATCCTTACTATCATTTGTTGTCAGATTCCCTGATCTGCGTGATGCACTTGAAAAGCTACAACTCAATGATGCTGCACTTAAGGTTATACTGATATGTTGGAAAATAGTACATCTTTTGTTTCTAGACTTTTGCCAAAGGACCATAATTTGCTTTTTTCTATATATGCTATCACCTGTTAGTTGTAATTTGCCATTCAATTATAGCTTTTCTTGATTTAGTTATAATAGTTTTTTTATCAATTCAATTTCTCTTGTAACTTTTTTATGTTTATTAAGTTATTCAGTTGTACTTTTGAATTAGTTTTATTCAAGAATATGCCAGTCATAAAGTTTATTTAAACTACACCATGTGAGATATTCATGCACAGTTGCTTTTGACATTTTGTGGATTATAATATATATGTGTGTGTGTATTTATCTATCTTAAGTTTGGAACCAAACATTTTTTTTTCCTAAATATCCATGTTTCTTACAGTCAAGCTGACAATGGTAGGATTAGTGACTGATTATTCGAAGATTTCATTATCTTTTCTGGTTTACAGTTTGAACCTGAGACATCAAGTGCCATGGGATTTGGCTTTAGATGTGGGTTTCTGGGCCTTCTTCATATGGAAATTGTTCAGGTTCGAATT
Source organism: Glycine max (assembly GCF_000004515.6). Classification (NCBI taxonomy): domain Eukaryota; kingdom Viridiplantae; phylum Streptophyta; class Magnoliopsida; order Fabales; family Fabaceae; genus Glycine; species Glycine max. Next base: position 13,094,894 of record NC_038242.2, on the reverse strand, counting down.
TGTTGGAGCATCTACTCTTTGACTTTAATAGGAAATGCTTGAATGTTCTTATATATATAGCATAATTGACATTCTGATTAACTTTGGAAACCTGGTCTTATCTTACAAGTTCTTTACATTATAGGAGAGGCTTGAGAGAGAATACAATTTGAGCCTAATAACAACTGCTCCAAGTGTTGTGTACAGAGTACACTGTGTAAATGGTGATACTGTAATTTCTTCTCATTCCTAAGCTCCCTTCTATTTAATACTTTATTTTGGTGAACTATTCATTAAAACTGAATAGCCTCTATTTTTTAAATGTATATAAACTTGAACGCAATCATTTTGTCTGAATCACAAAATCCTTGAAGGTTGAATGCTCAAATCCATCTTTACTTCCTGAGCCTGGAAAAAGGAAATCAATTGAGGAGCCATTTGTTAAGGTTATTTCTTGCACTTTGTTCTGTTTATTGTTCACCTTGTTCAATAGTTGAAGCGGTTTGGGCTAAAAATTTTAATTCACAAGTTCTTTCTCTTGCTCTGTGTGTGTGTATTGTCTTTATTTGTAATTAATGTAGTTGTGTACAGATTGAGATGCTTACACCAAAGGACTACATTGGTCCACTTATGGAACTGGCACAAGAAAGAAGAGGGCAGTTCAAAGAAATGAAATTTATTGCTGAAAATAGGGCATCAATCACGTATGAATTACCATTAGCAGAGGTAATCTCTTGCATTAGTTCTTGTCAATTGACCCTAAAAACTCATGCTTCTGTTTGACTAGTTTTGGCTCTCAAGCATCTGAATCTTTTTGAATGTCAATTTTGTAGATGGTTGGTGATTTCTTTGACCAGTTGAAGTCAAGAAGTAAGGGTTATGCTAGTATGGAGTATACCTTTGTCGGGTAAATGTCTCCGAGAGCATAGTTTATTGATAATATTTGCATAAGATTCTGTTGGCTTACAAGATTCTGTTGACTATTGTAAATTTCCCTGATTATGTAGTGTAATCAGGGTAGTTTTCATAAATAAATAAGACATATATGATGTTTAGGGATTGTAAATTAATGCAGACATTGCCACATTTTGTATTAGCTTCTAGTCACGGGAACTTTTTCATGTATTTTCATTCACCAAAAAAAAGTCAAGACTTTTCTAAGGCAAGAATGATAGGCTCTCTCAAGTTAATAGCTACCTATGGAGAAGTTAGATGAGAAAGAACAATTATAAACAGTTTTTTTTAATGGAAAAAGATTATAATCTCCAAAAACAATCCAATCCTAACAAACTTTTATACGAGAATTGTAATTCATTTTATCTCCTTAATTCATTTTATTTTCTTTTCCTCAAAGTGCTTATTGAAAAATTTATCCAAATTGGCGATTTATCATCTTGTAAATGCAGCCATAGTATGTCACATAATTGTAGAAATATATTATTTCATATACCTTGAACTCTGTCAGAAGAGGATGACTTTTTTTTTTTTTTTTAATATTTGAAGCACACAATACTTTAATGTTAATTACAGTTATCCTTGCCTTTTATTAAATACAATCATAGTGTTAAGTATGGACCGAAAAGGTTGTCTTTCCAAAGATTTAATGTTCCGATGCTTTCTGATAATTAATTTTCAGGTACATTGAAAGTAATTTAATTAAACTTGACATACGGATAAATGGTGACTGTGTGGAGCCATTGGCTACAATTGTGCACAATGATAAGGTAACTTATTAACTCTCTGTTTTTTTGGTCTATACATGGGTTGGAAATAAATATATATGTGGCTATATGTAAATTTCCTGTAAATAGAACTTGATTGTGGATTCCTGAGATATATTATGGAAATCATACTGGTTTGGGGAAACCATAATTGAATGTATTCATTTTATCTGCTTTTATTTTTCTGAAGAAAAAAAGTCTGGTAAAACATTCTTTAACTCTGATTGCAGTTGTCTAAATGCAAGTGCTCAGACATTGAAAAAAAATCTGTAAAGTAATTTTCACTATTCAATTACACCAAATTATACTTTTGCAGGCATTTGAACTGAAGAGGAATAACCCATAATTCAGTAATCAGAATAGTTGGTCGGACCTGTAATTCTTATTTTATTCAATGAGAATATTAGAAGAGTTGGTATAACTGTAAAAAAAAAATTGTTTTAGTCATAGAAACATTTTAATGAACCTAATTCTGTGTTATCGATGATATATATATATATATATATGGAAAATAAATCCTTGCCCTCCACTTAATCTTCCCCATCTCACTGCTAAATCCTATTTTACATCACTACCATCCTACTGTTTTTTCCCTTGCGTTCACATCAAGTGCTTTTGCCAGGTATTGCAGAACTTGAAGTAAAGAAATATTACAATATGCTATTTTCAATATTTAAAAAATTGTGTCTTCTGCTCACTTGGTTTAATATTGCTCAAATTTTTGAAGACTAGAAGCATGGTTATCTGCACTAGCTGCCATTTATTTCTAAGGAAATTATGTTTCTCAGATACTCGTGTCTGCATAAGCTATGCTTCATGTATTATTAGCTAAACCATTATAATTAAATTTGGCTGCATATCTTGTGATTATACTTTTTAATTTTGATGTCAATAAATTATCAGAAAATCAACAGAGGCTTGTATTTTCAGGCATATTCGGTGGGAAGGGCTTTGACTCTAAAGTTGAAGGAGCTAATACCACGACAAATGTTTAAAGTACCAATTCAAGTAAGGATTGTGTACTCTTTCAATGTTATTTCGTCAAAAAAAATCAGCAGTCACTTTCTCCCTAGTTTTTCTGCTTTAGATGGCCTAACTTTCATGTTGATGTTTATTTTCTCTTTCTCCTCCTCTCACAATTATGAAGAATTGCTTTAATTTTGTTATAAGTCATTAAACTAACCATGATAACATATGCTTGGTCTCTTTATTCTAGGCGTGCATAGGATCAAAAGTGATTGCTAGTGAAGCGATATCTGCAATAAGGAAGGATGTACTAGCCAAATGCTACGGTGAGACAAATGGCAAACCTTTGGGGGGGGGGGGGGGGGGTGTTCCTTCTTCTCATTCAGATATTTAGAAAATAGAAACTATGAACGGTATTTTATGTTGTACTGCATCCATCTTTCTTTCACTTTATTTTTCCTTGCCCTGTTCTGATTGCCTGGATTGCTTTTTTGTAATTTTTCTCTTTGATCTTCTAGGTGGGGATATTTCAAGAAAAAAGAAATTGCTTAAGAAACAGGTATGATTCAGTATAAATTCACTATATAATTTTTTCAAGGTTATCAAAATGGATGTCTAGCTATGTATATCCATAGAATACAGTGAAGTAAATATATATGCATATGTATGTTCTCAGTTCAGCTTCAATAACAAAGAAAAAGTATTATTTCATTATTTGCATCGTAGAAATGTGAAATTACTTATATGCAATTGTTTTAATTCTGATTCATACCTCAGATTGCTCATAATAGTATTATTGTCTGTCTCCAACCAGGCTGAAGGAAAGAAAAGGATGAAGTCTATTGGTAAAGTTGATGTGCCCCAAGAAGCTTTCATGGCAGTTTTGAAACTTGAAAAGGAGGTAATATGATTGTGTTTATGAGTAAGTCAACATGATATGAATTTGTAAATATATTAAGAAAATATTAGAACCTAGTTAATGATTCTCAGTTGTTATTTGTATGATTCTCAGTTGCGTACAAGATTTTGGATCATTGATAGGATTCCTTTACCATTAAAAATTGAAAATCTAGTTAATGCCTTAATGGTCAAGACTTCGACTTCTGTATTGGCAGAATTCGAGATCTTCAATTGGAGGTCTGTCTGTTTCAACATCATCAAATTATATGCCAGTTGGTCAATTCAGTTTTAGAGGGAGATAGCAATAAACGATTGTAAAAGTTTTCCAATAAATTTTACCCAGAACAGTAGTACAAAGCTATTATTAATAAACTGCCAGTGTTCTACGTAAAAAACTAAAAAAAAAAAAAAATCGTCAACTGTGTTTCTTCAAAGAACAAAGTATTTTACTCCGTAATATATTGATTTAAAGCGTGTGGTAACATCTTGCGATTAAAATGATCTTTTTTCTATTAGCACTTGCGCATTTATTGTCCTCTTTTAATTAGCTTATTTTACTTTTCAACTTCACTACATCTAACTCGTGTAAAATTGGTCCACGTTCCATAATTGAAAGGAAACACTGTAATTAATAAGTTGGATACCCTTACATGCAATTAGTTTTTACTTAGATTATATTCACACACACAAAAAATACTTAAATACGCTCTCGCACCATGTCTCGTTTTTTGAAGGATCCGCACGCCAGCCTCGGCCTTATATTTGACACGAATATGTGGAAATAATAACTTGTAATAAAGACGCTTGATTTTTGAAGAGTCAAACTCCTAAAGTTTGACTTATGAAGAAACCTATAACCAAGTACAAGATATGAGACAAAGTGACGTGATGGAGTTTGTTTTACAAACTTATTCTCAAAAGCCCCTTTTATAAGGGTTTCGCCATTCCTATTGGCGAACACCTTATGTTGCCATTTTCATCAGCCATATAGTATTGTACATGTCAGTCAAAAACATTCAGGTGTCATGTGTGTTTCACCATCACCATTGACGAAACACACTTCACTCATCCCATATCATCATCCTATAACACCATGGCCATGCATGCACATCTAGCATGGGTTTCGCCAATGGGATCAGTGTGTCCAGCATGAGTTTCGCCATCTCCATTGGCAAAACACACATGCATGTGTGATTTTCACGCACTTTCGTAGCCAATCCTTTTCCCAAGCTTTTACCATTAAGGCATCTAGTCTTTTCAGAATGAATTTGCATGTGGGTTGCAGGCTTGGATTGTTTCCTTGAAATTAATCCAACTCCCCCACCCTCTCCCCCTCCCCTTTATATAACAGCATGTGGTACAGAATAACACTCCTTCCTTCAACATTTTTCTAGTTTACTAATTGCGGTTATACACTTTTGGAAACGAAATTTAAATTCTATATGTTATTTTATTCAAAGTTAAACTTAAATCAAATATATATTTTAAATTATAGCAATTACTGTCATCTTTAAACTAATCAACATTACTATGCTATTATCTGTAAAGAAAAACTTATTTAAGTTCTAAATTATAACAAATCTTATAGTTTTAAATATTATTGTTATAAAAACCAAATCTTATTTCGGAAAAAAATTAAAAATTACACATAATTTTTTTATGACAAAAAATGAAAGAAAATGCAGGAATGACATTTAAACTTTATGTCACAAAACATATTTCAGCCTTAAATTATATATGTGATAATATTTTAAATATACAATAAATTAAGATGTAAACATGAATTGTATCATAGATTTATATATATATATGAGTTCGATTTAGATGGGATTGAAACATTTTTTCAAAATGAATTTACATCATCAAGGGTATTATTGTTAATTTTTAAAACAATGGGGATCAACTTAAGAAAAATGGGGTGAGAATAAGAAATTAAATCTCATAGATAAGATAAAATCAGTTCATAATAGAATAATCAGAAATAAAAAACTAGCATGACATCACATCAAAGTTACAGTTATGGCATTTATGCTTAATCTTAACAATTCAAAAGGTTGAAGGAAATAAATTACCCAAGTGTTGAACGACGTTATTGTGCAAAGGGAGTGCAGGTGTGTTGTTTACCTCAATTCCCTTGAGAGAGTGAGGGGATGCTTAGGTGAAAGAGTGAGCCGATATATAATGCCTGTAACGTGCCAAGTAAAATAATTGAGAGGGAAGGGAACGAAATTTAAATTATCTTCGACCCTCCCACCTTCAAAAAATATTAATGGCTACACTACACCTTCTGAAAAGGCTCTACACTGCACCTTCTAAAAAGGCTATAACTGCAACCGACGCTTCAACCCCTGATAGCTTCTGAAAAGGCTATGAAAATGGATAGCATGTGTTTCGCCAATGATGCTGGCGAAACACATGTGGACAGGGAGCATTTTGCCAATGCATCTGGCGGAACCAATGGTGGATGGTGGATGGCGGGATGTCAAGATGCATGCATGGGCATGCATGCCATGCATGGAGTGTGTTTCGCCAGTGGTGATGGCGAAACACACATGACGCAGTGAATTTTTTTTGGCTGACATGAACAGTGATGAGACATTGATGGGAATGGCGATATAACGTGTGTTTCGCCAACAGTGAATTTTTTGAGCTATAAATATTTATTGATGGCGAAACACACATGGCAGAATAAATTTTTTGAAACTAAAGAATAAATGTTACATAGAACATTTGTCCTATGTAAATTCACGGACATTAGTTTCAGGGTGGGTGTTGAGCTATAAATATGTAAATATATGTTGCAAATATAATTAATGGGAAAATTTACGGGCAATCCCTTAAATCAAGAGATTTATTTAGAGAGCTAATTAAGCAATTATTTCCTTTATTAAGGTTGAATCAAAAGAGACCAAATTCAGTTTTATCATTCCATTTTCTTCGCAAGTGGCAGACCTTACTTAGCCAGCAATAGCATCACTGTGAGCCTTACTTCTGATGGCCAAGCGATGAAGCCATAAGAGAAGTTCAAGAATACAATGTTCCACTTTCTCTCTATCTGCATGGTAGAATGTCTCAATCCACATTACACCAGTCTTCTTTTTTACTTCATACCTTCAATAACCAAGCAAGTAATTAAAATTAAAAATGATTAAAAGCGCAGAATGTACAAAAGGGAAAAGCATCAAATTTCTAATTCAAAATAGAACAGTAGAAACTTGCTACTTACCCTGAGTATGCCCACTCCCCTAGCCAACCAAATCTCTTATGTGCTCTGGACCAATTTTAAAACAACCAAAAGAAAAGGCCAAAAAGGATTACAGTCAGTTAGCTTATATAAGGTAAATACACTGATGATGAAAGAAAGCTTTTCACATGGGTAGTAAGGAGATAGTTGACAAAAAGGCAGCAGAGATCTTACTTGGATGTGTTAATGGCCATGGGAACCAACCAATGTAATTTTTTATGCATCTCATATGTGATATAGGCTACACTTATCTGCAAGACTCAGACAGCAACCATGAGGCAAGAGCAAAAAATAATTATGATGTTAGGCATTTTCATCAGCATTCAGAATATTTATGATGTTATGCAGTGAGTCAACAATCTAGGAAAGTATAAAGGCAAGAGCAAAAAATAATTATGATGTTATGAGGCAAGAGCAAAAAATAATTATGATGTTATGCAGTCCTAGGGTGAAGGAATCATTGGTCAATAAAATGAAGGATATTAAATGAGGATTGAGTAAGATGAGTGACTATTCGATGTCAATGAGGAGGTTGATTGGAGTTATTGATTAACAGCTTGGTATTTTTTTTTCTCTTCTAAATTTTCCAGTTATTTTTCAGTGTTTTTTTAACAAAGCTGTAATAATAGAAAGTATCAGCAGGTGATCATACCTCTTCTACAGCACGGAGGGATGGTAATTTGGAACGTAGAGCTAATTTTATATTAGGAGGCAAGCTTTGATATAATGCATCCTTTGTATTTGCAGGCATAGTGGATTTGTCTACCTGAGTTTCAACACTAGACTCAGTGCAGTGTTACTCAATGCATTAGCTTGGTATAACATAAATTTGAACAACTATCAATTAATATACATAACTACACCTTATTACTATGGTAGTGAACAAACCATATCCCAATTATCATATAATTAAGCATGAATGTACAACCTGATCAAAGCATAAGAGTCATGAACTAAATATAAAGATGCCCAACTCCCTAATATGTTAGTTGTTGTGAGCATACTGTCTGCACCAAAGTCAGTCATGAAAGAGTAAGTACGGACCACACTTGGTGGACCACACATAGATTATTATAGGGAGTTGGGTTTGTTACAATCTAGAACGGGCTATGGTATGCAGTGGCTAGAATGTGCTGAGAACTTAATGCAGAACAACTCAATCCCTCAAGAAAATTTAAGGTTATGTTGTTTGATTTTTTGGCAAAGTGAGAGGATTCAACTACAACCAAGAAATGAAATAAAATAAAACATCGATATTTTTCTGGCATAAGCTAAGTTATGATTTGGGTGTTTGGATGTAAAGAAGCATGCAGAAAAGGCACAATAAATTGCTTTTTGATTCTTAAAGTACCTGTAGAAGGAAGCAAGGCAAGTTAATAATAAATTAAACAAGAAAATACCCGATTTTTCTTTCCTTTAATGGCAGTATGCTAGTGCATGACAAATATTCCAGATTGCACCAACAGTTCTAGAGAACATGCCTTTCAACATCACACAAGCCATAAGAACCTTCACAAAGGTCTACAACAGCTATAGAGCAGGTCAGGTTCAAAAACATCAACAATTTCCCCCCTAGTCTTATTTACACTACAAACATGATTAACTATTGACACCTGAGTGCACTGTCACAGCCTACAGATTAGAGAGTATTATTCCCTTAGAAAATGTTATATATCTTTAACTTTTGAGGATCATCCTATTTTCACTATGAAAAAGGATAATCATCCACTTTCAAGTCCAGGTCATAGATGGAGTAGCAACCCAAATACCCAATAGGCAATTAGTATTAGAAACTTGAAAGCACATGGAATTTTCTACCGAAATTGCACCATCTAATGTCAATGGCTGCCAAAATTTGTAAAAGTCAAATGCTTGGCTTTACTGCTGATTCATGGTTGAGTTTCCCTCTTAATATTAATGATAAAAAGAAATTACAGCCTATTCCAAATATCCAATTACATCAATCTGAAAATAATAGGAAGGAAGTGGCACGGTAGAAACTCTACTTAAACGCAACAAGAGAAGCAACTCTAGAAACTCAATTTTCACTAGGTTCAAGGTAAGACACAAAAAAAGAACAGAGATAGAATGTAGTAAATACAAAGATTAACTCACAAGAGTATCAATTTGAAGCACTATATTTGCATGATGCAAAGCAAGGCCTGCAGGGCCCAATCTTTGGCAATTGCTCATATGTCCAGTTAATGGTCCATGGTCATCTGCAGGTGCCCATGGATAAACAACATTACAAGTATGTAGAACATAGATTTCATTTTGCACTGATTTCAACAGTAATTTGATGAGAATACGCAGTGCTCCCCCCCCCCCCCCCCCCCAAAAAAAAAAAAAAAATTGCTCCCCCTTCTAAATTAAAATAAGAATTAAGAATTAATACCAAATAAGGTTAACATAGCCGTGATTTAACTAAGTCATCACATTGCTAAAAACTGATTGTTATTACATTAAGTGACACTAAAACAGTATCACAAATCAAGTATGATCTAATGGCCTTTAGTAGGTACAAACCTGCATTGCCCAAGGCATTGCTTATCTCCAAATGCAAAAAAAGGACAATGGCTACAAGCTTCCTCACAACCTGCAATCCATTAGATTATGAATTGTTAGAGTTATTGTAAAGAGGATTGTCTTTATGCAATTATGGTAATAAGGGATATATGTAAATCCTAGTATATATGACTGACTTCCTATACATATATATGACATTGTCATCACAAAAAGTGATCAATATGGAATCAGAGGTAAAGCATGACCCTTGCCATCATTTTCAAACAAAAGATCTTGGCAAACTTCGTTACTTTTTGGGGATAGAGGTGGCATAATCCAATACTGATATTGTGATTTTTCAAAGAAAGTATACAATGGGCATTTCAGAAGAAACAAAATTGATGAAAATTAAGCATGTGGACACTCCTATGGATCCCAAATCCTAATACTAAACTTTATACTGGGTTAGGGTGAGCCATTTGGAGACCTAGAGAGGTACAACACGACTAGTATGAAAATTGAATTATCACACTATAAGTCACCCAGATAAGACTAGTGCGATAAGTCAATTACTTAAATCTCCAATTGTTAGCCATCGAATGCAACTATTTGCATTCTAAAATATATTAAGGGACACCAAGGGAAAGGTCTCTTTTACAAAGACAAAGGTCAGACTTGTCATGTGGGATATTCTGATGCACATTGGATGGGCTCTCCAGCCTCTCCCACTATCAAGAGATCTACTTCTTAGTATTGTGTATTTGTTGGTGACAAATTGATTTCATGGAAGAACAAGAAACAAAATGTTGTGGCAGGATCAAGTGCAGAAGAAGAGTATAGAGTCATGGTCCCCAGCACTTGTGAACTTATTTGACATAATCAGTTGCTTAAAAAAGGATGTTTGGAGATATTTCACATATGACCCTTGTTTGTGATAATCAAGTAGCTCTACCTATTGTCCTAAACCTATTATTTCATGAGACAAAACACATTGAGATAAATTGACATTTCATTTGGGAGAAGATATTATCTGAAGACATTACAACTACCTTTGTAAATTCAAATGATCCATTAGCAAATGTCTATACTTAGTCAATGAGGTCCTCTTATTGATTATATATGTAACAAGCATGATGTATATGATATATATGCTCTAATTTGAGTAGTGATATGTAAAAAGGATACTTAGGTATTATCTTTATGTAATTACTGTAATTAGGGGTATCTATAAATCCTTGTTATTATGACTCTATATATAATATCTCCCGGTATGTAATTTTAACACACAGATTTTCTCCAATATCCTCATATTTTTCTCTTGTACCCAACTTTTTTCTCAATTCATTGTGATATGCACAAAATGAACCCACATCTTTAGATAAAAGTTGTTTCTCTACACTATCTTTGGCATCATACATGGACATGGATCAGATACAATGATAGTCTAAATGAGGATAAAACAAACAAGGAGGAGGATATTGAGGGTAAAGATAAACAAATCGTGCAGAGAAGCAGTCTGAAGTTAACTACCTCCTCTAAACTTCTGCACCAGAGTGATTTCTTCTTTAAATGTCTAATTTGCCTCATATGACTTTTAATCTCTGCCCTCAACAATGCAAGGCTATCACCTATATGATGACAAGAGATATTGAATGTCAAAAGTATATCTACAGGAGACTACATAAGCAAATACTAACAAAACCCAAAGTAGATGCTTTGGCAACTGTTATCAGACTGTAAAGTGTTTGCAATTTAATAGGGACTCAGAACAGCATAACAAAAAAAACAAGATACTTGGTGCAAGCAGAATCATAAATCATACATATATATTTTTATATCATAAATATCTATATATGCTAAAGCAGAATATAGATACCCAGTATCCTAGTTTCTATATTCATTTCAGAGTCCTTGGTGAAAGAGTTGTTGATGCTAGCATATATTTTTTCAATATCTCAAAACCAATTACATGATCAATGTGAACCTTGTCTTAAGGTTCCACACGTATACCACTAACTAAACTATATGATGGTTCTATTTGTAAATAATAATAATAATAATAATAATGCCAAATTAATCTTCACTTTAAATTAAAAGTCATTAAGAGCTTCAATTAAAAATTGCTAGTTAGAAACAAAAGATGCATATTATGCCATGGCCCATGGGTGATACTTTACAGTTACCTCTTTGATCCTCCTCCTCACACTTACGCTGAAAATCTTGTTCAAGTTTATCCAAAGCATCTAATTCATGATACAATTCCTGCAGCCACATACAATTGGTTTTCCAATTTCTTTCAGAAATAAACCCCCACATAAGAAAATTACTACATTGAATAAAAAGCAAATGCATGGAGCACTTGGTTGTAGTAAAGGAAAGATAATAGAACATCTTGAAGATAAAGTAACTGCAAAATGGGAGCAAATGAGCAGATGCGACAAAGGGTATAAATAAGACACCATATATGTCAGGTAATTTGATAAAACTACAACATTTCTACTATTACTTATAATAGCTTATTCCTTCAATAACAAGCAATTTGTGGATACAAATGAGTAAAGATTAAATCTAACCAAGAAGATATACCTAACCATCATGTTGGTTTCATTTCTAAAACATGTCATTATGAAATTTTGTTACATTTTCATTTCCAAATTTACATGACTGGAAGTTGAATCTAGGGTGATAATAGAAATCAGAGCCAAAATGAATAGTTAAATCACTTAAATGTACCTATAGGTTACTACAGAGCTAAAGTAGATAAATCATGATACATATAAAAGGTACTAAGTAGGACAAAGAGAAAGCGATGGAAAGAAACAAAACCCTATGCAATTGATATGTAACGTAATACAAGTAGCTTAAAATCCTTCAATAAATTTCCCCTATAATGCATTTCTGCAAAAATCACAAAGAGGAATTTTTGGATAAAGTATTCCCTGTTAGGGGACAATCACTCATTCAACTGGTTAACAATATTGAAAGAGTGGTTTAATGAGTAATCATTTATAAACTCAATTAACCACTTGAGTTAATTTTCAGCTTCAAAATTTAGTCAGTTCTTGAGCAACACTAAGCATATTCTTTAATGACACAAGGAATAAACTCACAACTGTAAAATCAGCCAAAGTCATCAACTGTAGCATTATTAATTCTGGCTCGTCTCTTGACAGCCTTTGAACATTTATTTCTCTGCTAATCCTACTAGGATTTCCATCTTTGAGCATGTGGGTTTGTTTCTCAAAGTAACAGTCTAAGTTGCGCCACTGAGGATCCTTCGAACGATTTCCAAAACGAATCACCTCATTAGAAAAAACTTCCAACTCTTGCCTGACAACATAATCCAAAATCACATACAGTTGAAATTTAAATTTTCTAGAGTCATGGTAATGCAAAACAATAAAATAGTTAGTTTATTGATGGTACAGAAGCCGTTCTTTGTAATTTGATTTAATCCAATATATACCTCTTGTCTGCTGCAACAATCCTAAGAAGTTCATCCATATCCTTTGATACTAAATTTTGCACAGCCACAGAAAGAAGCACCTCTTCTTTTAAATGCCTAATGCTTTTTGCAGAAAGAGATTGCAGAAGATTAAAACCTTTGACAATTGTGTTTGCAACCTCAAATGCTAAGATAGAAATTTTATTCCCCTTTATTGCAGCTCCAGAAGAAAACCCACTGCTCACATTTAAATTTGTCAGGCTGCTCCCAAGAGTGTCCAAAACCTCTACTGCTTTCTCTAATCCAATAGCAATTCCAGTAGTAACAGCTTTGCCCAAGCGTAAACTCACCTCTGAGACCTGAAACAAAAATAGCTCAGCAGATATTTTCATTTTTCTCCAGCATTAGTCTATTTTTTATGCAGAAGCAAATGAATGGTTTCATACATGCCCCCTCACCCAAAAGCTCTTTGGCCTTAATGCACGGTACAAGTCCGTCTACCCTATGCTACGATTCATCTCAATCAAGTAGAATGGACCTAACCACTTGATCATGGAAGCTTTGATACCACGTCAAGGACCTACTCCCTTAAAAGCTTAAACTATTAGTTAGAATCTTAGTATCCTATGACTAGTCTTATACTCCCTCCGTTAGTCTTAAAATAATTAATGCAAGAAACATTATAGATTGAGTCTTATAAAAAGGAACGAGCATCATTTCAAATTGGATCTTATAAAGAGGGACGGAGGGAGTATCTGAAATAATGCCCCTTGGATAATTTTCTTTCCTAGCACAAAGCCACAAACAACCTAATCTCAAACCTCAAGTACATAAGTACAACCATAACAATAACAAGATAAAGAGCATAATTCTAAAACTCCTAATCACAAAACAAACAAAACCTAAATCCTAATTGCAAGCCTTATTTCCAAGTAATCTTTAGTTCAAAAAAGTTGCAGCTCACGAATTTCTAGCCTCGCCTCTGTGAACTAAACAACAGCCCTACGTGCGAGAAAGAATCGCAGACAAAACTAGCAACAACAGTTAAAGTATACTCATACATCATCATCTTCCAGTTCAGTATATGTATTTTTTATTTATTTTCAACAGAAACGGTTTAACCTTTGACTTAGGCTTGTTCGGCAAGGAGTCCTCGGGGAAGCGCGGGATTCCGTCGTAGAACTCTTCACCCGCAGTGGTAGAAGCCTTCTCGTTGGTTCTAGAAGGCTTATTCTACAGATTGAGAGATTGGGTTAGTGAAATGAATTGAGATCAAAATTAAAAGGCAACCAACCTTTCGGATTCAGCTAGACTTGTGGAGAAAGCATACATCAGCAAAGAATGGGATTCCATCGTAGAAATGTTGGTCAAAAACTGCAGCACGTTCTTGCACCTGCGCTTTTGGGTTATTATTCCCTTCAATTATGTTTATGTTTATGTCCTGTGTGTTTTTGGATTCAGTGCTTCTGCTGACACGCCTCTTTGAATTTGAATCCCCTGCCATCTGCTACACCATTTCATTCATTGTAGTGAGCTGGTCGATAACATGTTTAATTATAAAACTGTTCTCTACCATTCTCGTCAAGAACTATTTACTAATTATTTTGTGACTGAAGATTTTTTATACAAGGACTAAGTTGACTTTGAATTCACCATAAGAGTTGGAACACAATAAATGGAAGAAGGAAAGAAGTTAGCAGTTTAACGGGTTTTTTTTTTTTTTTTACTTCATTAAATTTTTCATGTAATAAATATATATATCGTTTTCATATTGTATTAAAGAATTTTGTTTCTTTGGTTATTTCTCCCATGATTTCTGAATTTGAGTAGAAATTGAAAACTCTAATAAATTCCTATTGAATGTCGGTATAAAAATGTTTTATATATTAAACTAACAAAAATATTTGAGTTTGAGTCTTGATGTGAAACTATTTTAAAATAGTTAATTAGAGTTTGTTAGGTACACACAGTATATATATATATATATATATATATATAACACTAATAAACTTTGACTCGTTGATACTAGTGAGGTACAATTAGCAAAAGTTAACAACTCTTACACTCATTTTGCATATCTGTCTTAAAAGTTGTATAAGTACATACTCTAATACCCCTTAAACTCAAGGGGAAGAGTTTAAAAAAAAAACACTTTTCACATTGAGCTTGTCTTTGAGAACTTCAAATCTTGCTACAGAAAGAGGTTTTGTCAGTGCATCAACCCACTGATCCTGAGCTAGAATATGCACAATGAAAAGCTGTTTGGCCAGAATCTTTTCTCTTATGAAGAAGACATCAATTTTCATGTGGTTTGTATGATTGTGAAACATAGGATTGTGAGCAATAGACATAACACTCTGGTTATCACAAAAGATCACAAGAGTAGTAAATGGGACTTATAACTCTATTAGGAGAGCATGAATCCAAGTTAACTCATTGGAAGTTTGAGCCAAACTGTGATACTATGCTTCAGTACTGGACTTGGTATTGACTTTTTGTTTGCAAGACCACCAAGATATTACGTTTGGACCAAGAAATATAGCAACCTTTGAGGTGGAGCGCTTATCATCCACATCGGATGCCCAATCAGCATCACAGAACACATGAAGAACCAAGGGCTTTGTAATAGAAGTAGGCTGAAGGAGTAGGCCATGAAACAAAGTGCCCTTGAGATACCATAAGATTCTTTTTCACCACTACTAAGTGAAAGTCTAGAGGTGTAACCATAAATTGACAAACTTTATTGACAGCAAAATCGATTTCAGGTCTAGTAAGGGAAGCATAGTGTAAGGCACCAATCACACACCTGTATAAAGTTGGATCATGAAAGAGATCAGCACCATGTCGAGATAACTTGCAATTAGAGACCATGGGAGAAGAAATAGAATGAGTTTCAACCATGTGAGTTTTGTGAAGTAAATCACAAATATATTTACTTTGAGCCATCCATATGGAGTTATTGGATAGATATTTGATCTCCAAACCCAAAAAATAATCCAAATGACCAAGTTACTTGAGAGAGAATGTAGTGTGTAGTTTGTTTGTGAGCTGCTTAATTAAAGAAGCAAAGCTACCTGTAATGATGATATCATCCACATAGACTAAAAGGTAGACAATATGCATCTGTTGCCAGTAAATGAAAAAGGAAGAATCACACTTGCTCCCAACAAATCCAAATTGCAACAAAATAGATTTCAGCCTATCAAACCATTGCCTTGGGGCCTGTTTCAAGCCATAGAGAGCTTTGTTGAGCTTCCAGACTAGAGACCTATATGCAACTTCAAAGCCAAGGGGTTGTGTCATAAAAACATATTCTTTAAGAAGCCCATCTAGAAAAGCATTATTCATATCAATTTGAAACAACTTCCACCCATGTGACAGAGCAAGTGTGAGTACAACTCGAATGGTGACAGGCTTGACCACAGGAGAAAATGTCTTACAAAAATCAAAGCCATGAATTTGATGAAATCCCCTGGTTACCAACCTTGCTTTGAACCTGTTGATAGAACCATCAACATTTTCCTTTACTCTAAAAACTCATTTACAACCAATGCCCTGCCTATTAGGATGTAAGGGAATTAAGTCCCAAGTTTTATTTTTTAGCAAAGCCTCATACTCTTGTTGCATACCTATAAGCCAATATGCATTTTTCAGGGCTTGTTCCACAGTTTTGGGCTCAAAATGGGTAAGAAATAAAGAAGGATGTAGTCTAGGATTGTGAATTCCAGATTTGGACCTTGTTTGCATAGGGTATGTATTAACTGGTATAGAAGTAGGTGCTGAAACAGACTTTTGAAGTGGATGCACTAGGGGTAGTGGACTGTGAAATTTGAGGTTGGATAGATATAGGTTCAGAGGAAGTGGATGGATGAGATACAAAAATAGAGTTTATGGGGGAATGAGCTGGAATAGGGGAAAAACCAGGAGGAACAAGAGATACAAAAGGAGAATGAGAGAGAGACAGTTGAAAGGATTGAGGGGTAGGAGTAACAGAAGGTAGAGATAGGTTGAGATTAAGGCTGAAGTAAGAATCAAGATTCTTAATGGGATTAGAAGAAAAAGGAAACATGTCAGAATAAGGAAACCTTAATTCATTAAAAAAAAACATCTTTGGAAATATATATTCTCCAAGATGAGGACAAACATTTGTAACCTTTGTAGGAGGAGGAATACCCCAAAATAAACATTCTAGAGATCGAAAATTGAGTTTGTGTGTGTGGTAAGGCCTCAGTAAGGGAAAACAGGCACAACCAAAGGTTTTAAGAAAATGATAATTAGGATCCTTATTAAAATTGTAACAAAAGGAATGACAAAGTTGTAGGAAGCAGTGGGAAGTCTATTAATCAGATAGACAATTGTAGTAAAAGCATAATCCCAAAACTGTAAAGGTAAAGAAGCATGATGCAACAATGTAAGGCCCAAGTCAACTATATGTCTGTGTTTTCATTCAACCACATCATTTTGGTGATGACTATGGGGACAAATTAGTTTGTGAGAGATGCCATAGGAAATTAAAAGAGTAGACAAAGGTTTGTATTCACCCCCTTAATTAGACTAAATACTCTTGATTTTAGTGTTAAGTTGTAGTTCAACCATAGACTTGAAGGCTTGAAAAACAGAGATAGTTTCAGCCTTAGACTTTATAGGAAATATTCAGGTGTACCTAGAGAAAGCATCAATAAAAGAGACATAATATTTATAACCAACATATGAAGTCAAATGAGAAGGTCCCCACAAATCTGTGAACTAGTGGAGTAGGGAATTGGTTGAAGTGTGGTAAGATCAAAGTTGGTGAGTGACTCATGGGGCTGAAAACTCAAATCATGCCTAAAGTGGCAAACATTGGTAGTGTGTCCATATTTAAGACAAATTTGATACTGAAAGTTGGCAAATTGACCACCACCACGTTCGGTACCTCGGTCAAAAAAATCACCGCGACCACCACCACGACAAAATGAAATTCGAGAACCTCCAGAATCACCAATTTTATAAGTATTTTGGTGCAAGTAGCCTTTGAGTGTAGTTCAAGGACGGAGAACTAATCACCAGTTCATCTTTACTGTAGCGAGTAAGACGAGTTTCATGGCCATAGAGTAGAGTTTCGATCTTAGTGATGGATGGAGTGTGCTTCTTACTCTTAATTACAAAGATTGTCGATGCATAATCAGATGAGAGTCCTTCGAGAAGTGCATCGACATACTCCTCGTGATGAACAAGAACTTCGACGTCGGCGAGTTCATCAACATGTCCTTTGATTTTACCCGAATACTCATTGATTGATTTGCCATCAAGTGTAACCACTCACATTGCGGTGCGAAGCTGTCGAACACGGGACTTCGTATGAAGCCTAAAATATTCATGAATCTTCTCCCAAACTTGATAAGAGTGACTCAAGCCAAGAACGCATGATAGAATTGATTTCGAGAGAATAGATTAAAGTCAAACAAGGAGTGTTTGATCCTGAACCTCCTAAGCTTCACACTCAAGGTTCACGCGATCAGCAATTCAATCATCCTTCATGAGATAACAGGCGAAACGACGAGATTGACGACGAAATGCTACAACTTGTGCAACTTGATAATTGGTTTGACATGTTGGCGCCAGTGGAGGTAGTTTAAATCATCAAGTTTCTCAGCGATAGAGTTTAGGAATGACTGAGAAATGAAATTCGAAGGAGCAGAAGCCATGGATGCACAGATTTGAAACTTGCAAAGAGACGATGATTACGAAAAAATGACTCTAGATACCATATTGGTGAAATTGAGAGGCAAAAAGAGAGAAAAAGATAACTGATATTATTGTGATAAGAAAAAATTAGTTAAAGTTTGTTACAACAGAACTGTTTTCACAGTTGTACAAGTACATACTTTAATACTATCTAACTCAAATAAGATTAGATTATCTCCATTAAAAAATACTCTGATTTACATCAGTATCATAGATTTTCTTATCTTAGATACCAACCATCTATATGATCTATATGATTAGATATCATGTGAATAGGCCTGACAAAAACCTGAGTCTAAGCAAAAAAAAAAAACCCAACAAAATTATGAAAAAAAAGGATATCAACATATTTGGAATGATTTTTAGGTAAATAAATATAATTTGATTTATGATAAAAATAAAAATGAATTATAGTTTGATTTGAATAAATTTAAATGTAGTATCAAATTAATTAAATTTAATACTACAATCTTTTACTAATTGAATTAGATCAATTGTTCAGTTTTTACTTTTTACTTTTTATTTTTTTAGGAATAACATGCTGCAACTCCTTGTCAATTGCCAAAGCTCTCAGTCCCTAATATGCATAACGAAGCAACCCACTACCATCAAGATAGGTCAAGGAGGTTTCACCGAAAAATGGTGAGGAAAGATAAAAAGCCAACTTTGACATTTCTACAACACAGCCAAAGATTAAGGATTAAGGAAGAGGATCTAGGGACTACAATGAAGGAAATATCCTTGCATCTGCCACTCTTTTCTGTCAGCAATGTTAAATGTTATTATGGCCCCACAATGGTTGAGGCACTTAATTTCGTTGGCATATTCACGTAGCGTCTGATTTTGTTCTTTTGGCACGTAAGAGGCAAGGTTCAGATCAGATTGAAGAAGATTGTTGATCATTGGCAAAGAAAGTTTCACTTTCACGCAGCTATTTGCAAGGAATCATTAATGAGGGTAAAAAATCTACTGACCAATTAAGGGAATATGACCGAGAGAAAAGGCCATGCATTGTTTATATATCGTGTCCGAAGAGGAAAATCCAATTGTGTGTGCTCACAGTAATTAACAATGAATACTAATAATTATAAGAACCTAATTTGCATTCTAGTTAGTTCTATCTACATATATTTTTCTTGTTACTTAAAAGTAATATAATTCTTGGGATAGTTCATTTAAATTTTTTTGTTAAATTGATAGAATAGCATACTGGCAAATAAGCATGTATGGCATCAATTTTATATGGTCATTGCTGACAGATGTACATGCTTTTGTTTTAAATTAAAAATTCAAATAAGAATTCTAGAATATTTAAGAAGTTAAGATCAATCAGATCAGTATGACTTCGTTTTCCTTCATTCTAGAAATTTTAGGGAGTTAAGATCAAGATTAGGTTATTCATATTTTATTTTATTTTCTTCATATCTCTACCTAAATTACTCTTATATAATTTTGATCAAATCAGTAATAAGATCATTTTCTTCTCATAAAAAAATCGCATGATATCATAGCTTCAACTCTAATCCAATGTTAGCCACCATGTTTTTCACAAATTTTAGAGGTGTCAAAGCCACATCATCATCATATGGTTGATGCTCTATCATTGGGTTCCAATTTACATCTTACCGTTGAAAGTTGAATGAATAACACAAAATTGTAATAAAATGAAAGAACATTAATGAATAATATCAAAAGTCACAAATAGAATTACACAACATGAAAATTATAGAATTATTGAATTACATAAAATTACACAACATAAAAAAATTAAAATTTTCTAAAATAACTAGCTCAGATTCACTCAAGTTATACATACTCAAATCTAATATCCAAATTGATATTATCATATTTATAATTTTAAAATTCAAATCAAACTAAGGATCTCAAGCAACTCATTTTTTTCTTCAGGTTGATTAGATCATAAGATCGATCAGACTTGTGTTCACCCCTAATTTAATAGTTTTGATTAAAAAGAGGTTTTAGAATAAAATAAACAAGTGTTATGTTAATCTATTATTTTACAAGCCAAAAAGATAGAACAAATTTATCCTATTACTTTATATTAGTAAAAAACATAGATGCAGTGTGAGGAATTGTTAGTGTTATTCTCTAAGAATTGGAGAATCACTTCAATAGTCTGCCTAATAAATGTATGCATTAAATTTTAAGTTTTCAAGTTCAAACATCAATTATTTTTTTTGAAAAGTACAAACATAAATTCTTTCTGATTAAAAAGTAGTAGCATAAATATCTACATTTAAATTGTCCTTTATATTATCCTACTCAATTATTCAGTTATCTTAAGAAAATAATGGGAGATAAAAGGTAGAATAAGTCATTTTTTCCCCTTTATTCTATAAGCTGCACAATTGTTCTACTAACTTTCTTTTAATACTACCCACCACCACCAATGGCAGTCACCATTGCCACTATTCATGTTGCTGCACCGACTACCACTACTACTATCACACTTGACATCCAACTCTGATCGTGTTCATCTCTACTACAAAACAAGCCCTACAATTATCACAATATTAAGAACTATGTTTCTGAAAGAATAACAATCACTTGACAGTTGACACCCCCTTGAGTGCATACACCTCAAGTGGGAAAGGAAATTTTTTTATAGATGTCATATACAATGCGATTAAAAAAAAAGCATAAAGTAGATGTAAAAATTGAGACGTGGAAAAATCATAGTTAATAAAAAATTCTAGATTCAGCAGTGAACATGGGTAGCCAAACCCACAAAAATAAAAGCTGTGCAAAATGGTGATGGTGGGCACTATATCCTCATTACCTCAATATATATATATACACTCGAGAATGGACCGGTCCACTCCGCTCCAATACTAAAGAGGGCTTTGCAGTCACATTGAAACAAGCATAAATGCCTATCGTCTCAACAATTACCTTGGTGCCATATAAAGATATCTACATCACCTGGAAGTGGAACTACACCGAAACAAAGCACCCTAATGAAGCCAATGAGAATCCAAAGTACCAAAGGTGCGGCAAAAATATGGCATTCAACGCTTGCAGCAAGAACGTTGCATATGCACAGAAAGGAAACCCACTACCATGTCTACATGTATTATTTCTCCTTTCCATTCATTTCAAAGGCGATCGGGCAAACTTTCAAATTATCTGACCACATCCAGTCTGTCAATCACGTTCAATGCTCTTTCTTTGTCAATATCAAAATCAATGACTGGAAGCTTAGAGAAAATCCTATTAAAAGATATCTCCTTGCTTCTACTTGATGAATGACTTCTACTCTTGGCCAATCTGCAGTTCTCCCTGAATCTGATATTCAAACTGTCAAAATCCAAGCTTTTACTGATCCGTCTAATTGGTATTTTCTTATTTAAATCCAGCAGCATGTTTTGCTCGTCAATTGTTAACAATGATATTTGCTCATTTGTATTTTGCAAAGCAGTGCCAACAGGAGACTTGATGGCAGGCCTTACTTTGCCAGCATCACTGACAGCCTTACTTCTGATAGCCAAGCGATGAAGCCATAAGAGAAGTTCAAGAATATAATATTCCACTTTGTCTTTGTCTGCATGGTGGAATGTCTCAATCTGCATTACACCGGTCTTCCTTACCTCAGAGCTTCAAGAACCAAGCAAGTATTTAAAATTGGAAAGGATTAAAAACACATTAAAAGCATAGAAAATACAAAAGGGACAAATGTATAAATTCTAATTCAAAAACTTACCCTGTGTTTGCCCACTCCCCTACCCAACCAAAGCCATGATGTGCTCTGAACCAATTTTAAAACCAAAAGAAAAAGGCCAAAAAAGACTAGAGTTAGCTTATATGTAAGGTATAAATAAACTGACGATAAAAGAAAGCTTTTCACAAGGGTAATAAGGATATAGTTGACAAAAGGCCAGATATCTCACTTGGATGTGTTAGTGGCCATGGGGGACAACCAATGTAATGTTTTCTCCATCTCATCTGTGATATCTGCTATAGTTAGCTGCAAGACTCAGACAGCAAGCATGAGGAAAGAGCAAAAAAAAAAAGTAAAAAAAGTGAGATTTTATTCTTTGGTTGAAAGTGGAGAGCTGAAAGCAGAAGAAAAATTATTCTAAAAAAGTTGTTGAGCATTTTCCTCAGCATTCTATATATTTCTTAGTGTAGAGAATCAGGAAATATAGTACACATTTATTGTAAATTGATTGGTTGTGATTTGATTTGGAGGAAACATATCTCATTTAGAGGAAACTAAATCACCCCTAATTATATGTAATTAATAAATCCAGCCTATATAAACCGGTAATGTAGAGTCTCTTTAACATACGGTTTCAGCCTATTATGCCTCTATTTCATGTTTAACACTTAGAATTTGGGCTTAAGACCTAATTCAACCCCACAAAACCATCTTGTAAGGTGGGGATTGTCCAAGCTTTATAAGTATCGCTCAGACCTTATCTCTAGCCGATGTTGGATCTCAACTCCCTAAGAGCCAACATCTTGGTGGCTCCACACCTATAGCAGTTCACTCAACCTTTCTGGTCATCCCCTCCATAGGAAGCCTTTTCCGAGACACCATGGCTCAGGGATGACTACAACTAAGGCGGCTTTTGAACACACCCCTGCACAACCAGGGCTAGAGTGTGGCAAATTGGCAATGCAAGTGGCCCAACAATGGATTTAGTTAAGCTCTGATATCATCTAAAAATTTGAGCTTAAGGCCTAACTCACCCCATAAAGCTGGCTTGTAAGGTAAGAATTGTCCAAGCTTTATGAGTACTACTCAGACCTTATCTGTAGTCGATGTGGGATCTCAACTCCCTAAGAGCCAATGTCTCGATGGATCCACACTTGAACGCTTCACTCAGCCTTTTTGGTTAGCCCCTTTGTAGGTAGCCCTTTCCTAGACACTAAGGCTTAGGGGTGACCACAACTAATTTGTACAGTGAATTAACAATCTAGGAGAGTATGAAGGCATGTCTTATGGGTAAAGGAAGCATCGGTTAATAAAATTCAGGGCAATAAATGAGGATTGAGTATGATGGGTGACTAGTGACTACTTGATGTCAATGAGGAGGTTTATAGAGGAGTTATTGATTAAAAATGATATAGTTCGTATATTCTTCCCTTTCTTGCTGGCTTGAGCAAAATGTGCTTCAAATTCAACCTAAAGCTTTTCTATCTCTATTCTAAACTTTCTACTTATTTCTTTCTGTGCTTTTCTCAACAAAGTGGTAATAATAGAAAGTATCAGCAGGTAATCATACCTCTTCTACAACACGAAGGGATGGTAATTTGGAGCGCAGAGCTAATTTTATATTAGGAGGCAAGCTTTGATATAATGCATCCTTTGTATTTGCAGGTATAGAGGATCTAGCCACCTGAAAGTGTCAACAACAGACTCAGTACAATGTTATTCAATGCATTTACTTAGTACAGCATAAAAAAAAATAGAGTTCATCCACTTCCAATGCCAGGTCACACAGATGGTATAACAACCTGAAAGGCAATTAGTATTAGAAACTTAAGTACATGGAATTTTCTACCAGAAATGTATTTGCACCGTCTGATGTCAATGGCAGCTAAATATATAGAGTTAAATGCTTAGCTTTACTACTGATTCATGGTTCAGTTTCCCTGATAATATTAATGATTAAAAAAATAAATTACGACCTAATTAATACAAACATCCAATTACATCAAATCTGAAATTAATAGAAGGGAAGTTACAGAGAAGTACAATGAAGAAATTCTAGTAAATATCTTTTGTATATCTATGATATCATTATATTTGCCTAAATATCTCATTATTTTCCTATTTCCTTTTTATGTTATTTCCCTATTTCCCTTAATAGTGTTATTTAAAGACAATCTCCCTTAATAGGGTTAATCATTCCTAGTCAATAAAAGGGAGATTAGTGCTTGTATTTAAAACAAGCAACTTTAGAAACTCAATTAATTCTCACATGGTTCAAGGTAAGGCACAAAAAAAAAACAGATATGGAATGAAGTAAATACAATGAAGATTAACTCACAAGAGTATCAATTTGAAGCACTATATTTGCATAATGCAAAGCAAGGCCTGCAGGGCCCAATCTTTGGCGATTGCTCATGTGTCCAATGAATGGTTTGTGGTCATCTGCAGGTGCCCATGGATAAACAACATTACAGGTACGCAGAATATAGATTTCATTGATAAGATCATGAAAATATAAACATAATCCCACCCCTCCCACTCCCATAAGAAATAAAAGAAACATGCACACCCTTTTTTCCTCTCTAATTAAAATTAGAATTACTACAAAATAAGGCTAACATAGCTGAGATTCGCAGTGGCTATCACTTGTGTTAACTAAGCCTCATAAGAACTGATATTTAATACTTAATAGTTAACACGTTAAGTGGCACTAGAACAGCATTTCAAATCAAGTGAAGCAAACATAATCTAATGGCCTTTAGTGGGTACAAACCTGCATTGCCAAAGGCATTGCTTATCTCCAAATGCAAAAAATGGACAATGTCTACAAGCTTCTCCATAACCTGTAATCCATAAGATTATGAATTAAATTCAACTTTTCTCAGCTCTCCATTAATGTTAAATAAAACTGATTTCTCTACGTTAGATTGTTAGGAAAGAGGATCGAGGTCAGCCACAACCAAGACCTCTATTAGTATATAGGAGGAGGGAAAGAGTCTAAAAACAGAATACTGTTAATTCTGTTAGACCTTTCAGTTAGAACTGTTAGACAACTAATTCTGTTAGAGGGAGTTGGGCTGGGAAGTATAAAGGGATCCTAGCTAGGACAAGGAGGGGCATCGAGTTGTATCCATAGTAGAACAGGGATATTCCCTTGTGTGAAAGGAGGATTGCTCCTTTGTGTTTTCCCTATCCTTTCAATAAAACAGATTCATCTTTTCTGTTTTAAATACTCTATTTCCTTTTTCTTTCTTCCTAAACTGAAGATTCCTATCATAGATTGGATACAATGACAGTATAAATGAGGATAAAAATCATAAAACAAACAATGAGGAGCATACTGAGAGACAAGAAAAACGTATTGTGCAGTGAAGCAAGATGTTACCTCCTCCAAACTTCTAGACCAGAGTGATTTTTTCTTTAACTGTCTAATTTGCTTCTTTTGACTTTTAATTTCTGCCCTCAAGAATGCAAGGCCATCACCTATTTGATGAAGAGATGCTGAAGGTCAAAAGTATATCTATAATCTATAAGAGACTACATAAACAAATACTGCTCGATATGCTGCAAGGTCAAACTTCTGAATCAAAGTGACTTTTTTCCCTTAAAAAATGTGTAATGTATATAGTAAACAATCATTTAGGCCTTCTGAATTACATCATCAACATGATATGTAGTTCTGGCTCTAAAAAAATCAAAACTAATATTAGCGAAAACCAAAGTAGGTGTTTTGGCAACAGTTATCTGACTATAAAGTGTTAACCCCTCTGATCTTGAATATAAGTGCAAAAAAAAAATCCCTTGTGCTGGTCTCAAATGTAAGCAAATCTCAAATAACTTTCGCTTATTTAATGAGACTATACCCAAAATACCTCATTTAATTGAGGTTTTATTTTCAATGACTTTCCTTTATTTTTTTATATCAAGTTCCAAGGAAGGGTGGTTTAGGGAGGAAAATTAGTTGTAACATGAGATTGGTACAATTAAATGATGCTAAATAACTTTCTTAATTAGCATGAGTTTTTTTTTGTTTACACCAAGACTGGAGGGAGTACAATTTAACAAGGATGATTTTTAATGAGACCCAATGGCAGATGGAGAATGCATTCAGACCAGAATAAAAACTAGCGTACCCCATTGCCCAGAGGCTCTTCGCTATGCGAAGGTATGGGGGAGGGATATTGTACGCAGCCTTACCCTTGCATATGCAAAGAGGCTGTTTCCGGATTCGAACCCATGACCAACAGGTCACCAAGGCACAACTTTACCGCTGCACCAGTAGCAAAACAAAAAAAAAGGATACAACTAAAGCAGAATATAGATAGCTAGTATTCTAGATCCTATCTTCATTTCAGAGTATAGATATTATTTTAAACATCCCAAGACCAAGTACATTCACCACCATATAAATGATTGTTCTATATGAAAATAATAATAATCATACCAAAATTAATCTTCGCTTTAAATTAAAACTCTTTAAGAACCTCAGATTTAAGATTAATAGCCAGTTACAAACAAAATATGCATAGTAGTCATGACTCGTGGCTAATATTCCACAATTACCTCTTTGATCCTCCTCCTCCTCACCCTTGCGCTGAATATCTTGTTCAAATCTATCCAAAGCATGTAATTCATGGTACAATTCCTGCAGTCACAGAAAATTGATTGTCCAATTTTTTCAGAAATAAACCCCCACATAAAAAAAATTACTACATTGAATAAAAAAGCAAATGCATGGAGCACTTGGTTGCAACAAAGGAAAGATAATAAAAAATCTTGGAGATAAAATAACAGCAAAATGGGGACAAATGAGCAGATGCAACAAAAGCTGCAATAAATAAGACACCTTATACATCAGGTAATTTAATAACACTACAATTTATATATAAATATAAGTATATTCAATTACTTATAATAGTCTATTCCCTCAAATGAGTAAAGATTAAATCTAACCAGAAAGAAGACATACCTAACCATCATATTGGTTTCAGTTCAAAAACATGTCTTTGTGATATTATGGTAGATATTCAATGCCAAATTTACATGATTGATTGATCGGAAGTTATATTCCAGGGTGATAATATTAATCAGAATCAGAATGAATGATTTAATGTACCTACAGGTATATACAGAGCTAAAGTAGATGAACTCAGAAATTCTCCATTATATCTTTTAGCATAAATCATGATACATATAAAAGAGTAGGAGATAGAAAAAGTTATGGAAAAAAAGAAAACTCTATACAATTGATATTGATATTGATATGTTACAGAACATATGGTAAAGTAGATCATAATCCTTAAAAAAAATCCCCCTATAATACATTTCTGGGAAAATTACAAAACAAAATCAATGGAAAAGTATTCCTAATTCAGGGACAATCACTCTCTCAAGTCTCAACTGATTAACAATATGGAAATATGTTACAATATAAGGTAAAGTATATCAAAATCCTTAAAAAAAAACTACCTATAATACATTTCTGGGAAAATCACAAAACAGAATTAAGAATATTGAAAGAGTGGTTTAATGAGTAGTTATTTATAAACTTAATTAACCCTTGAGTTAATTAATCTTAAACTATAAATACTTTTACCAAGAATTTCTTCTTTTTAATTTCCTTATATTGTCAGCTTCAAAAGTTAGTACCAGTCCTCGAGAAACACTAAGCCTTTTCTTTAGTGACAGAAGAAATACACTCACAGCTGTAAACTGAACTAAAGTCATCAATTGTTGCATTATTGATTCTGCCTCGTCTCTTGACAATCTTTGACCATTTAATTCTTTGCTAACCCTACAATTTACAATGCAAGTACAGATCAGAATAAATATAAGTTAAATCTTTTTTTGAAGATGAATGAAAGGTTAGTTGAATTGAGTGAGTACAATTTATATTACTTCTCAAAGTAACGGTCTAGGTTGTGCCACTGAGGATTCTTTGAACGATTTCCAAAACGAATCACCTCATCAGAAAAAACATTCAACTCCTGCCTGACAACGTAATCCAAAATCATATACAGTTGAAATTTTAATATTAGAGTCATGATAATGCAAAAAAATAAAATAGTTAGCTTATTCATAGTAAAGAAGCCATGCTTAGTAATTTGATTTAATCCAATATTTACCTCTTGTCTGCTGCAACAATTCTAAGAAGTTCATCCATATCCTTTGATACTAAATCTTGCACGGCATGTGAAAGAAGCACCTCTTCTTTTAAATGCCTAATGCTTTTTGCGGAAAGAGATTGCAGAAGATTAAAACCTTTGACAATTGTGTTTGCAACCTCAAATGCTAAGATAGAAATTTCATTCCCCTTTATTGCAGCTCCAGAAACAAACCCACTGCTTGCATTTAAATTTGTCATGCTGCTCCCAAGGGTGTCCAAAACCTCTACTGCTTTCTCTAATCCAATAGCAATTCCAGTAGTACCAGCTTTGCCCAAGCGAAAACTCACCTCGGAGACCTGAATCGAAAAGAGCTCAGCAGATATTTTCATTTTTCTCCAGCATTATTCTATTTTTTACACAGAAGCAAATGAATGGTTTCATACATGCCCCCTCGGCCAAAAGCTCTTTGGCCTTAATGCATGGCACAAGTCCGTCTACCCTATGCTACAATTCATTTCAATCAAATAGAATGGACCTAACCACTTGATCATGGAAGCTTTGATACCACGTCAAGGACCAACTCCCTTAAAAGCTTAAACTATTAGTTAGAATCTTGGTATCCTATGACTAGTCTTATATTCCCTCCATTCCTATATATAAGACCCAATTACCTAATTCATCAAGATTAAGGAAAGTGGTTAATTTAGTTGAAAGCAATAAATTTGTCTTAAATTTATAAATTTTTCCAAAACTATCCTTATCATTAATATTTCTCTCTCTTCTAATGGTTTGGCAATACATTCTCTTTGTTCTTTTAATGAGGGACATTTCTAGTCTAAAAATAGTTAATGCAAGAAACATTATGGATTGAGTCTTTTAAAAAAGAAGGAGCATCATTTCAAATTGGATCTTATAGATAGGGACGAAGGGAGTATCTGAAATAATGCCTATTAGCATCCAAAGCCCTTGGATAATTTTCTTTCCTAGCACAAAGCCACAAACAACCTAATCTCAAGCCTCAAGTACATAAATACAACCATAACAAGATAAAGAACATAATTCTAAAACTCCTAATCACAAAACAAACAAACCCTAAATCCTAATTGCAAGCCTTATTCCAAGTAATCTTTAGTTCAAACAAGTAGCAGCTCGTGAATTTCTAGCCTTGCCTCTGTGAACTAAACAACAGCCCTACGTGCGAGGAAGAATCGCAGACAAAAGAATCAACAACAGTTAAAATATACTTATACATCATCATCTTCCAGTTCAGTATATATATTTTTATTTATTTTTAACAGAGAAAGGTTTAACCTTTGACTTAGGCTTGTTCGGCAAGGAGTCCTCGGGGAAGCGCGGGATTCCGTCGTAGAACTCTTCCGCCGCAGTGGTAGAAGCCTTCCCGTTGGTTCTAGAAGGTTCTGGAAGATTCCTCTCCATCCTCTGAGGCGCGGCGGTGAAAATAATGGCGTCGTGGTTGCTGCCAGGCTTATTCTGAGCAGCAGAATCTGCGTTGACAAAAACTCGGTCATCCTCGGCGGAGCGCGAGCAGAGACCTCCAATCACTTGCGACAGCCACACCAAGAACTCAATCTTGGAATTCGAAGCCCCTGCCATGTAGTAGTATTATTCGATACAAGTGAGGGAAAATATAAAAATTAAAGGAAAAGAAAACGGCATAGGGAGGTAAATAAGAGGAATTCCAAAAGGGGGGAAGAAGACGGCATACGAGACTCGGTGACTTGTCACGTGTCGGGTTCGGACAAAAGTCCACCCTCTCATTGGGTGCCAACTAGGTGAGATAAAAATAATAACATAATAATCAACAAAATTGAAAATTAAACACTTGATTTTAGGGTGGGATAAGTCCAATCAAGATTTACTGAACTAATTAGACCAATTTTATTATTGAATTAGTCACATAATTGATCTAAGATAACTCAATCAAATTCAACTGTTAAGTCATCATATTTTGATTAAATTGATTCATTTCAGTTGATTAAAAAAATAAACATTTCTATGACGACATTTTCTTGTTTTGTTATGATCACTTATTATTTTAAATTTTAAAATATATATATATATATATATATATATATATATATTCTTATTCAAATAATATTAATTATTTTGAATTTTTCTTACTTATATATAATAAATATATATAATTTTAAATTTTTAATATATACTAAATCAAATTCACCACCAGACTGAATTTTACAACTATAGCTGTGAGTGATGACTAGGTCTGAGGCGAGTGAGAAAGAGTGAAGGTACGGGATTGACTCAAACCATGTGTCATGTTTGGGAATGGGCCAGGGCTAGGCCTTTAAGAGTTTTCCAGCGGCTACTCGTACTTGCAATCTGCAATGCCATTACGCGGACATAAATCCCTATTTTCGGTTCCTAGGTCGGGTTTTTGTTAGAAAATTGAAATTTCATCTTTTTCGCTCTAGTTTAGCTGCTCATGGTAAAATAAAATAATGGTTTATAAAAATGTTTTAATAGTGATTTCTTCTTGTTAGATGAGATAGTTAGGCATTTTCATGAGTCGTGTCGTGGTGTCTCGTTCATCCATTTAGTCAAAAGTTTATTTTGATAGGTTGAAACTTTAAAAATATAGTTTATTTAATTTATCAAAAAATTGTTGACATATATTTCAGTACTTTGATCTCATGGTGTGTGTTTGGTTTAGTCTTGCCAAATCCTTGAAGGATTGTTAAATCAAAAGTTATATATATTACAAAACATGTATGAAAATGTATATCGGTTAAATCAAACATGTCTTTGATCAAAGTCTTGGGATTCAATCCTTCACTTAGAGTATAATTTTTTTTTACTCCAAAATGAACTCACAAAGTGGAAAGAGATTAATTTGAGAGAATAATGCTCACACAACCAATCATATGGTTAATTTAGTTTATACCGATGAATTTGTCTTAAATTTTTAATTTTTTTTCAAAATTATTATTTTCATTAATATTTATTTTTCTTGTAATAGTTTATAATACATTACTTTTTATTCTTTTAACCAGGATAATTTATAATCTATAAATAATTAAAACAACAAATATAATAAATTGAGTTTTATAAAAAAATACTATTTTAAATTTAAATCTTATAAATAGAAATATAAATAATATTAATTTGACTTTTTTAATTTTATTTTATTTAATTAAAGCATTATTTTGTGATGTGACACTGTATGAACATTATCTTCATTATAATTATCTTTAAAAACATAATTAAGTAATTTTTTATTGATTAGTTGAACGTGTGAAATTTACACTGATTGCCTAATTAACTCACATTTAAATTCTTGCATTCAAAACCTAATTCATGTAAGTGAAGTGAATTTGACACATAAAATATGTATATTTAATTATTTATTCTTAAGTCGGGTGAATTGACGTAATAAATCTCACCATCCATATAATATCTATATATTCTTATTACTAAATCATTATAACTTTGTCATGTTTTAAAAAAAAGCTAAATCATTATTTTTGTTCTTTATCTTATTTATTTTTTTTAAAATGATTATTTGTCTTTTTAAAAAATTACTATGGTCATTTAGTTTATTTAAAAAGTTTAAAATAATTTTTATCATTTAAAAAGTTTACTTTAGTATATTATTTCATTTAAAAGGTTTAAAATAGTTCTTTAAATATTTAAATATATTTAACGTTGTCCTTCAACAATACTAAGATAAATAAATATTTAAATAATAAAATAATCAAAGTAAAATTAAAAAATAATATTTTGAACAAAATAAATAAAATAAATAATTAAAATGAAAATTTTAAAAAATAAATAAATAATTAAATTAAACTTCTCATTTCTATATATAAAATACAATTATCTAATTCATTATCAAGATTAAGAAAAATGATTAATTTAATTGATAATAATAACTTTTTCTTAAATTTATAATTTTTTAAAAATTATTTTTATTATTAATAGTTTTTCTCTTCTAATGATTTGTCAATATATTTTTTTAATAAAAAATATTTTTAATCTAAAAATAATGAATATAAAAGATATATTATAAATTGAGTGTTATAAAAATAAACGAAAAGTATTTTATTTTAAAGTTAATCTTATATATGTTAAAAGAGAGCATAATAACAGACCAAAATGATGATTTAGAAGTTTTTTTTTTCATGTCAGCGTAAAAAGAAAAAGGAAAGCAAAAATTCTAAACGAGGATTCACATGTTCACACTATCTTTCTCTCTATGTCACTCTCCCTCCAACTCCAAATGCGACCAAAACCAAAACCACCCGTCAATTCCAACTCATTGACCAAACCAAACAGTAAAATAACTAATAAGTAACAACACAAAGCGCCCCGCCAGAAAAACAAAACTTGACTTTGGAGTTCATTCATTCATGCAATCCAAATTCTAATCTAGGGTTCCAAATCACTCTCCGTTGCGACCATGTACTCCACCAATTTGATCGGTTTCATTCTGGCCGTCGTCTCCAGCGCCTTCATCGGCTCCAGCTTCATCATCAAGAAAAAAGGCCTCCAACGTGCCAGTCTCAACGGCTCACGTGCCAGTTACCTCTCTCTTCTCCCTCACTCTCACGTGCCGTTTTCCTCCTCTTCCTAACAATTCTTCGTTTCAGGTGGCGGAGGCTACGGTTACTTGCTGCAACCTCTTTGGTGGCTCGGAATGGTTACCAGTTAGTACAGTACCTAACTACTTTTATTCACACTTAATTGCCTTTTTAGTCCTTAATTCTCGTAATTGTGCGATTTTACTTTCTCGGGTTCAATTATGCAATTGAGTTCCTCAATTTTTTTATTTTTTTTTTACCATTTACAGTCCATTCATCGTGTTGCTTCATTCAATATCTAACGAAATTAGCTAACTTAAGAGACCGATTGTAAACAAGAGAAAACTCGAGTGACTCGAAGACAGTAGTTTCAGGTGTTTACAATAACTCACGAGTTAGACTCCCTCACACTTGATTTACGCTATTAGAATACCGGGACCAAAATCATGATGAACTAAAAATATAATTAAGTATTTTCTTATTTATTTCACTTTCTTATTGCTTCTGAGTTGGAGCCTCTTTTTTTGTTACAGTGATTGTCGGAGAGATAGCGAATTTCGTGGCGTACGTTTATGCCCCCGCGGTGCTTGTCACGCCGCTTGGTGCTTTGAGTATTATTGTTAGGTAATTGCCAATTTTTTATTCTTTTTTTTTAATATTATTTTTCTACTAAATTAACTGTTTTGTGAATCTGGAAATGGCTAGTGCTGTGTTGGCGCATTTCATGTTGAACGAGAAGCTGCAGAAAATGGGCATGCTGGGGTGTCTTCTGTGCATTGTGGGGTCCACTGTGATTGTGCTCCATGCACCTCAAGAGAAGCCTCTTAGTTCTGTAGAAGAAATTTGGCAGTTAGCACTTCAACCGGGTATGCTGTTGCTTGAGGTTTTATTGTTTGTATCTGCAATCAAAATGCGAATTTTGTTTTGTTATGCACGCCTGATGTTTCTGCTTCCTGTTTTGGCATCCAGCATTCTTGTTGTACACTGCCTCGACCATCGCTGTAGCTTTCTTTTTGATATTGTATTGTGCTCCTCGCTTTGGCCAGACTAATATTTTAGTTTATATTGGAATATGCTCCATAATTGGATCCTTGACTGTAAGTGGCTCCTCTTTCTACCCAATTCATCTTTGGAGTACTTATAGTTGACTAAACTCAATACCAGAGGTCATCTTTTGTTTTGCACTTCTGATAGAATATCTTGTTTCCCAGGTCATGAGCATAAAAGCCATTGGCATTGCTATAAGACTTACAATTGAGGGTGCCGATCAGTTTGTTCAGTTTCAGACATGGATTTTTACGATGGTTGCTATTTCCTGCATCATTACGCAGTTAAATTATCTTAATATGGTCTGTATCACTCTTAACTTTTATGTGAGCATAATGTTTTGTATTTGAAAAAAAAGAAATTAGAGCCTGGGCTTATCTTTTCTTTAGAAGAAATGATATACATATTCTGTGTTGGCTTTCTACTCTGTATGTCATCCTGCTTGTTTTTCGTGTGAGGAAGCATTTTAGTTTGCAGAAGAAGGGGATCATACTTTTGAAGGCTTTGGGCCCTGCTTGTTATCAACATGTCTGTTTTGATGTTTTCACCTAAAGTAATTGCATATCATTATATCAATCAATAAAACATTTTGTAGGCTATGAGCTGATCTAGAAGTTCAAGATGAGCATCTACTTCAAATAACATTCATGTAATGCATGATCTGGGCCACCAGAACTGATAATCTTAAAGTCCTGACTCCTATTTACATGATTGTTGCTTCCTTGCCTTTCAGTTGTCATCATTTGCTTGTTAGTTGATCTTCAAACTGGGCTTCTGTGCTGACCAACTCTTGCATGACTGCAGGCATTGGATACTTTTAACACAGCAGTTGTTTCTCCGATCTACTATGCCTTGTTCACATCTTTTACAATATTAGCTAGTGCAATCATGTTTAAGGTTGGTATTTTACTGAAACAAAATGAAAAATGCATCTAAAGAGACATCTTAACGATCAAGTGCTCAACTATCTGTTGTAATCCTGCCTCCTCTGCTTTTATTATTTAGGACTATTCTGGTCAAAGTATAAGCAGTATTGCATCAGAGTTATGTGGTTTCATTACTGTTTTATCTGGTACAACTGTATTACACAGTACAAGAGAGCCAGATCCTCCAGTCAATACAGGTATTGAATCATCCTCTTTGTTGAGGAGCCCTTTGTTGATGTAAGGTCCTCATTATATGTGCCTTTGTATTGAGCTCCAATCAAAGACTTTATCAGTATTGGGTAGCTTTACCTGTAATTAGTTTGTTTACACCAAAGGTCCTCATATTTTCTTGTCGACTTCTTGTTCAATCTAACATGCATGAGTAGCCATGGCCACAGAATAGATTTCTTTTTTCATATAAGCTATTAGAGTAACAAGCACGGTTGTCAAAATTGAGGTCTTATTTTGGATTGGCAAGAGAGGTGAAACACATACATTGTGAGACTGTAACAAGGATTGTAAGATCTTACCTAAAATACAAAATTGTGTGTGTAACGAAAACAATTAAACTTAAATACAGACTTTTTTTATAAAAAAAAAATGCCTGCAAAAAACACCTGGAGATTCAAGGAAAGTTAAAGTAGAAAATGTTTGGGTTGAGGGCAGATAGAAAACATTGACAGACTAAGCTTTCGTAACATAATTTGGATATGTTTTGACAGTGAGATTGGAATTTATTTGCTATTTTCTAGCTATGTTAAGTTGAGAAGCTAATGCTCTTTTCAGCACTGCATATTTTATTATTTTCCCCCTCCCTTCAGAACAGATTGGGAAATACTGCCTAATTATTCTACACGTGCAGATTTGTATAGTCCCTTGTCTCCAAAAGTATCGTGGTATATCCAAGGCAATGGCGAACCTTGGAAACAGAAAGAAGAAGATGGGCCACCCTTTAATTTAATTACAGTTATCCGGCAAGACCATTTCAAGTGATACAGAATTCTACTGGTGGAGAAAGAAGTTAGATCTGTCCGTTGCTTGATGTAGCAGGGTTATGTACATTAAGCAACAAAATGTGGCAGTTATACGGTTTGGCTCTGACCCCATCTATTTGATTTAGCTAGATTTAAAAGACTATATCATCACATTGTGCAGAC
The DNA here is from genome assembly GCF_000004515.6 of Glycine max. NCBI lineage: Eukaryota > Viridiplantae > Streptophyta > Magnoliopsida > Fabales > Fabaceae > Glycine > Glycine max. The sequence continues at coordinate 13,058,932 of NC_038242.2, read as the reverse complement.
AGAGACGAGATATTGCTTTATTTTTTGGGGGGTTTTGTTCATTGGTATCATTTGAAATGAAAGCTTGATTGCTATCATCTAAAATGCCAGGGGTGATGTATCTTCGAGTTTGCATCATCATCATCTAGTTTTGCATTATTTTCCCCCTCTTGTATTCCTTTCCCCAATTGTATTTTTTGTGGTCTATCCCCCCTTCCCCCTTCCTTTGATTTATCTCTGAACATTGAGAAATCTAATCTATGTATATTGATCGATGTAACTTTAGTTTAATAGAAGGATGTGGATATGTATATGTATGGATATCTATAATATTCTACTTCTACAACTGGATTCATCTTTGCTTGGAGACCATTAAGGTTCTGAAGCACAACAAAACTACTCTGGCTTAAATTGATTGGCGCTACATTATATCAATAATTATTAATAAAAATAATTACTCTTATTTGATGTATATATTTTTTTAATCATTTTAGCCTCTAACTAATTCTAAACACCATTTTTTAGTCAAACAAATAATAGAAAAAATAATTCCTCGAATACAGTTATTAGAAAAAATAACTTCTCCACTGTGAAGTTATTTACATTTTTTAATCATTTTTAATTTAAAACTAAAAAAAAGTAAAAAAAAAAAATGTAGTTGAGGCATGTAGTTCCTGTTTCCAACTAGCTATAATAAAAGCTTTTTAGTTGGATAGTTTAACTGCAGTTTTAAGTTACTGTGTATAGATTTAATTGAAATTAAAAATACTAATAGTGTAAAGATTCTTTTCCTTGTTATCCGATCACAGATTGCTATAATACTATGTATGGTAAATTGCTTAGTTTTATAATAATCATTCTAAAGGTCATTTTTGAAATTATTTTTGATTGATTAACAAAGTAAATTTATATTGACAATATATGAAAATTAAATTTTATACTTAATTGAGTTGTAATAATAAAAGAAAATTAAATATAATTTTTTTTACTCGTATTCAGTTACATGTTATTGATTTATGCCTGATCAATCGAGTTCATTTGAAATCTTATGTGAAATATAACAGGCATCTTCGTTTTATCGCATGCTAAGGTGGGAAACTTTCATGGGACATTTCCAGAAACAGGCATAGATTTGGTAAATCACGATTAGAAATATTATATAAAATAAATAGAAAGTTAGCTATCAAACATGTGGCTGTAGTTTAGTGGTAAGAATTCCACGTTGTGGCCGTGGAGACCTGGGCTCGAATCCCAGCAGCCACAAAAGCTTATATTTTTTATTAAAATTTTTATTTCTGGACAAAACAGAAGAAGCTTAACTTGAAATATAGTGTGATTTTCACGTGAATGACAATCTATCTTCATGAACCTCCATAAAGTTAATAAATTCCATGATAGAACAAGAACAAATAAATAAGCACAAGTAGAGGAACATTATTCTATGGACATTCATTTCATTAATACAATGTATTGGACTGGATCCCTAACATTGTCATATATTTTCCACAAATCGGATAATTTTGTCAAATTTTTCTTCATGCGAGTGCACGTTAAGGTCATAAAGCTCTGATGAAATATTCAATTCACTTGAACTTGTTGAAACACCATTAATTTCAAAGAACCAAGGTTCAGTTGCTTTCATGATCAGAACTTGCTACACACCGTATAGTTTTTGGTCATTGCTCAGCAAGTGCTGCACTTTTGCCCAATCATGCCTCGGTATTCTCAACAACACCACTAATTGTAACTTCGGTATTTGCCTCTTCCAAAACAAAAACAAAAAAACTTCGCTATTTGCATGCTAGAAATTAAAGTGAATAACATAAACCATATATTATCATGCTAAACAAAAAAATAATAAAAATAATACTACAAATTTCGGTGAGACAAACATACAAACCTAAAAGATTCGCTAGAAAGAAAATATGTTACTCCTTCCTTCGTCCATGTATAAGACCTTTAAAACTAATTTACATTTTTTTAAGAAAAATGATTAATTTAATTAGTGATATTAAATTTGTCAACAAGTTATACTGTTCTTTTAAAATTACCTTAATAATTTTTAAACTAATTGTCTCTTTTTTTCAGTTAATTGTTTCTCCCCTAATTAATTAATGTTTGAAGAGAACAACGATATGTGATTTTTGACTACTCATCTTTTTCAATTCCTACGAAGGAAGAATTTATCTCATTAATTTCCAGCATTTATAAGTATTTTTTAGCTACTAAATATTTTGATAATAGGTATTTTAGAGTGAAAAAAATCACGCTACATATAGAAAATAATCTTATAAAAAAGATAAATTTTCTAAAAATACACGACATCATTATGCATATATGACACAAAAATAGAAAGCAAATTACTTGTTTATACCCTTGCGACTATCATAATAAATTAATAATCTTCATCAAATGCAAATACAGGTAAAAAAAAAAAAAAATCTAGAATGTATTTGGTTTCACGACTAAATTCCTGTAATGTGATGTTGAGAGTGTCTCACAACTAACAGTTTTTTGTTTATTCTGTTGAGATCAGTTAGTTATAAGTTATAGCAAGGGTTAGTTAGTTGTCAGTCTAGTTGTGTATGTAAATGACACTTATAGGATCATTGATGAATTCTACATTGAGTTTTTATTCTTCCACTCTACATTGAATATATGGCAAAATTTAATTTTTCCATTAACCAAATATGTTTGGCACTTTCCTCAAAAATGTGATTTAGGTGAACTGACACAAGTCTGATTTGAAGCTACTCATAATAGCTTATGGATCTAGAGAAAGGTGAGTCTTTGAATCTTCTTACAAATATACCCTTATCTTCATCAAGTAAAGAAGTCAGGTTCATTCACAACTGATATTACTCATAATGCAGCAACACAGAAACATAGATCGGTTGGCAGAAATATATGAAAAAGAGAATGTAAATGTTGCAACAACAATATGCCACGAGAACAACTTGTGATACACCCATAAACATGTTAGTAATCATGTTTGTTTTTTTATCCGTGAAAATCGAAGACAGGTACCAGGTGTTTATAACAACTTACACACCTTACTCAACCAACTAATCCGTGGGAATCATATTTATCATGTTCGATTTAAGGCGAGGTAAACCAAAAATATAAAAGAAATAAAATGAAGGAAAAGAAACACATCAAAGAGACAAACTTGTTTATATCCCACGAGGTATCACATGTGGCAGCACTCCTCCTAAGCAATGTTCAGTAAAGTTTAAATCAATTGCATCACTCAAAACAAAAATAAAAAGTTGCATCATGACAGAAAATTAAAAGCAAACAACTATCCTTCCAATTGTTGTGGCAGTACATTCAAACACGATGGATCTCTCCATGGCGGGAATGCCCCTTCATGTGATAAATTCTGCCAGCGCAAGATGTATAAATCAGAAAGAGGGTACTACACTTGAGCCTCTAATTTCCTATGTCTTCATTCTAAATTAATACAGGGATGTAAATTTTGTAAAGCTAACTTTGATTCTATGATACAATCACAAAAAAAGTCGATAATTTTAGATGGAGGTGCCACTTTTTTTGACTAAAAAAAGATAAGATCAAGATCTAGGTGAGTTGTAACATACAGAAGGATATGGACCCTCAGTGTTGCAAAATGGGGTAATGTGGACCAATTACAAATATCTTCAAATATATGATGACTATTTTACATAATGAAAATATTCAGTCACAGAGTAAGAGACTTCCTAGAAAACTTTCTATTTAATGTGGACCTTCAAAGTAAACTGCAGGGCATAGTGTAACAATTAATGAGGCAACAGAGGCCTATGGAGCAGAAGAAAATCAAAATGCAACTGCAAATCACATACTCAACAATTAACATGCGTGGTTAGTTGGAGATTAGTTAGATACACATGTAATTAGTTACCCTCTCTACTTTCACTCAATTCTCTCTAGCTCTAACTATATTTCTCAACACAAAAATCTGGAAATGCCTTAAAGGTTAAATATTTTCATGTCAATATATATAGAGATTGACATTATCAACTGAACAGTGCATGAAAGGCTGTAGAAACTAAGTAACATGTGTATTGAGATGCTGAAATACCATAAGATACTTACTTTCAACCAATAGAAAAATCCACGCATGAGATTCAGAACTCTGAAATGATCATCACGAACTGTTTTTATCTTCATAGCAAGATCTGCAAGACGAGTACACATCTCATAATCATAATTAGTCTTCCTACAAAACATTTAGAAACTAATTATAATGCACTGAGAATGTAAATGATTTTAATAATGTTATCTAATTTGTAGGTTATGTATGATAAAGTTGTTTGACTTTTACATTTAGGATGATTTCTAAAATCCGAGGGAAAGGGTGTGGCTTCAATTCCTCTTGCCATCAAAAAACTAACAATTAACCTGAAAAAGATGATTTCTAATAGCACCATGCAAACACACAAGTGGAATAATGAAAGATAAGGGTCACATCCTACTTACCAACATGATAACCAAGAAAAGACTTTCCAAGATCAGGTTTCTCATAGATTTTGATACCTCCACGCAGGTCTCTATGGTGTTGGATCGGCTTTTGAATAGTAATGTCATGTAAAAGCCTCTTGTACTCTTCCTCACAGTAAGGTGCCTTAAGTTCTTCCATGAGTTTTTCTCTGAAAAGTGTACTTGCATTGGCTTCATTATATTTATATTCTTGCCAACAATGTTCCACCTTCATCAGGGAAGGGAAGCAACACAAAAATGAACAGTATTGGACATAAATAAGCAAAAAGCAAAAAAACTCAATAATTTTTTTTAGATACATACAATCTGGCCTCGCATGGACCTTGTTAGATCTTCTGCTTCGTCATCACTGTCTTCAATCACCAATGTTCTTGAGCCAGGTGACTCAGGTGGGGCTTTCAGTTTCAGCCTCTTACTCCTGCGCCTACCCTTCAAGTTATATACATGTTTCTTTGGCTTTGATTTTGAAGCCACATCACTTCCTTTAACATTACCATTCGTAGCAGCAGAGAGTTTTGCACCTTTTGGCTTCCTACCCCTATGCTTCACAACACGATTGCTATCATCAACATTTACATGCATCTCTGTGTCTAAGCACACATTAACCTCTTCATTTGAAACATGATTTGAATAATCCGTTGTGATGGTAGCTGTATTCTCAGGAATTGATGATTGATCAGGCTCATACACTACAAAGACACCATCCTCAGGGATAGCAAGTACATAAGATTTTCCATGAGACCTCACATGATCCATGAAATACATATGCTGGGGATCCACCATCACATCATCATCATCATCATCATCATTTGTGCCATTTTCTTCAGCAGTGTTCTCTATGTTGTTAGGGTTTTGATCAAGATGAAACAATCGAGACTGTACAATATTGCCGTAAAAACCATTCATGAATTGCACCAACTCCGAATCACCCTTTCGATCCTTAACATCGAAGTCCTGCAAAAGGTTATGGAAGTAATTTGACTTTTCAGTTTCACTTTTAAGGACTCTATTCTTCTCTTGCAAGTGGATGTATATATCATATTCACAGTCCCATCTTCTGTTTCTGTGTAGCTTCTTCTTTGGTGCCAATGCATTTTGCTTCGTTGTTGGAGAAGGTACCATTCCGTTCCTCAAATGGTTCTGAAGTGAAGAATTACATGCCTCAATGAAATGTGGTAACTCACTCTCTCATAATCTATACCACATAAAGAGAAAAAAAAACATATTTTATTTGGGGTTAACATATGATGATAATTTTTAATTTGTTAATAATCCATAGTACATTCTTTCTGAAAGAGAAACACAAATACACAAGGATGATAATCTTGAAAGAATGTGAATGCAGAAAAAGGTTACTAGCAATGTAACTAGCAAGGCAATAAAGTTATCTGGCCACAATGCTAGAGAACATTTTTTTCTCCTGGATTATAAATATACCAAATATCGGCTACCTCCCTCTCCTTTCTAGAAGATGAGATCACAAGTGATTAATGGAAATCGAAGGCTTAAGCCACTTAATCTAGTAATTCCCCTATTAAGGTTCGCGGTCCAAGATTCAAAAAGGTTTGTATAAATAACATAAGACCTTAGTGAAAATTATTATTCAATTTACATATTTATTATCTACTTATTGCACAAAATTGAAATCTTACTTAAACGGCCAAGTAGCTTTATAAGTAACAAATTTCATACAAGAACAAAAAAAGTAATAGGAGCAGGGCTATGGAAACCATAGAATTCGACCACTATTCGACAGGAACATCAAATATTTGAGAAAGTTGATGTGTTTAATCTAATGTGAATGTGATCATGAAAAAGAACAAAGAAAAGAGAAGCATAGGGGGATGGAAAAATGGTTTTCATTTGCACGTGACACGACACATAAAAAGAAGTGTTGATGAGGAAGCATGCATGAATGGCTAACCCGTGTGTGGAACGGAGGTTAGATTGCAGCAAACTCCTCAGCTCAGCTTCTGCTGAAGAATGACAAGTGACAAGTAAGAAAATGATTGAAAGAGTCAAAGTGTTTTCTACTTTGAGCTTTATGTCTTGCGTAAACGACACGAGACAGACAGGATACTATTTCAAGTAAAAAAAGTGAATGCCTAGTTATTTTAAATTTTCTTATGTTTTTTAGAGAGATGAATTTTCTATTGTCTATCTAGTGTTTTTCATTATTTTATAATTGAAATTTTAGTATTTATATTTGACTTAATTGCACTTTGATTTTCACCTTTTATTTTTTGATAAATTTTATCTCAACTTTTTAATTTAGTGTATTTTACTCTTAACTTTTAAAAAATTTGTGAATTTTATTTTTTATTATTTATTATTTATTCATTAATAAGCATATAAGTTGAGAGTAAAATTTATAAAAAAAATTAAGGATAAAAATTTCCAAAAAAATAAAAAGGTTGAGTAAAATTTGCCAAAAAAACACAGGAGTAAACATGTAATTATGTTAGTAATAAAATAATGGAAGATAAAATTCGCAAGACCCTTAAAAATTAGAAATAAAATACCTCAAATTAAAAAGTTAAAAATAAGTTTCACTAAAAATTAAAAAGTTAAAGGTAAAAATTGCGATTAACCTTTTTATTTTCGATTATATTTTGTTTGCTCTCTTCTATTGTTTAACTACTAGTTTTTAAGCAATTTTTCTTTTATATTTTTTTAAAATAATTCAAAATAACGATTGTTTTTTTTATTTTGAAACGTAATTTTAAACCAATATTTTTTATTAATTCAAAATGTGAAACTTGTTCAATTTTACTGATTATTACAAACATGGTGAATGTTATTTAAAAAATGAGTTTTAGGAACAACCGAAAGTAATTTAATATTAGTTTTTAAATTTTTGACTATTTTTTAATTAATTTTTCATATAACTTTTGTGATATTTATAATTTTTTTGGTTTGAACATTTGTTGAATTTGATAGTTTTTATGTAGGTGAATCTAATAAAAGAAATGTTGCTTATGAGATTAGTAAAAAAATAAATTAAAATCGTGTTTCAGACTTAAAAATCATCATTAATTATTTTGACTTACTTTAAAATACACAGAATTTTCTCAATATATATATATATATATATATATATATATATAATTAAATTATTTTTTTAAAATTAAATTGCAATTTTAGTTCTCTAATAATTCTTAATCCCTTATTTTAGTTTTCTTATATTAAAAAATATGCAATTTTGGTTCAATCATTAATTTACATGTGTTTTCTTTCTTTTTTTTGTTTTTGGTTCCATTGAATCCTAAATCTAATATATTTACTTAAGATACCATAAAAAAATTAATTAATTAAATTCACAATATAATCACTTCAAAAACTAGAGAGATTCACAAGTTGGGTTGGATCACATTTACTTGAGTTAATTTTTTTTATACCCAAACCAAAATTGATCTTGATTGGGTTAATGGATTGGTGCATTTAAATTTGGTTATTAATTTTTATAAACTAAAATTTTATTAAAATACATTTGGGTTCATAAAAAAAACTAGTATCATACCACACGTAAATATACATCTTATACTCAAATTTATAAGTTAATATAAAAAATAAAAGAAAATACTTAAAATTTAATGACCCATCAGTGTCCTAGTGTTTACTTAAAAAATGTGTATTTGACCCTCAATTACATTAATTTTGGTTGTAACATTCATTTTAAACTACCAATCTTATATCAACTCATTCTATCCTCATATTTTTAAAACTTCCCATTACACAAGAAATATTAAATAACTTAAATTTAATAAAGATATTCAATCATTGAATTTGTATAAGTGTAATGTGTTATTCCTATTATTAGCAAGATCTTGCGAAAATAAATAACAAGAATCATAAATATCCTTATTTTAAACTATTTAAAAATATATATACTATATATAAATAATAATAATAATAATTATTATTATTATTATAGTTAAAAGGTAACAAATTTATACATGAACATAATTCAATCCAAAAGTCAACAAATTTAAATGAATTGATTAACTCAAACACACATAGAAAAATACCCAACCCAGATCGTTGGATTAATTCAAATTGGAAGATGGCTGGTACCTACCCTTTTCCAAGAACTAGTTATGTCGGTTGAGTAATTTTATTTTCGGAAAAAATTAAAAAATAGAGAGAGGAAATTGATTGGTGGTGCAAGGCATAAAGAGGAGAATTGGTGGGGATAGGCAAAGGAGGTGAGTAGTGAATAGGGTTTTTGATTGATTGAGAATTGAAATTGATGGATCGCAGTGTGTCACGCTCACGCTCTCCTTCCCGCAGAAGAAGATACTCTCCATCCACCGTTTCTCATCATCGCCACTCCAGAACTTCCCACAGGCGCCGCCGAAGGCACAGAACCTCTTCCTCCCCCTCTCTTTCACGCAGCCCCACTCCCAAGCCCAAGAAAGATCAAAAGAAAAGGTTTTCTTTTTCTTTTTAACTTTTTTTCCTTCGATTTTATCTTAACTATAACAGTTTTCATTCATTGGATATTTGGATTTCATATTTCATCAGTACGGCACACCTCCAAGTTGGAATTATTACTAAATGCCAATTTCAAACTTGTGCTACGAGATGTGTACCCTTTAGGCCATTGCTTACTTTTGATGTTTCAATGGGGAAAAAAAAAAGGAAGACGGGTTTTGTTAGATAATTCAAAGTCATGAACACAACTCATCCATGTGAGAGTTAAGAATAATGAGTTAAACTATTCACTTGGTCTCTGCACTTGTCTCCATTTTAAGTTTTAGTGTGTGTTTGGGAAGTAGTTGAATCCAATGTCAATGGACTTTCATATGAAAGTTACAAAATAGTTGCTTTGAAATTTTTAGGAATACAAGGATTTTGGTACTACAATTAACTTGATATGAAGTTATAGGCCTTGTTTGAGTAAGCTTCTTTAAAAGTACTTCTAAGAGAAGAAAATAAGAAGAAAAAATTGAGATGAAATTTTTATAAGCTAAAATAAGTTTTCCATTAGCTAATTTCTAGAAATTATCTCATATATCTTCTCTGAAAGATGAGATGACATCTACAAATTAGTTGGTAATTTTAGCTAATTGGAGAGCTAATTTTAACTTATGAAGAAGATTTCATTTTTTTTCTCCTACTTGAAGTGCTTCTAGAGAAGCTTATCCTATTAGGCTCATAGACCTCTTGGTAGTTTGAACATTAGGTCTTTTAGCTAGATGCTTCTGAATCAAATTCCCGTCTTTACACAAGATAAGTGATTTATTTTTAAAATGCAACAGGTTAATTTCATTCTTCTCTATTGGCTTTGCTGAAGGAAGTTCAACTTGTTAAATATGATGAACAATGGCTGCCTCCATTATCTCCTCTTGCTCTAGAAACTTGTTAGAGAGGTATGCCTTGTCAGCATAATAAGCTCACATTTTCCATGTGGCTAGAAACATAGTAATAAACGAAATTGAAAATGAAGCATTTTGTTTTATGAATTTATCTATTTTTCTTGGTATAGAAATTAATATGATTTGCTTAGTTGTTTGTGCGTCTTTCTTTTTTCATTAATGACCATTAATTTATGTTCTCCGGCTTACATTGGATAGCAAGCGTCACCACGAGGAAGAGTTGAAACTATTGGAAGAAGAGACTGCAAGAAGACTGGAAGAAGCAATTCGAAAAAATGTTGAGGAAAAGCTTAACACAGAGGAAGTCAAGTTAGAAATAGAAAGGCGCGTAGCAGAGGGAGTGAAGAAACTGTTTGATGATGTTGAAGCTCAACTTGAAAAAGGAAAGGAAGATGCTCTTACTGAAGCTAGAAGGAAAGAAGTAAGTATTCTAAGTAGGACTTTTCCCCCTCTTTCTCTGAGCTATTTATCATTCTCTGAATAAATTACATTATAATATTGGAAAGGATTTCAAGTCATTAATAAAATTAGTGTGGATACGGATAACATATGCGGTTGTCTGGGTACCTTTTAATCATATGTTGTGTCTAGTAAACAAGGTGTCACCATGCCAGAACCCATAAACCTGAAATGAGTTAGCCCCGTCAATGTCAGTGTCAAATATTAATCAGATTATAACAAGGTTCTTGGATGTTTATGCAATTCCAATATTTATACTCTGCTTAAATTACCATATCTTTTGGTATTGTCACTCATTGGCACTATAAATCATCAGGTAACAATGTTGAATGTGTCTCTCCCTGTGAAGCCTGATAAATAAGCTAATTGTGATTTTTGTATATAAAACTAAGCATACTACTCTTAATTTGTGACATCTAGGATAGTGGGGTGAAATCTTAATTGGGTTCCTTTTACAGTTTCCTGGTCTTGTCTCTATCATTAATGTTATTAAAGTCCTCATTTGAAAATTGTGATTTTGTTTGTTGTCATCTCACAGGAACAAGCTCGTAAAGAAAGAGAAGAACTGGACCTGATGCTTGAAGAGAATAGGAGGAGAGTGGAAGAATCTCAGAGAAAAGAAGCTCTAGAGCAGCAAAGAAAGGAAGAGGAACGACAAAGGGAATTAGAGATGATTCAGAGACAGAAAGAAGAGGCTGCTCTGAGAAAGAAGCTGGAGGATGAAGAAGAACATGCGAATCGAATTAATTCTTTGGGTAAGAACAAATCTAGGCCCAAGTCTTATGGTTTCTAATTATTCTAATTACTATGTGTTATGTGATATCATTTTGTACCCCAAATTATTTTGTACCCTTATGTGGAACCATTATCTTCAATGAAAGATTTGATATTCCTATGTTTGAGCTTGCAACCTGGTTTATTAAAAGGCCTAAGAAAATTGAAAATGTTATTTTCTCTTCAAGTTACTATGATGTTGAAATTAATTTGCTTTACATTACGAAATGGCTACCTGTTTAGGCCCTGTGTCGCTGGTTTAGAACAACAGTCAGAAGGCAGCAGTCAATGATCAATAAGATAAATATGGGTCATATTGTTATATTGTAGGACTTGAGCTTGTATAAGTCGTAGTGCGTGTTTGGATTAGCATCTGTGATTCATGTTTGATCAAATTTTCACGTCAAAATGCACCAAAAGTTGCTTTTGTGATCCACGTTTGAGTTGTGTGGATGCAAATTCAAACACACCAGTAATCCTGCATTATGCAGTTGAAGCCAACTTTGGTTTGCTTGTAGTATAGAGAACTGGTATAGAAATGGTCTTTTTTGTTTTGTTTTTTTTATCTTTCCCAGTAAGGGAGTCATCCTCAGAGGCCTACTACTGCGCTCTCTGAACAAATACTGCCGAAAAAGCAGTTTTTCAATAATTTAAAGAATTGGATTTGAGGGTAAAACTTATTTGATGTTATAATCCTATCATGTATTTACCTATTCATTAAGAAAATCTGATATCGTAACTAGTTTCTTCAATATTTGATTATTTACATGTCCATAGACTTGGTATATGTATGTATGGATTCTCGCTCGTAAAAATGAGGAGGCATACGGGGAAAGGAAAGCGCTACTTGCACAGCATGATTGACATGCCTATTCTAAGGAATATCATTATTTTATTACATTGTCATTGTATTTCAATAATCTGCCATCCTGAAGGTTCTGATTAAAGTGTAATTCAAGCTTCACCCCTCTCAAAATAATGAGGGCTTCTATTGAGCTTTAGGCCTTTTTTTTGTTGATGGTGATACATATGACAAAGAAGAAAAGATTAAAAAAAGTGAAAATCTCCTAGAGAATACAATCCCCCCTCCATTAAGCATAACCACCAATAATGTGAAATCTTGTAATTTTTTTATATTACATTCTAAATTCTAAACAATAAGTATTGAAGTTAATATTTATGTGCTTTAAATTTTTTTGTTTTTTAATTTTATTTTATCAGACATAATATTATTTCTAATACTATTTAAACTTTCATTTAATTTAATTTCTTATAACTTCACATTAATTTATTATTTAGTATACTAAAATATGTTTAATTATCACCGACTGGACTACAATTCATTTACGAGCGAAATCAATAAACTTAATCATTGCATTGCCAATTCAGTGACTAACTAGATTTTAAAAATATTGAAGAGTATTATCGTGAGAACTTTATTTGTTTCCCCAATTCTTTTCCCAACGATTACGAAATGCTGCTCGCAATGTTGTCCGCATTCTTCTGGTGGGATATGTATGTTTAGATCTCATTTATTATTCAAGAGCTCAGACCAATCAAATCATATTTTCCCTTATTAAATTATTTTTTTCTTGTATTAGAAGAAAATCATGTTATAACAAGTTATTGGATTCACTGAAACTAGATTCAGTTCTTTTGAATAAGGTTACGAATCAGAGCATTATACATGAAAAAACGTGATTAAAAAAAAGACTTAAATTTATCAAATTTTTTAACTAAAATTGATTATTAACAAAACTGATAAATACTTTATATGAATAACATAATTACCTAAAAGAAAACCATATTAAATAATTAATAAATTAACCTATTACAACTTCAGCACAAGTGCACAACCCCAAAAACTAGTTAATTAGATGAGAAGTCATAGCTTAATAACACAATCCTCCGGATCAATTTACACAAGAATATCTCTCTTATATATACAAGGACACGACTGAAGCAGTAAAGGAAAAGTGTTTTAGAAGCAATGAATTATTACCTATTAGTATTACCGTGACAACGGTAAGTTGTATAACATTGAAAACATCCCATCTATGTTTTCCTCGTTCTTTGAGAGACTCATGTATCTACAAATCATGGAAGTCCAATTTACATACTCATAGCAAAACGAAATGAACTAATAATTGTCACAAGTGAGTGCGACAAAGAGTTGAGCCATCGTAGTCTTAAAACAAACCGAAGCATGTTGTAGAGGCTCCTTGTTTTATTTTGTTATGTTATGTTTTAGGATCCTGGTTGAATGGTGAATGAGAGATGGCACTCAACACCAATAATCATATGATGCTAGAATTGAGTAAGACGTAGCTTTACTCAATGGGAACAGGTCAAATATGACTCTGGACTGCTCTCCCTTTTTTTTCTTTAATAGTTTTGGGTTACACGGTTAATGTTGGTTATCTTCCTAAACCTATCACTGGATTATGTCATTTTAAATCTAATACACACCTGCCAACTAGAAATGGCAAAAAATATGTAACGGTGTTGCTGTTATTACTATTATTATTATTATTTTGGCAAAAGTGTTGCTGTTATTTTAGGAGAAGAACATTTGTATTTTATTATAAAGAAGTATATTGATATTTTAAGGATCTATTTGCTTTAAAATTAGGTAGATTTTTTTAAAAAGGAAGTTAAGTAAATTTATTATTCTGATCGAGTTAATATGAAATGTTTAATATAATTGAAATATATGTTTTTTTATTTAAAAGTACGAAAAGCTGGTTTTTAATGTCAAAATAAATAGGGGGTAAATTTCTAAAGAAAAATATTATGTAACTATGTACAATTTTAATCTGTTATAAATGAATAAAAATATGTTATTACTTTTTTTAGGAGAAAAATATGTTGTTATTACTTATGTACCTAATCAACTCATTCTCTAATAAAACAAATAATAGAAATATAGTTTTTTACATTATTAATCAATTAAAAATTATATGGTATATCTTTTAAGTGGTTAGTATTATAAAAGTCCACAATTTTTTTAGAGAAGCTAATAAATTTATTTTATATATATATATATTATAATTTGTGATTAAATGATAAGGTAGAAAGAGTGTTTAAATTGTTAGTGTATATAAGCAAATAGAGTTTTTTCTTAGATTTTTCTTTTTTGTATTGCAATCAAGTGGTGTTTGAAAATTCATAATCACATCAATTACTTATTTTGAGTTGTTTGGGGAGTTTAACTACTACGCTGTCGTTAACAATGGTTATCATACTGCTGCATTAATTCTGCTGGGCGGACAAAACATGTCACGCTTTCATGCAAATTATTGGGTCCGATGATAATTTGGTTTCCAGTTCTAATTACAATATTTTTTTTTATTTCTAAACTTTATTGTTTAAAATACTCTACATGAATGAGAATCGTACAAAACATCAATTGGTTATAATTATATATACTCGTATATGTAGTTGTGTATCTCAAATAAACTTGTGTATTATGCTATGAAGAATACAAACGCTTTGACCAATGTCATATAAAGTTGTAAATTAGAAGGGATTAATAAATAAATAATAAATTGGCATAATATCTTTATCTATAAGGCCTTCTCACCTAACTAAAAAGGATCATCAACCTACCTTTTTCTCCCTTCGGATGCGTGGAATTGAAACAAAGCTCAGTTTCCACTCTTTGGAGCAATTAGTAAACCAGTTCGTCCACCCATGACCCAACCTCTATCCAATCCAATCACTTCACAACTTCTAGATAAAAATCCATTTGTGGACGAAACCCAGCGGAAAAAAAATGAAAGAGGAACAAAGGAAAAATAAAACGTTTAGGTGTATATACACACAAAAAAATATTGGTACTAACTCATTTTATAAACTACTATAAAACTTTTATACGGGTATAATGATTTATATAAATTATGTGGTTCACCCAATTCATGATCAACATCTATAGTAATCACTATTCATGATTGCTCCTAGATTAGTCAGCAATGTGGTGATGCCTCTTAACGTAATATTCGCTCAACAAGAAAAAGAGAAGTCCAAAAAAATACAAATAAACTTCCCAAAGCTAAGCCACTCTCTCCCTTAACTCCAAGACAAAGTAAAACACGGTGCTCGTCTTTGGTATAAATTATATGAATCTTTTTATCGGGGAAAATCTTGTTTAAACCGGATAGATATGACGCTCGTCTAATCTAAGAACTATTATTATTATTATTATTATTATTTGAGAAAAATGTAAATTATATTAAATCTATGATACAACAATAAATGGGACATAACAGGTGTGCTTGTCCATAACAAATTTAATCTTACTAATAACTTTTATTACTACACGTTTTGGTGATATAATCCAAGACTCTTAACCGTACGTGTGAGAGACTCTTGGCTTTTGTCACGACAATATTGCCTTAGATGCGTTTTGCAACAAATATATAAAATCTTTTACCAACCTCAACGCAAGACTCGGTACTTAATTGACACGACGTTCCTATGTTTACACCACAACAAAGTTCTCTTCCCCCCTCTCTCTCTCACTCTCCCCTTTTGTATTTTGTTTGTATCCTTAAAAGAAAAATTTGACAAGCCAAAACTCCCCTTCTTGGTCTTCTTCTCTTAATCCTCTCCACCACATTCGAAGGGAACGTTACAAAAAAATCACCATTTTTTCTCATTGTTAATCAAGTTAAGATAAGATCATTCCTCTCTATCAACAAACCTTTATTGTGTATATATATATATATTCCCACAATTCACATCACTCTTGTCCTTCACTCATTCACTCTATATATCCACTTCATATAATTTCCTCCACATTGTGCACCGTTCATGGTGATGGCAAAACTAAAGCACCCTTCATTGGTGGCACTTCTTCTAGTACTAGCGTGTCTTTTTATTGCTCCAACATCCTCAACATCCAGAAAAACAAGTTTCAAGCAGCAGCACCCTTGCCCAACAACAAATGGGTTCCGAGTCATGCTTCGCCACGTCGATTCGGGAAAAAACTTAACCAAACTAGAGCGTGTCCAACACGGGATCAAGCGTGGAAAGAGCAGGCTTCAGAAGCTTAATGCAATGGTGTTGGCAGCATCATCAACACCTGATTCTGAAGATCAGTTAGAAGCCCCTATTCACGCAGGAAATGGAGAGTACTTAATAGAGTTAGCCATTGGAACACCACCAGTGTCTTACCCTGCGGTTTTGGACACTGGCAGTGACCTTATATGGACACAGTGCAAGCCTTGCACACGGTGTTACAAACAACCAACACCCATTTTTGATCCCAAGAAGTCCTCTTCTTTTTCCAAGGTTTCATGCGGTAGTAGCTTGTGCAGTGCTTTGCCTTCTTCAACATGCAGTGATGGGTGTGAGTATGTTTATTCATACGGTGATTATTCAATGACACAAGGCGTTTTGGCTACCGAGACTTTCACTTTTGGGAAGTCTAAGAACAAGGTTTCCGTTCACAACATTGGTTTTGGTTGTGGGGAGGACAATGAAGGTGATGGATTTGAACAAGCTTCAGGGCTGGTTGGTCTTGGACGTGGTCCTTTGTCTTTGGTTTCTCAACTCAAGGAACAAAGATTTTCTTATTGTTTGACCCCAATTGATGACACAAAAGAAAGTGTTTTGTTGTTGGGGTCTTTGGGTAAAGTGAAAGATGCAAAAGAAGTGGTGACAACACCTCTTCTCAAAAACCCTTTGCAACCTTCTTTTTACTATCTTTCTCTTGAAGCTATCTCTGTTGGGGACACTCGATTGTCCATTGAGAAGTCCACTTTTGAAGTGGGGGATGATGGGAATGGTGGTGTGATCATAGACTCTGGCACCACAATCACCTACGTTCAACAAAAGGCCTATGAGGCACTCAAAAAAGAGTTCATTTCTCAAACCAAACTTGCTTTGGACAAAACTAGCTCAACAGGGTTGGATCTTTGTTTCTCCTTGCCATCAGGGTCAACACAAGTGGAGATTCCAAAGCTTGTTTTCCATTTCAAGGGTGGGGATTTGGAGCTTCCTGCTGAGAACTACATGATTGGTGACTCCAATTTGGGAGTGGCTTGTTTGGCCATGGGTGCTTCTAGTGGAATGTCTATATTTGGAAATGTTCAACAGCAGAACATTTTGGTGAACCATGATCTTGAAAAGGAGACCATTTCTTTTGTTCCTACGTCGTGTGATCAGTTGTGAGAGTGTGTGATATATTTACTGATTAGTGTATGTTTTTATTGCTTTGTTTGTTTGATAATTTTCTGTTGCCGGACTTGTGTTGTTATGATTGAATCTCTTAGTTGTTGCAATAATATGAACATTTTTATTCTCTGTTCAATTCAAATGGATCAACACATTTTTCTTAACGTGATATTTGGTGAGTAAATCAATATAGATCATAAATTTCTGTTCGAAAATTTAATTAATTAATTTTTTAGTAAAATTTTTATTTTCAGTCATATTTTTTTTATTCATAAATTTTAAACATAAAATCTTATTTAAGGTGATTGAATTCAATACTATTCGAACCAATGATTTAAATCAGCACATTAATACAACTTAAAAATGTTAATAATTTTACATTGCATGGAGCATGTGTGGATATATTATTACGGTGAATTAACATTGTGTAAGAATAGTTACGGTAGTTCAACTCCTCACCCACCTTAAAATTAAAAATGTTTTTTTTTTCCTTAAACAGATGAAAGTTCATGAAAGCACTGTTTTACCTATTATTTGAATTTTACACCTCTCCATTACTTAACCATTACGCACAATAATAGTGTGTTATTATGTCCATGACATGCTGCTCAAAAAGCAGCCTACAACAAAACACAACTCCCTAACATACAGAAATCCATATATCATAGAGTTTCTTAAGAATAACACACGGCATTTGTAATTACTTTGGTTTTGGTTTTTATATTAATCATATTTACCCTCTTTACGATTTTAAATATTTTTATTTTAATCAATTTTTTAAGTTTCATTCAAATTAATTGTGCCTCTTTTCATATTTTTATTTATTTATATTTATCAAATAAAAATTCCTGCAATACACATAATACTCATAATTAATATTTATAATTAATGAACTTTATTAGAATACACTCGTAGTATAAAAAATTTCTACACTATTATTTAATTTCAAATTGTCATATATAACATGATTTTTGTAATAATTATTTCAAATTTAAATAACAATGTAAAAAATCTTTATATTGATAATATATACAAATTAAACTCACAATATATATATAACTATGCAATATGTACAATATATATTGCCTAACCTTCACCTAGTTTGCTTCAAAATTTCACAGTCCAAACCTGACCTTCTGCATGCATGTTATAGGCATATTTTTTAAAGAAAAAAATGGCCTAATTAACTTGTAACTTAACTTAAAAACCTATTTTATATTAAAGTCTTTAAATAGGCTGACAAATTTATCCTTAAATAGATCAAAAGGTTTCTTGATTAATACGTCTGTAACACTAAAATATTATATATATACATACATATATATATATATATACATATATATATATATATATATAATATTACATACATATTTCATTAAAATATAATATAATATTATATGCTTATATATTAATTATCATAAAAAAATAACGGTATATATAAATAAGTTGAATCGATGGGCTTAATAAGCTTTTCTAAAAATAATATTATTAAAAAATCTTAAAAATCATTACATTCTTACAAAATTTTTAAAACTTACATGATTTTTTAATCCTAAAATAATATTTTAAAATTTCAATTGAATACATCCCCTCAAAAGTTTGCAACCGTAGGTACTTAACTAAAATATCAGGCTAAGCTTTTTTTCTTAAAGGGAAAAAATAGGCTAAGCTAAACCTCAAAGAGTAAGACCATAGACTATTGATATTCGATGTCGTATAACAGATATATTTAGGCCCGTGTGGAAATAACACAGATAAGCCCATGGATCAAGCCATGAAAATAATCTGTTAGCCCATTATATAACTAACTTCATTTGCCATGTTCTGGCTGGATGAGGTGAAAATTTTGACTTTTTTGGGGGCAATTTTTTTTCGGTTTTTTCATGAGTCAATTTTAAATTATTATAAAAAACGGTACTTTTAACTTTTAAAACTGATGTAGAATGTCATAAATAGTTGATGTTAAAAGTATATTTTCTAATAGTGAATATTTTTATTATGTAAAAGTAAGTATTTGTCGCTTCTGTTTTGACATGTTAATCACATTAAAAAAAATTGAAAGTAATCACGCACATATATGTCATATTGTTACTCTCCTTTTTATGTTTATATATTTTTGCCACAACAAATTAAATGTGATATCTTTCTATCAAGGTTGCACACTTATTCTGCCTAACATTTGTATTTTTATGTAAACAAATCGTCACGAGTATTGTTTCAAGGTTCACATGGAAAAAAAAAAAAAAAAACATGAATACCTAAGTAGTGGTGATTATAAGCCCCTTATACATTGAATTTTTTTACCAATATCACATGTATCGTTTACTGTGTAAACAATTTTATTCAAGTGAGATATATAAGATAATTCATAGTTAATAAAAAAATTTCTTTCAATATTAACTACTCAACACTTAAACTTGACACCGCTGATTAACTTAAAACATTTCCACACTAATAGATCCACATGTTTAATAGTGCATTAGTATTAGCAACCACAAAATTAAGTTAATGAACTAGATTGATATAAAACATTGAAATTTGAACACTTTTAGTTTTAATTCTTAAAATATCTCAAATTTAAGAAAAGTTATTTTTAGTTCCTATTTTATTTTAAAATTGAGGGACAAAATGTGAGTGTCAAATTTGGGAAACTACAAATATTTACACTTTTTAAAAGTCAATTTACAAGTTTAATGGATGTGGTGACATGTGTCAAGGTAGAATTCTACTGAATGTCAATGATAAGATACTTCACAGCATATATATTAATCTTTTTCTATTATGCTATACATTGTAAGAATTGCTGTTTTTATGTGCACACATTTGCTCCACTATTTTTTTAGGAAAATGTTACAGTAACCTTACTTAATTTTGTATTTTGACTCTTTCATTTAGCAACAGTACTTAATTAATATTACAATTAAAAAATTAAAATGGAGCACAAGAACAAAATAAAAGTCTAATAAATATCTATCAAGAAAACAAAAGTCAAATGATCAGAAAATACGTTAGAAAGCATACTAGCTAATTAAGTTGTACAAGGTGGTGGAGTGGGTGGTCACATCCAGTGGTTCCAATGGTAAAAAGTATATAATAGGGACGATTCCCTTCAATTTCATTCACTGTACCTTCTTATGCCCAATCGTACCATCTTCCATCTTTGCTTGTGTTGTGCATGCTAAAATAGTACTCTTATACCCGGTTGACTTTGAAGTTGGCACGAGGCCAATAATATTAGCACCACAATTAGGTTCTATCCAAACTTCGTATCTAAAAAGTCCTAACCAACCATATGGAATGATTATTATCAATCAACACTTTGACCATGAGACTCATATTATGTTTAATTATCATTACTATTTACTATTATATATTCCAATCGACATGCCAGAGAGAAAGAGAATCCTGTCATTCTATTCGTGAAGCTCATGCTGCTTTTGACCTAGTTTCGTAGACGTGCTGTTGTACACAACTATTAAAACGAATAAAAAGTATCTGGATTAAGGGACAGAAAATGAGATAATATGAAAAAATGAAATGAAGAAAAACTGGTGGAAAGGGAGGTTTTTTTTTCTTTCTTTTTTTTGGTTGAAAGAAAGGTTTTATATTTTATTTGTAGATTTTTTCATCTTCAATTCAGTGTCATTTTGTTTTGAGAAATTTATCTAGCACATCATATGCAATCAATGGATTCAAGATCCACCACAATCTATTGTAAACATTCGGCTGCTATTATTTATCGTTGAATAGATGGGATCTCAAATGACAGTAAACAAATTTTTTTTAAAAAAATCTATTTCCTTTTACATCCAAATAGATAATAGGGGTAATAAATTTTACCTTGTAATTAAGTTATACGTATTATTCCTTAAATGTGTTTAAGGAAGTGTCACTCTATCACAAACACGCACATTAATGGGCATAAAAAATCTGTTTAAGGAGTAATACATTAAAAATTACTAAAGTAGTATAGAATGCTTTATTAATTGACCTTACTGAAGTCAAAGAATTTTTAAATGTCTAGCTAGTTTAATGTTCAGATATTGAAGTGAGAAACAAAAAAGTGTGACTTTTGTATACGAATATAATTTTTTCTAGGTTTCATCTAATTAAATCAAACTCAATATTCCAATAACTTATTGGTGGCTTTCAATGTCAAAATCTCTTTAAAAGGCTTAATCATCAAAATGACATTATTAGCTTATGGAAAAACTAATTGAATTTCTACACTTATAATAAATTTTTGAATAACTTATTTAAAATTGACTTATAAAATAAAAAAAATTAACTAAATTGATTAAATATGATTCATGAATTATTATAAATCCTTGATTTTCTAAATTGACTTATATAAATCATAAAAAAATACAAAAAAATAATAAATAACACAATTTTATAAGTCCCAATAAAGATATTTTCACTTTTAATTTTTAATCAAAAATTTATTATTATATTTGTATATGTGCTATCATTATTAGTGACTGACTTATATACGTTAGTCAAAGTAATCGATAAACTATTAAAGTACCTTATCAAACCCAAACCAAGTAAAATACTCATGAACAATTTATTATTAGGTATTAATAATTAGTGTTATTAGGATATTGGTAAAAAAATTAAAAGAAAAAATATTTACTATAAAAATAAATAAAAACACAAAATAGATAATAAACAACACAATTTTATAAGTTTCAATAAATATATTTTTATTTTTAATTTTAATTTCTTAATCAAAACTTCATTATTGTATCCGTATATGTGCAATCATTGTTAGTGGTGGAAATTGGTCAACCCACCTATCCAAAAATCAAGGTTTGATATATTTAAGGTCTTAACTTATTTAATGAAAAGGTTAAATCCAAGTTTTAAAAAAGTTTTTTATTTATAAAATATCTCAGTTTCTTTTCAATTGTTGAATTTTTTAAGATTTTTTATTTATTTATCTGTTATTTATAAATTTTAAGATCTTATTAATTATTCTTTTTTGGTTATACTTTTATTTTTCACTTAATCTTTAATTAATTATTTATACTTATGTATTTATTGTGAAATATAAATAAATAAAAAGATTAACAAAGATGTAAAACACAAAATTATTTTATTAAAATCAAGAAAAAATATTATTTTTTAATTTTCTATATAGAAACCTTAAGGCCATCTAGCAGGTAAACCTTATTTTTGAGTTCTCAAGCACACTTTTTGTGGGTCCACACACCTCATAAAATTTAAAAAACTTAAACTATTTTTCCTCCAACGATAAAAACACGCCACAGCCGGTGCACAGTTCAAAATAATTTGCAGTACGAAAATGGGGTCGGTGTTCTTGTTTGCAGATGCAGATTCTAAATTCAAAGTGAGATATGCCTTGTCACAAGAAAAATGTGACCAGAAACCTAAAAAATTCTCATATATTCATACTCACTTGCAAATTCTCAAGGCAATAGTTAGGTTTGGCATTGATGTCACCTAGATGATAGAAGAAAGCATGTATAATCATAGTTATCAACTCTCGCGTTAATTTGTTAATTTTTATAAATTTATTTATTTTTTTGAGTTGATTCATGTGTAAATTTTTTTTTAGTAGATTTTAGGTAGACTCTTGAATTTATTATCGAATCAACGAGTTAGTAAATTAAAAAAATTATATCAAAACGTAAGTCATTTTAAGTTATTTTTTGTTTGTTTAGTGTTCAACATACTTCCATTTATTGTCTTGTTTTGAATAAAAAAAATTCACATTTAATAACATCAAACCCTTGATGGGAATGCTCTGTCACTGTTATAACATTTGCAAATTATTATTTAGTAATAATAGATTTAGTTATTTAAGTATTGTAAAATTTATTATTTACTATTTTCTTTATTATATTATTGAAATGTTTAATTAGTATATTATTTATAAATAGTTTATTATTATTTTGATATGAAGTAAACTTTCAAAAATCTACAAGTTAAGTTCACGAATCGAATATATAAACCTCTCAAGAGTTTATTTAAACTCACAAGCTTCATAACTTTATGTCTCCTACACGTGCATGGAGGAGAGAAGAGAAACATTTAGAAGTTTCATGAACATTATACATCCTAATTTATAATTTATAATATCAAAGTATTGGTAAAAAAAAAAAATACCAAACACATGTTAAGTTTCATTATACAAATTGAAAAATAAGTGAACATAAACACCTGTGTATTTTTTCATGTTATTTGGATTGATACTTGATGCTAGCGCGTCGGTACCAACCCATTCACGAGAATCACGACAACACCCCATCGTTAGATGCTATGTTCCATTCTAAATTATATATACCAAACAATGTATTCTGTATATTCTTTTGAACAGTTTGTTTTCTTTTTTGTTGAATTTATATTTACATTAGTTTTTTATTTTTTATATGGAAAGTAATTTTGTTAAGTTGGTACAACAGTAAAGTTTTTTCTTAACTTAGTTACATATTTAAAATTTAAACTTAAGACCATTATTTAATTTAAAATATTTCGCTAATTGGTTCATACATTTGATAATATATTAATTATGTATGAAAAAAAGATAATAACTTTGAGAATTTAATTAAATGCATCTACAGTAAAAAAATTAGCTCCTAACTGATAATATATTAATTATGTTTAAAAAAAATTAAAAATATGAAGTGTTGTGTTTGGTTTTTGGGCCATAATTTTGAGCATATATCATATCCATGGCAGCTTTTTGACATGGGCGTAAGTGAAAGACATTGTCACTAACTGAATAATTAGCTCCTATAAAAGTCATGCCACATGCTATGGTTTGGAGCTTATGGCGGAAGGGTTGACCTCTCAACATTCATTCTCCTCAAATTCGACCTTTGTGATGCGACTAATCACTTTCCGTTGCTATCGACTTTTGCCTTTATTATTATTATTTTTTCTTTCTACGTGGAAGTGAAAGATGTGGATTGTGGAGTTGGAGAGAAACATAAAAAGAGTGCTCGACCAGAAAGGAAATTCAAATCGAACTTGAATCTTGCTCTAATTCAGTTGTTTCCGCATAGACTATCTATGTCACCATGTACAAAAGATTTGTTCCTTTCATTCAGTTCTTTTCAAGCATATATAACACAGCACGTGTAATCTAGTTAGGCCTCAAGCATAGACAACTTTTTAGGCTCTGTTGTTACAACTTACAAGAGTATCTAAATTAGATAGGAGTATTTGTTTAACAAATTTTATGATAATATTATAAATTAGAATCATAATTGAGACTCTTATTATTCTCCTCATTCTTTCTATTGGATACTTTTAGCGCTCTCTATTTTCTCACTTTGTGTGGTTCACTTCACATACTATACTTGTAGTTAGAAAAAAAAAATCTCAATCATTTCAAATTATACATTTCCTTTTATTTTTATTTCCAAAATTAATTTTAATAGTTGTTTTTTTAAAAAAATATAGTAATTAAAAATATTTTAACGGTTAGATTATTAACGGTCAATATGTATGTATCTTCCTCGATCCCTCTTATGTTGTCTCCTTTCTCGATGGTGATGAGTGAATACTTAGAAATATACTTCGACATTCAAGTTAAGGAATGTGTTTTTGAATGCAAACATATGAGAATTGAAATTAGATTATTGACCTTTTCGTTTTACCTGCTTTTACAGTGATTCGTTAGGGTAATGAATCATTCATATCGTGATCCTACACCATATATTTCGCAACCTTCATTGCTCATGGATCTCTTGCTAAGATAATATATATTTGAATAAAATTGAGTGTTTTAGGATAATCTTTTTTTTTTTAATTTACATCAAATTGAATAAATTCATAAACACTTGAAAGTAGGAGGCAATATACAGAAAGCATTTATGGGATCAACAATTTCATATCATGAGCAATGAGTAATCTAAAATAAAATAAATACAGTAGCACATGCAGCGTGGAAGAAGAGATAAGTAATGATGACTGAGACGAAATCATGCATAGAGGTCACTGACGAAGCTTGAAGATATAAGTTTATCAAATTCTCTTCCTTCAAGTTCAAGGCTAAGGTTTTATAGTTTCTGAAGGAAAGATCAAGCATAAGGTGGATAAAGGTATCAGGTCAATGAAATTATTTAGGTGTCCATATTCTCAAAAATGAATTAGCAAGTGCTAGAACTGTACTATATACCGAAAATACCGAACGCATGTCCTTCTTTACTAGTATATTGTTTGGGCTCTCTTTATTCCATAGCAGGGGCAAATTAAAGCTATGTATATGTTTAGTGACAGGGGTCATGACATTCAAAATTTTGAGTACTATGTATTTTATTATGTATTAAAAATAGGGTGATTAATTAACTACTGATAAAAGGTTAGGGTAATTAACAGGGGATAATTAATAATCATACGTCTCATGGTCATTATCATCTTACATGTGAATGCGTTATAACAAACAAGGGGTTTACTTGACATGGTTTAAAATTTAGACAATTTAATAAGTTAAAAAAATTATTTCATGAGATTTAATTCTAGTCCGACTCATTTCCAATCTTATTAAACATGATAGTAGCCTTAATTAATTTAAAATGATATGTATAAGATGAATTCAAACTGACCAAAATTATTCTTTAAGATATACGACTCAAATACTTATGGGTTAACAACAAGTTGTTTATAAAATATTTTAGAAAAGGCTCAACAACTTTGATAAAGTTATTCAAATTATTTGGAAGTAAAAAAAATCTCTTAATGCTTTGATTTTGACTTTTTGAACATTATTATTAAAAAAAACTTTGTTACGAAAATCAATTGTAACATAACGTAGATATTTTTAACTCAAACAATATTATTTAATTTGTCAGAAATTTTTGCTGTATCTAAAAATTAAGATGAAATGCTCCTATAAACATAGTTCAATTGTCCTAAATAATTAATCAGCAATCAAGCGAGTGATTGGGTGGACAATTGTCAGCAATCAAACTAAACCATCTTCGGTTAAAACTATAGCAATGCATGTTTTAAAATTGGAAGTCCTCATTCCAATCACTCGCAGTTCACATGCTAAAATTGGAGAATATAAATATTGAATAAATATATTTTGGTAAAGTGGCAGAAACCGAAAGTTGATTCTATCAAAATCGAAATAGATGCTGCCGTGTCACGTCGTGGTTCATGAGGAATATCGGAACCATAATTAGATAGGCAAACGTACGAAGAAGCAAGGTGATGCAAGTATCCAACCTAGTTGGTCATCTCACATTCACACTTTTCCTTTGTCAGAGAAGC
The DNA here is from genome assembly GCF_000004515.6 of Glycine max. Lineage (NCBI taxonomy): Eukaryota > Viridiplantae > Streptophyta > Magnoliopsida > Fabales > Fabaceae > Glycine > Glycine max. The sequence continues at coordinate 13,032,419 of NC_038242.2, read as the reverse complement.
CACATAAAGGGTCCGTATATGTGATTAGGACCGCGCCATTTCCATATTTCTTTCACATGAACCAAAGGATGGAAGAGTACGAGTAGGAGGAACTCGAACATTTAGGTAAAAATGTATATATGCTTGCTGGTCCATCATTCGTTAGTGCCCAAATCAGTTTGTCTGCACCCAAACTATACTATGACTATGAGTGGGAAGAGATCCTCTTATCTGAGTAACAATGAGAGGGTTGTCATCTCAAATATAAAATTAATTTGATGGTTGGAAAGTGAGGACTTAAGAGTAAAAAGAGAAAAGAGAAAAAAGAAATTGTTCGAATGTCTTTCACTAATATTTTTAAGATTTAATTACTCATTTAATTCCTATAATTTTTAAATTTATCCATTTTAATCTCTATAGTTAATAAGTGATTTTTTTAATCTTTTTAATTTACAATTTAATTTTCAATATGTCCTTACCGTTAAAATTGTTTAACACCGTTAAATTATTGTTGTCGGTCGTCCTTCCCCGGAACTCCCTCTCTTCCGAGAGACCTCCGTCTTGCAACGGATACTGCACTTCCACCTCCACCCTCACCGTCGGCACTTGCTGCAAAATCGGTGTCGTCGTCGACCTCTCTAACACATGCAAAGACGAGAAATTGAGAGGAAGGTTTTGACGGCACGGTGTACGGCGGGATTTTTCGTTTGAGACATAACATTCAACGATGTTGACAAATGTTTTGTTTCTTTTCATTCCCGTCGCCGCTCCCCTCCATCTCATTTTCACCATAGATCTATTCTTCCAACGCCGCCAACAATGGTTGCAACCACGTACAAACCTCGAGTCCTTATTTGATTCCAAATAGCAACAACAACCACGGGTTCAGATTCATAGTTGACGGCAACAACCACGGGTTGAGATTCATCATCGTTGAGTGTTATGTCTCAAACGAAAAATCCCGCCCGCTATACACCATGCCGTCAAAACTTTTCTCTCCATTTCTCGCCTTTGCATGTGTAGGAGAGGTCGATGGTGACGCCGATTTTGCAATGTGGAAGTGCAGTATCGATTGCAAGGTGGGGGCCTCCCGAAAGAAAGGGAGCTTCGAGGAAGGACGGCCTGCAACAATAATTAAACGGTGTCAAATAATTTTAACGGTAGAAACCTATCGGAAATTAAATGGTAAATTACAAGGACTAAAAAAACCACTTATTAACTATAGGGACTAAAATGAATAAGTTTGGAAACTATAGAGACTAAATGGGTAATTAAACCTATATTTAATAAAACTAAAAAATTAACATTTATTGATTAAAAAAAATATCATGCTATCATATTCTAAAATGCTAATTAACATGTTAACTCATGAGTCTTTATATACATGCTGCCAATTATTCTATATATGATTCTTGTATGAAGTTTCATTTGTGTTTTTATTATCGTAACATTGGTATCAAATATTTATGAATAATAACTTTATTGATAACTATTTTTCTTGTTAGTGATTTCTATCAAGATCTTTTCTCGATTTTTACCACAAAAGTCAAATCTAAAACCTAATTTGCTTAAAAGTTGAGTTCAATATCATTCAACAACATGTTCATAGGTTCCATTGATTTAATTTCATATGTTTATAAGAGAAAAGATATATATATATATATATATATATATATATATATATATATATATATATATATATATATATATATATATATATATATATATATATATATATATATATATATATATATATATATATATATATATATATATATATATATATATATATATATATATATATATATATATATATATATATCAACAACAATGACAAAAAAAAAATATTTCACTGAAGAGTATCAAATATATTAAAAATTACACCACGTTATTTGACTTAACCAAAATTTAAATATCAAATTTTCAAGGATATTCTTCACTATGAAACTTTTTTAACAATTTCCTCCTATAGATATATACCGGCTCTAAACAATATTTTTCAGGAATGCCATAGGCTATACATGTAGTGTTGCAATTGTAATTTTAATATAAAATATATTTTTGAAGCATTGAAACTTGTTTTCAATCTCTGCATGCAAATTAACCTACAGGAAATTCGGTTAAGCTTTCATTGAGGTAAAAATAAAAGTCAAATAAGTAAGTGATAGGGAATAGAAATTTAGGGTGGGCCTACAGAAAAAGAAATTTAGGCTGGAAAAATAGATTGCACAACTTATTCAATTTGTGATTCTTTAATATTTTTAAAATATATAATGTGGAAGAAGTGCGCAAAGATATTCGTGACTAGAAGATGAATCGAAGTATCAAAGGGCAAAAATCGTACAAAGCATATCTTCACCGACTTTACTAAGTCCACACCTGCATTGCACGAGCACAACCTCATTAAGTGTCTTCGCCGACTTTTATTTTCTTCCCAATATATTCCAGCAGATCAAGCAAGATTGGAAATCTCGAAAATTCTTACATTATACCTACTTTTCCAGCAAAGTCTCTAGTTATATCTTTTCACAAATATTTTATCAATGTTGATTCTTAATATAATCGATTAAACTATAAAAAAATATATTCAATTACAATATCTATATATAACTTGATCGACAGATTATGCTAAGCAAAACAAAATTCCGTAATTTCTTCTCATCTAGCTATATGAAGTGATGATTAATCCATAGCTAGAAGTTGGAAATAAAGTTCTAAGTAGTTTTAAGAATAGAATTTTAAGACTTACAATTTACAATTATATATAAATGTTCCAAATATAGAGAGAGAAAAAAACTTTCACTTAGGATTGAGCAAGGGGTGAGTGTAGAAGGAATTTATCTTTCTACTTACTTGATTTGAAATTATGATTAGATCATTATTAATTTGAATATGAACCCATCTGATCAATCAATACTTGAAATATATAGGATTAAATTGAATCAACCCAACTTTTTTAATTTGATATATCAATCTTACATTATATATAATTAAATTGTAGAATGAAAGAAGTATATAACTTATATTAAGATGTATTTTAAAATAAATAATAGACAAAATTACACTTTTGGTCTTTCAGTTTATCTTCAATTTCGGATTTGGTCCCCCTATAATTTAATTCACAAATTTGGTCCCCCAGTTTTATAAATCCCTGCAAAATTGATCCTGGAAGTCCGATTTGGACGTTAACCGTTAACCTCAGACGTTGACTGCCACGTGTCAACGTCTGAATGGTTCCTTGTAAAGACTTCATTGTTTGTAGGTAAAATTATACTTTTGGTCCTCCAGTTTTACTCCAATTTTGATTTTGGTCCCCTTATAATTTAATTCGCACATTTAGTCTCCCAGTTTTATAAATCCCTTCATAAATTCAGCCAAATTTTATTACTGGAGAAGTTGTATTTCAAATTTCAAACAAAAATACCATTGTCATACATAAGCCACTTAAGCAGTCGTATACACATAATACCGCATGGGGGAGCAAAAAAAGAAAAAAAATAGGGGGTTATTATAGAACCTATTAAAGTAAGAGATCTGAAAATTTCATACCCAGATTGAGATTCATGCGCTACTTTTTCAAGTTGAACAATCCCGGAAGTGGGAGAGAGACAAAGAGTGATTTTTCTCTGGATTTCAAGTGAGTGAAAAACTTGCGACGAAAAAAATGTGCGAGATTTATAAAGACCTACCATGTCTCTAGCACCAGTGGCTAAACCATTCAAAAGACCAATTTTACAGGAACAATTTATAAAAGGATTTATAAAACTAGGAAACTAAATGTGTGAATTAAACTATAGGGGGGCCAAAATCGAAATTGGAGTAAAATTGGGGGACCAAAAATACAATTTTACCTTAAAAAAATGAAGTCTTTACAGGGAACCATTCAGACGTTGACACGTGGCATTGACATGTGGCAGTCAACGTCTGAGATTAATAGTCAACGTCCAAATCGGTCTTCCAGGATCAATTTTACAGGAATTTATAAAACTAGGGACCAAATTTGTGAATTAAATTATAGGGGGACCAAATTCAAAATTAAAGATAAAGTGAGGGACCAATTTTACAATTTTACCTAAATAATACTATCATAAATATGATATCATTCTAAATAAAGTATTATCTATACACACAACACACGTATTTTTTCCAACTTCATATATATATATATATATATATATATATATATATATATATATATATATATATATATATATTTCATTATAATCATTGGTGTTAGGTTTTCATTCATTAAAAGTTCAAAAATAAAGTTATAGGACCAAAAAAAAATATAGAAGCCAAATAATTAAGAGATTAAAACAAAAATAACACTATATTATAGAGACTAAATAATATTTAAGTCATCTTTATAAAAAATTAAGCATTCAAACATTGCAAATGCACTGGTGGAAACAAAATAATTACAATATTGAATGAACTAGTGAGCAGTTAAAATGTTTGACTAAAATATATTCTATTACCTATGTTTATTTAAATGTCACCAAATTCTAAGCTTATTTAAATATTACACTTCACTCCTTTTGTATCAATCTAGTAACATAGTTTTAAGAGGTACAAATATAATCTTTTATTCAACAAAGTTAACAAGTTAATATAAAATAATGTTAAACATTTGCACTTCATTTTTTTTACCTTATTTTTATTTCCTAATGAAACAACTAGGGTGCTTCTAGAGTTTTGTTTTTATTTTTATTTATTTTGGGTAAAACACCATTTCGGTCAACGACCAATAGGCCTTTGATCGGATATTGTTGAACCTATACACCCATGCCATAATGCTTGATATTGAGAAGTTGTGTACTCCCAGATGGATTTTGATCGGATATTAATTGTTGAACCTACCTGTGATGATTAGATTTAGATACTCTTTGGCAGGATGATATGGAGAAATTTGAAATATTACTCCTCTTAATAATAACCTTATACACCAGTCCAAAGATTGTGGGCAATGAACCAATCCATAATATGAGGGAACCATCTCTGAAACCTCAGGGTAGGCTTGATCACCAACATAAATCCTAATAACCTCCACCTGGATTAGCATACTAAATTACATATCTAAATGCTCTGGAAAGCGGCCTCTAACCCTAGGAGAGGATTCCTATAACAAAACAATTATAACCATTATAATTAGTGTCTTTAGCTTCCTAAGACTTTGAATTATTCCCATAAGCTTCAACCTTATGAGACTAATTCTCTTGTATGAAAATCCTTAAATAATGTATTAAATTTGAATTTTATGATGGAAAAAATATTTAATAGAGAAATTTTACTAAAAATTATTAGTTAAATCTATTAATAAAAAAACAACTATTGGCAAAATTAATAAATATTTTATACTTATAACATTTAGTTATTTCGTAAATAAAACAACAATAAAGGTTGTATGGCTAAAGTTTGTTGGTTGTGATTGCATGTTGTTGCATTAATCAAAGAAGTAATGTTGTTATATTAATCTGTGCTAATTGGTCTAAATCTAACATGAACAAATACCAACTAACCTCAATCAATAACAAAAAAACGTAATAAAAATTAACTTGTAGTATATGCAAAGTAACTTATAAATTATTTCCACTACTGATTATTTTAATGAAATAAACTATACAAACAAAATAATAAAAAGGGTTCGTGTTTAAAAATATGGAAATAGAAAGCGCCGGACATCCGTACTGTACAGATTATGATCAAGAAGACAATATTTGACTACGATGACCGTGACCGTGAAGTGTTGTATGATCATGTTTAGTGCTACAACAACTTTTTATCTTTTGGAGGCTAACATTAGTGGGACGACTTTTATCATGTGCCCAAGCTGCTTTAGATATCCAACGAATAGAATTCCGAGTTTAAATATAAAAAAATGTATTGGGTATTGACATGTTTTTTTTTTAAAAAAAAATTAATTTAAAATTTGTATTTTGATATTTTTTTAATAATTAAAACTAACTAACTCAGATGCACATTAAGATCTCCAAAATAAATATAGAATCTCCAAAGATAGCGAGGAACCAACGGAAATGGTAATAAAAACATGTGAGAAAACACTCAAATGATATAAAGTAGTTTTTGTAAAAATACGTCAAAGTAAAAAAATTTACCCTGGCCTTTTAACCACTTTTCTCTCTTTTTAAATCATGTGTTGTCTTTACTCATGTACCTTTTTTTTTGTCACGAGAAATTATTGTATAACACTCTTTGAAATAAGTTAATATTGTCATTCAATTATCATTTAAATTATTTTAAAAATTAATAAATTTATTATATATAGTAAGTTATGATTAGATGATGGTGTAAAATTAAAACTTTTTACGAGACATAACTCTTTTCCTCAAAAAGTTATTCGTATACTTAACGAAAAATCTTTTATTTTAAAGAACGTTGCGAATTGAAAGCATATATCATAAGCAAAATACGGGGGGAAAAGGTCCGATGCATATGGTCGATGAAGTTAGTTATCAAATATTTACACGAAGAAACAAATTAAAATGTACATATATCGAACAAAATTACATAAAATCAAACAATAATGGGATAATTCAAACTATACGGATTGAAATTATATATTATGTTTAATATTACTTATATAATAACATTTCAAAAGTTATCTATTTAAATGATTGGTCAGATTAATTGAATCATAAACAACTTTTAGTTTAGAATACATGATTAAATTATAGAATTTATTCAGTTTGATCACAGTTTAATTATAGATTTTATTGGTTATAATGAGTAAATTATATAGCCCGAATTCTGTCAAAAAGAAATTTATATAGCCCGAATATATCCTCTATATTTTTGTTTTATTTCTAAAACGTTGACATAAAGGTTGGGAATTACTAATTATGTACACTATGACCATTAAACTCTTGTCTTCTTATGACAAATCTTTGTCTTAATCCCATTAAACACGTCAGAGTACCACATAGAACTTTTAAAACCAATCAAAGATAATGTTGCCATGCTCATTTGTTGAAAAAGAGAAAGTGGAAATGAAAGTTAGAGACAAAGAGCAAAACAAATAACCACGACCAAATCACTATAGGTTGAGATGAAATTAATAAGGCGATCACAATAATTAAAAAGCGCAAAAGATGAAAAGGTTTTATACTGCGATATGATCGTATTTACTTACGATCCTAACTTTTGTCACGCACCTCAGTAACTTGTTTTTAGCACTTGTGTTCAATCAGACTAAGAATTAGTTTGGGTATTTTTTTTTAATAAATATTTATCGAAGGAAATATTAAAATGAATTTAAAATAGAATAAATTAATTTTTTTTCTAGAAAAATAAACTTAATTTATGCATTTTATTTTTTTTTTAGAAAATCTTTCATTTAACTTTTTCGTAATTATATTTGGGGAGTATATATGAATCATGTTTGGTGCTGATTGCTTAGAGAGAAAAAAAAAATAGATATGGTATTTTTTTTTTTGAGTAACACTATAGTTAAGGTTTTAGATTCTTTGGTGGTATGTCAAGTATTCTTATAAGTTTGATTAAGAGATTAATTTTTGGTTGGGATTTAATTATACTTAAAAAAAATTAATTCTCTTTAAGAGTATATTATACGGGAATCAAATTCAAATCCACTCTCACAAATTTAATTTGCATTGGTAATTGGATTATATTGGTCATAGTATGTAAATGATGTGATGAAAAAAATAAAGAAAAATATTTTTTTTGAAAGTAAGTTATAAAAGATTAGAATGTATGAGTATCATTATTCAGCACAATTTATTTAATTGTGGCCATCGTAAATATTAACAGGTGAACCACATGCACGTAGAAACAATTTATGAGTTCATGTACAATCAAGAAGCATCATTAAAAAATTGTATGTAAAATTAAGTTAATTAACTATAATTTTTTTAACAACTCTTTAATCTGTATGTAAAACTTTTTTAACCACCTTGTAAGAATAAACAAAAAAAGAAGAAGAAGAGGAAATATGTGATACATTGAAAGTGGAGTTTAATATTTATACACTCAAAATCTAAAATAATTTTACATTGTAATCCAATCATAAATTACTGTTTGAATTATTTTAAAGTAAATATTTTAAAAGTTAATAAGCTTATCATACATAATGGATTGTAATTAGATGACTATGCAAAAAAATTTATACTATTAGTATATAACCTTTTTTCTTTTGATAGTGTGAAAAAATTTTATATTATCATTTAATTATGATTCATCATGTATGATAAATTTGTTGACTTTTATAATATTAAATTTATCAATAATTTGTATATTTTTTTCTAAACTTATCCTTATAATTATTGATATTTTACTTTCTTATTTTCGTGTGATATGAACACGAAAAAAATATGAAATTGCCTTGAAAATTTTATGTTTAGAGAATAGTAGTTTTTATTTTTTCAGGGAACAGTATCGATCTAACTCTCAAGAAAATAAGAATGTAAGTGATAAGTGGTGTGATTTTGGTCATGGAAAGATGCTTTCATAAAATCACATTTGGTTCTCCTTTTTTAACCATATTATTGATATAGAATATCTATCGGTTATGTTGATGTCTAATATCCATAAAAGAATTTGACTAGTCACCTCTAGTGAGTTTCTTTTCTTTTAATTATATTTTTTTCTATTCACAAAGTTTGAACATCAAATCTTACTTAAGATAATCGAGTCTAGTAGTACTCTAACTAGTGACTTGTTGGTGTTTATTTCCTTGTTTAAGAACCAAAGTAAAGCTCTCACAATTGAAAAAAAAAAGCTCTCATTTAATTAAATTTCAACTTGATTCTAAATTATAAAAGTGTTTCCTATTTGCATCATAACATAACTCTTTAAAACCTAAAAAAAATGAATTATCACATATCATTGTACTAAACATTAAATTCTCTTATAAATGAATTCCAACTAACCATCATAATGATTTAACAAGTTTCACTAGCTATCATAATGGTCTAGAAAAAACCAATATGTTTTTTCGAGTTGCACTAGGCTCGGATTCCTTAAGCAAAATCTCTTGATTGAGTATTGTGGATGAACAAATTGTGATTGGAAGGAAAAATACCATAAAAGTTAGATGAGTCAGGTTTCTCGATACAGTTTATTCATCGACAAAGTTAATAGATATTTTACATCAATGTCATAATGATAAAAAATTATTTAAGAAGTCTAAAATTTTTCCTATTTCTCGGGCTACTAGAATGACATGATGGCGAGAAAAACATGACTCATTAATGTTTATAAGTTTTGTTAACAAGGGTAATTTTTTTTTAGTATAATACAATGCTCTCATCTAAATTAATAATTTTCTTAATCTTGGTGATTTAGTTGGTTAGTCTTTAAAATAAAATAAGGACAAAAGGGAATAATTCCTTTGAACTCAAATATGATAAAAGAAAATAATTAATTTTACCCTAATTAAGAAAGACAAATTGCATTAATTTTACTAATCTCAATAAAAAAAATTTTATTTTTTTCTTAAAATATTCTTCATTAAAATTTGACATCATAAATAAGAAGAAATATCATTAAAAATAAAATCACAATTCAATCAAAGGTGTTTTAGAAATGATATAACTAAATATAACAAAATTAATTAAATTTATTTATATTTAAGTGTAACTTGCATCAGTTAAAAAAAAAGTCCACCTTATATGACTTTTTTGTTTTTGTTTTTATGTTTAAGGCTTGAGTAGCATTTGTTACTAAAATTTATTAAAAATCACAAAAGTTTGTGAATCTTATGTCTTATTTAATAATTTTATTTATTTTTGTTAATTTAAATAAATTTTAATGAATAAAAAATGTTGCATGCATATAAAAGGAGGGCTAGAAAGTATATTTTTAACCCTCATATCAAATACTTTTAGTGGAATATAAACTGTCTTTGAAATATAATTCACATTAATGTTAATAAGATTCTTTTTTTACACAGAAAAATAAAATTTGATTATTTTATTATATCATCCTATTAATGTAGTGTTGCATTACCGTAAATTCTTATTTGGTATATGTGTAACAATAATTTACACAAATAATTCATATAAATTAAACTTTAATATTATAATAAACATTGTAACTTATCTTTCCAATATGTTACTATACATAAGATTTTTTAATACATATATAAATATATATAGGTACGGGTATTACCCATATCTACACTCATCCCCAATAACTGATCTAGATTTTTTTTAATATGCACAAAAAATAGTCTATAATATTTAATTTCATAGAGATTTTTTTTATAAAATATACAATCTCAACGGAAAAAAGACAAATTACCGTCTATGTTATGACTTTTTATATTCATTTGTAAAAAAATATCTTACAGAAGTAATAATTATCTTTTTACATGGGCAATTTTTTTTATTAAATGTATAATTTCTTTAATAAAGGTATAAATAGCTTGTGAAGGCAATTGCTTCCATTGCTCTATACGTGTTTCTACCAGTGCCCATCTTTATACTACTATTTTTTTGTGGGTAAATACTTAACTCCAGACTGATCCGTATTAAGCAGATATTTATTTTTTTCAGATATCTATGGAGTCTAGACTCTAGATATCTATAGAGTTTTGTAAAAAAAAAAAAAAAAAAAAAGAACAGTAGAATCTGAATAAAATTGTGAATCCGTAATCTCGTGGATTAAGAAAACAAAGATAAATGTAAGTAGGCATGATAATATAATACACTTAAAGCATGTTTGTTTAATTTCAAGTTGACTTCTGAATGAATTTTGATACCAAATCTAATAGTTTACTGGAAACTAAACACAAAAGGAATTGGGAGAATGCTTACGTAAACTTCATTTTGTTATCAATGTCTGATTGCAACGGATATTTAAACATGTATATAATAAATATAGTTAAGCCAAAGGATTAACGCATTAATATAAGATATCTTGCATTCATCTGAGTTAGAATCTCATAATATATAAAATTCCAGTATCGTAAGTATAATTAGTGTTTGATCCATTAGATTTTAAGACAATTATGGTGTCCCACTATCTCAAACAAAAAATAAGTATAGCGTACCTCTGTTCCGCGGCCAGGCACTCGGGACACTGCCGTCACTAGCCCCTCTACGGAAAAGCAACAAAACGAGGGTCACACTCACACTACACATTCTATTTTTAAACTCTGTCCCTATGTTCCTCCAAGAGTTGTTTATTTATTCCTTTTACTTTTATATCATTGACCTCCCCACTTGCCCACCCACCACCCTCCTTCCTTTCCTATCTCCTACATACTAAATACTGTACCCCCACAAATTATTATATCAAAATAAAAATAAATAATTTTTTTATAACCTTCCATAACTAATCCCAAAAGTTAACATATCGATATAAAATTCTATTGTATTTTTTAAAATATAAGTATAAAATGAAGTCTCATATCGAATAAAGTAAAAAAATTAAATTAAGAGAAGATTCATAAAACTTGAGGATTAAAGTTTTGAATTAAATTATGGTATCAAATTCTCTTTAGATATGACTCATTAATGTAAATCTCTCACATATTAACATTGTTTGGAAATAATTAAAGTCCCATTGGCTAAAAATAATTTCGCATTAAAATATATAAATAAGAGACAATCATCATCCCTTGAATTAGTTTTTGGGGTTGAGTTAGGTCACCCACGTTACACACTCTAAGAAACACCATAATTATGCATTAAAACAAATACCCCTCCATGACTATATATTAAGACTCATCCCGTATGCTTTAGCACTTGGAGTGATGCAGGACGAGAAGAAGATGAAGGTGAAGAAAGGATTCCTTGGTGTTCAAGTGGGTTTAGAAGACGACGAAGAAGGTGGCTATTCCCCTCAAAGATTCGTGATCCCAATCTCTTACCTTTCCCACCCTCTCTTCAAGCGCCTTCTGGACAAGGCTCGCGAGGTTTACGGCTACCACACCGATGGCCCACTCAAGCTCCCGTGCTCCGTCGACGATTTCCTCCATCTCCGGTGGCGAATCGAGAAAGAGTCTGCTCCAAACCAAAACCACCATAACCACAGCCACCATCGCCTTCCACACGCTTTGCACTTCCACTCTTGTTAGGGGCTGTGACCCTTCTTTTCAGTCAATGTTTGTGTGTGGATATCATAGTAGTGCTAATTAGGGAATTCACGCCGCTCTGTGTTTTAATGTCCAGAGGGAAATTTATAACAACAACGGAGAGAATTAATTACTCTCTGCTTCCAAATTACAAATCTTCTTCACCAGAATTTACTTGTCTAGTTGTTTCTTTTTCTTTTTCTGATTAAACTATTCAATTACTTGGATTCTATAATTGTTACATTTTAAGGTTTAGTCTCTACAAGAGAAAACTGTAAATTTAATTTTAGTTTCTATGCATGATGCATGTATGTCAGTTTTGATCCTGGTTGCTGGCATCAGATATATAAGATTTATTTAACAGCTATAAAATATCTGTAAATATTGGGAGAAAGAACAACTTTGCTACTTATAAAAATCTTTCTTTAATTTGAATAGAGTTCAGTTGTCTTACATGATATATGTGATATTTATAAAACCTTTCTGGCGATAAAGTCATGTAGAGATTAAAACTACATTGATCAAAGGGAATAGTTTATTATTTGCTGGACAGATGATGAGAGTATTGAAATTCTTCTTTAATAAACTTTTTAATTTCTTCCAATGTTTTGGGGGTAGACTAATCATTGTTCGGCTAGAAAATTGAAGAACAGGATATGGTTGGTGTACTGTGATGTTACTGTACATCAAATTTCAATTTTTGGTTTTGGTTTCTCACATGTGGTAATGCAAGCATGGAGCTAGAATGGGTGTTAATGAAAGTGTTGTTGTTACTGGCTGGCAAGCAATTGGAATTGGGAAATAATAGTGGTGTTTCGTTGGTGGAAGAATGAGGAATAATAGTAATAGAATAGAATAGTGAGAGCCAGCACATGTGCAACAACATCAACCTGCAACTGAGTTTGCTTTTTGGAACATTCACAACTCCTAACCGCTGCAACGGATCTCCTATGCTATCTGGCTCCTCTGCCACTTTCAAGTTTCAACCCTCTTTCTCTGCCTGGCTGTGCAACACTACCTTGATGAATTTGCTGATACCATACCCTTTTGGTTTGATTTGGTCGCCTTACTAACATTATTTCTCTTACTATATCTTTATGAATTCAATGAATATAGTTTATAATTCAATTCACAACACACATTAAGTTTATAGAAGAATATTTAAGTTTGATTTTTGTATAATACACTTTTAGAAAAGAATGATAAAATTTAATTATGACTAAATCCCACACTAATGCTTAATTCATATTAGGTTCAAAAGACTATAATTACTCATGTCTAACCAAAAAACCAAAGACTATAATTACTATATTTAACAAGAAAAACTTTCTCATTAGATACTATAACTATTATATATTGTTAATAAATATTTTAATGAAGTAAATGTTCATTTATTATTTGCTTAATATTATTAATTAATTAGAATTTGTTTTATATGTAATTTTTTAAAATAATTATTATAAAATTCATATGATATATACACGAATTTATAATTGAATGATATAATAAAAAATCATATCAAGTGACTTTAAATTAAATTTTATTTTAAAAGTATTAACTCAATAATTAATATATAAAAGTTCACAATATGTAAGCGGTACTTTTTTATGAAAATAATTTTTAAATTTACTAATCAATATCTTAAGAAAAATTAATAATATTTCCTATTCATAAAATAAATTAACTAATCGAAGGATTTAATTATTATAGAATAAAGAATGCGTTTTAAAGGTATAGTGTTATAAGTTATAACTAGTAATTTTTTACATGTATAGTAAGCGTATTTTTGGATTTAAAAAAAAAACTAGTATTTTAATTCACACAAAAAATGCTTATTTTAAATAACAAAAATTTATAATAAAAAAATATTTTTAACATATAAATTATATTATAATTAATGTTTTAAAATTTTAATATGTAATTATATTTTAATTTTATGATAAATAATTTATATTATGATGTGAGATTATTTTTAAATATTAATAATTTTTAAAAATATAATTCTATTTAAAATTAAAGATGAAAATGATAGATGGAAAGATATAAAAGGTTAAGAAAAACTCTTAAAAACACTTTTATTGGAAGAAAAACAAAATTCTTACATGAGGAATACATCCTAGAAAATTATCATATAAAATATTTATTTTAGTTTATAAATATAGATCATAGAGGATTAAAAATAAGAATGGGTAATAAATAGGAATATTATTATAATGTAATAATAATTACTATTATGTAAAAGAGTATAACGAAAATAGATAGCTACTGTGAATAATGAAGATTTTATTTTATTAAATTGAAACAGTTTAAATAAATAACATTTTTCTTAATTAATTGAATAAAAATTGTGAAGTGTTTTATTAAATTAAATTATTATTAATCATTAATTAGTTATCATGTTTCTATTAGTTTATTTTGGGCTTTAGGTCTTTTCTTGGATATGGGCTGCATTGAGACTTTTTTTCTAGGCCTTTATGTGCAAACCATGTCCAGGAGTTTGAGAAAGTTTTGAATCATCTATTAACACTTCAAATTAACGACTCTCTTTACTTAATATAGATTTTTGTTTTATAATCCATCAACCAAAAAATTATTCTCATTTCATAAAAAAGAAAGAAAATAAAATTATTCTCCAACTGTGCACATGATTTTGCTAGTATATTTTAAGATTTGACTATACTGAAATAAAAGAGTATACTTTTAAATATAAAATATGAAAATTAACCATTAATTGGATAAATAAAAAATAAGATACTCTGTCAAAAAAATATATTTTAACATTTCATAATTTACTATACATTTTATGCAATTTTATTATAACATTTTCCATTAATTTTTTAATTAATAAGTATAATCATATTATTGATTCTTTAAAGTACATTATTTTATGTGAATCAAATTCTTTATTAAATATTTCATGATACCTGTTCCATAATTTTATTTTAATAATACATCTCACTCAATATCGCGTTTAGTTTTTTTATTTTTTATTTTGACCCACATATATTTTCATAGGAGACCATTCTACTCAAGCCTTGTAGGAACATTATGATCAATAAACTTTCACTCTAATATTTAATGCAACTTCAAGATCAAACAACGAATAACTTCTTCTACTATTTAATAAGCAGTGGGTTCTTGGGCTAGTAAAAGTTAATAACGTTATCAAATGGCTTAGTCGTTAGTAATCTTTAACAACTATCTAATATACATAAATATTAATTTATTTAAACATTAACTTGTTAATTAATAACAAGATTAAAAGTGTAGAGATCACTAGGATAAAATGGAGTTATCCTAACTGGTTCATGAATTACTCCATTAACTTGCCTCCTATTCCTTTTTTTTTTTGTGAATTTTAGCTTGTCTCTTCATAAAACCTAACTTATGGTTGGATTTCAGGCCACAAATCTCCTACATTAATTCTTGAATGAAGAATCTCAGCTTAGAAAAGTCCGCATCTGAACTCCATACAAAAACTTATAGCTTGATACTATTTGTTTAAAAGTGAAATGTATCACATACCTTTTACACGTAGGCAAATCATAAGCCTTTACATTGAGATGTTACATTTATGCTTCAACATTTAAATTCAAGAACTCCATAATTAAAAGAGATAATGATTGAACTTGTAGCACCACAATCATGTCACTCAACAACAAAACATTATAAATTATAGGTTAGTAATGGTTTAGAGAGAGACTTTACTCTTAGATCATAAAAGTTGGTGACTTGGAAAGGATACAATTAATAACAACATAACATTACACAACTAGTTTCAAATTGCGCCCCTCAATAAACTCAAGTACCTTATATTATGACCAAATCATTAAATAATCAGTTAATAGATAGAAATGTATAGCTGAAAAAAATCTCACCTAACCTACTTAGATATTATAAAATGGAAATCATATAGTTTAATACATTTCGGAAACAAAAATAGAGAACACCTTACCTATTACAAAAATAGGTTATCAAAATTAGTTTATACTAAATATAAGAAACTGTAAAAAAAATCACACTTACTAACCAAACGTGATCTTCTTCCTTTTATAGAAGATATATCAGAATTGGTTTTACAATTATACTGATTGAAATCAAAGAGTACTGATTGGAACTTTTTGATTTTATTAACCAGTTTTTTTTTAATCTCCCTGGTTAGTGAATTGAATGCGATTATGATAAACTCCTTAAGATCATGGTTTTGTTTGAGGCTTCTGCAAGACTCTTCTGTCATGTTTCTTTGTATTCGATGGATTTGCATATCATTTGCATGTTTCTTTGAGACTTTACGATCCCATTGTAACTTCGTTCTTTGTCGATTTTATGCTTATCAGTTTATTAACATTGGTTTTACAATTTTACTAATTGTATTGTGGGGAAAATCAGTTGTAATCAAAATAGTGGTCAAAAGATTTGGATTTTATTGGCCATCAATGATTTAGTTAAAGAAATTCAAACTTTGAACTAGATTGTTCTTTTTACCTAATAGTTAATACTAGTCATTCTATAACAAAGAAGATTAGATAAATGTGCATGAAATATTTTCTTCCTAGTTAATACTAGTCATTCCTGGTGCCATTGCGCTGCCACCGTAGTCACCTTATTGTTGCAATCCTGGTAAGTTGTCTTCTTCTCCTTTATTTCTCCTTTATTTGAGCATTCATGCTGGGATGATTAGGGATCTGTATAAAGTATTTGAATTGTTAATCCGTATTTTTTATATGGATTATTAATTAGTATATTTAATTTAATTTAATTTTTCAATTTGAGTTAAAAAATTAACTTTAGAATTATTTAAAAATTAAAAATTAAATAATATTTTTGTTTAAAATTTTCTTTTGTAACAAGTAAATATTGTTGTAATTTTTTTTGTAATTTTAATTAATTAATTAATTATATTTATTTTTTGTAGTTGATTTTTATTAAGAACTTAAGTAATTTATTTATTTTAAAACAAATGTATTTATATATATATATATATATATATATATATATATATATATATATATATATATATTGTGATTTAATTATTTTTAAAAAGTATTAGTAAATTACAATTTGTTATATTTGTTATTTTAATTACATAAATATTGTAACTTCTCATTAAGTTTAGAGATTTTGTTATATTTGATATTTTAAAAAGTGTTTTATAAATTTGTTAGATATGATATATTTCAAATGTTTATTAGTATATATTTGACAATTTAGAATTCATATGGAACTATAAAAATAAAATAAAAAATCATTAGTTAAGTTTTTTTAAAGTTATTGTGATAGTAATTTGTTGAAAAATGAAATAGTTATTTGTTAGAAATAAAAACTAAAATTGTAGTTTTATTTTGGTCATTATTTTAAGTTTTTATTAGAATTAGTGTTGTCAACTTTATATTTTTTTTAAAAAAAAAATCTATATGCATTTATCAATATATTAAAGTAGTAAAAAAGTTAATGAAAATATAATAAAAAATTGTTTATGAATTATTAAATTGGGATTGATTGAAATATTGTTTGAACGCTTACAAATTATTATGACTCCTTTAATGTGCAGATCATGATTAGAACCATAGGTTTGGGTCGGACTTTAGGAAAGGTTATAGGAAGAGGCATAGGGAGAGAAGTCAACTGTGATGCAGATGATGCCCCCAACGACGAAGGTTCATAGCATCTGCACATAGGCAATGAAAAGTTACACTTATTGCTCAGGATGTTCACGATATAGAGCATACAAATGACGAGGTCCATGTGTCAACTGATGCTGAGGGTTTTCCAGGCGGACCCTACGACACATCAGTGTTGCAAGATTATGTTTATCATGTGGCCGCAAAAGTTTGGAATAGAGAGATATTTATAATTTTAAATAAATGTTATTTCTGTAAGTAATTGTTACTTTTTGTTGAAATGATTTATATTATCATTTTTAGGAACGTCTTGAGCTGAAATTATCTTCCCATGGAAGAAAGTTCAAGAAATTTTGCAGGCATGCCCCTGAGATCAAAGGCTTAGGCTACCACAATATTAAGTCCTCTGATCATATGGTCGCTGGATACTGGTGATCGGGGACTTATGTCTGCTTTTGTAGAAAGGTGGCATAAGGAAACCGGTAGTTTCCATCTGTCAGTAGGAGAAGTGACTATCACCTTGGATGATGTGGCGTCGTTGCTGCATTTGCCAATTACAAGCGCATTCCATACTCTTGAGTCTCTTTATGTGGATGATGTCGTATTGCTCTTAGTCGAATTTCTTGAAGTAAGTGCTAAAGAGGCAAGAACTGAGACAATACAATGCCATGTGGCATATGTTTGACTATCCTAACTGTGAGACGTATATCGAAACAAATGTGACGCATCATAGTGGACTGTAGCAGCTCGTGTGTATTTGTTGCATCTTCTTGGTTTCACACTCTTTGCTAACAAGAGTGTCACACACGTTCATGTGGTATTCTTGGACGCATTAAGGGACCTGACATAGAGTGGAAGCTACGCATGGGGAGTTGTTGCATTGGTGCATATGTATGACAATCTGAATGATGCGTCAAAGAGCTTGACTAGACAACTTGCAGGATATATCACACTTTTACAAGTAATTTGAATTTTTATTGAAAATATATATTTAGTTGTTTACTCTATATTGAAAATTGTGTTAAATTTATTTGTTTTGAAAATATGTGCAGTGTTGGATCTACGAACATTTTCCCTCTGTTGGTTATTCCACGTGTCTGTCATTGGAAGTCTCGGAAGGCATTACCAGTATCAACGTATCGTAGACAGTTGGATAGATTGACGTTTGATGTTGTATGTTGGATTATGTATGGTGACCACCATGCATTTCACAGAGTTTGAAGTTATCTCTTTATTTTTTGGACATATTAGATGGGGTTCGTCTATTGTCATACATCGACCGGAGAGGGTTGTACGACAGTTTGGGTATGTGAAGACCATTCCTCCACACCCTGTTGCTCTTTCTTTTTGTATAAAAGACATTAATGATAGATGAATTCAGTTTTCTAAATACATTGCACCGGTGGGTCAAATATGTGTAGTGTCTAGCCAATGTTCATCGGATTACATGGATTGGTTCTACTTGATATATCATCCCTTCATGAGTCCGACACAACCTGCATATCCTTTTAGACAGCCGCCCATGTAGCACCATGAAATTTGTTGAACCAAATGTTGCTCAACATCTAGTGGCGACAATGGCTATGAATGAAGCACCTGAAGATGGACATGCTGATGTAGAGTAGCCTTGACATGAATGAAGCACCAATAATATCAAGTAACAACAGCTTGTACCTGTTTGGTTTGTAGGTACTGTCTATCAAAAATACCAAATTAGAGGCATTGGTTAATTTGACTGCATGAGTATGACTCCAAAATATGTCACGCACAACATCTTCATCCTTTAATCTATGCCAAGGAATATACTGATCCCGTTCAAGAAGCTTCATTAGTTGTTGCATTTCAGCATTACTGCCTCTCATGGAAGAATGGTAAGCATTTCTTGTATTATATATTTGCTCGATTGTTGTATAACTATTGGCATTGTGCTCCTTCAACATTAGAAGAATATTTCTTGGTTTCACCATTGACTTTGTCATATCAGCAACAATGATCTTCTCATCCTTAGTCAGTCTACCAACATATGGATGTCCCACTAAAGACTTCGTCAATTCATGATTGTGACTCTCACAGATTAAATTCACCATTCATCCTTCGCCTCCTACAGCTGGTTTTGCACATAACTTAAAGGGACACTCACATTTTCTACTACCAATACATGTTCTTACCAAATCCTTCTTCTTGGCCCTATATTGACCACTCATTTCATAACCAATCAAAACAAATGAGGTCCTTCTTCTAATATTATTATTTGTGTTTGACTTCATAATCACCGCCACAAATTCAATTTCATAAGCAACGAATCGAGCCTATTGTAAAACATCATCACGGGTAACAAACACCTACAATGCAATCCATACAACTTTAGTCTTCAACAAACATTCATTTAATTACTTTAATAACAATAAATCATATTAATACCTGAGAAGTATTGAACGTATCAGAACAATTAACATGTTCTTCATTCACACCACCTTCGTCTTCATTTTGGTCATTCATATAAACTTTTTCAGACATTACAGTATCATACATTCATTGATCTTCACCCATCTTAACAAAACATTCAAAAATTTCAATAACAAACAAAAAATCCCTAACCATACCATAATTATACTCATATAATCTTCACATTTTTTACTACACTTATTAATATAATACATTAAACTAAAATAAAAATGAATAAAAAAATTATGTATAAATTTTTGAACCCTAAATATTACTTTCTATTTAAAATTTTTATAATTATCAATTATAATTTTTCTAACTAAAAAATTAAATAAATTTTAAAAAACATTTAAATTAAAAACAACACGTATGAAGCATACGAATTGAGAATCTATATATTTTATACGAATTATCAATTTGTAATTTCAATTAACTTTATGGATTATCAATCTGTAAAATTAATTTAACTTATGGATTACCAATCCTTCTGTATTACAAAAAAAATAACACTTTACCTTCGTCGATCAAACCAGCCATCGTCACGACCACCACTTGCCGACCAACCACCAAAGAGGACACAACAACGACCGATAAACTCTCGGAATAACCTCTCACGAAACGAATGGAATGATGATGGTGAACGAAAAATGGAAAGAAGCTTAGATGCAAAATGAAGAACGATGGGCCTACTTATAAGACAGGGGTATAATGGACATTTTCAAAATTTTGCTGGATGTACTGGTGCCCGAAGCAAAATTCGCCAAAAGGAAGGTCAGAAAGAGAAAATCATTTTTTTCACTTTAAGCCTCTTTGCCCTCTCTCTGCACACCGCTTCCTCTCTTGGTAAGATTCTCTCTCCCTATACCTACAATTACGTAACTCCATTCATTCATCTCAATCTCGCATTCTCTACAAAATCCACATCACGTTTTTTCATTCCGTCTTCCATGCTTAGGTTATATCAGTTGTTTATTTTGTTGCCATGTTTCATGCTGAGGAAGCAATTCCTTTCTTCTTGAATGGCCAGGTTTCGAGAGGTGAAAATGGAGTCGGAGGATAGCTTTAGCGGTGAGCAATTTCACTTCACTTTTGTGATTTCTTTGTTCTTTGTGTCTCGAAAAACTATACTCACCGAGATTGTTTTATTTTTTCTTAAAAAATAAATTTGACTTTGGACGTGTGTAGGGATTGAGATTGGGGAATGGAAGGGTGGTGATGCTGTTTTTTATTTTTTATTTTTATGAGACAGTAAAATTGAATGGAATTGGTGGTTATCATCATGGTTTTAACTGCAGTTGCGCACTTTCGACAGTTTAAAACCATGTTAGGTAGTCATTGGGGAAATTGAAAGGGCGTTAGTAATTGGTATCATTTCATTTTAAGTAGTTTTATTCTTGGGGAGAATTAGGGTTGACACCAATAGGTTTTGGACTTGGACCAGTATACAATGGGATGTGTTTCGTCAATGTCCTGACTTTTTGTTTGTTATTATAAACATAATAATATACTTTTTTAATTTTTAAAAAATTGTCCTCGTTTACTTTCTCTCTAAGACCCAACTTCCAAAATGATACATGGCAGCGGGTTTGAATAGGCATTACTTCAGTTGAGCGCCAATCCTTGGTGATTTAGCATTCAGTTAAACACACATTCGAAAGTGGGATATGAAATGAGAAGAAGAGGATACAAGGGAGGGATGACTTGCGGGTGGTTATGGTGCAAACTGCAGTAACCTTTGTGTGTGTTTGTTTTACTTGAATCCCACTTGCGAATGCATGTTTAATTGAGTGCTACACTCACAAAGGATTGGGGAGAAATTAGGATTGACACTATGACAGTGTTTTACTGTGTAATGTTGTGTGTCAATGTAGACCACACCTCATGCTATTTATAATATGGAAAAGAAAATCAATATTGATTACAAGATCAATCAATTACTGATTAATAGGAAATAGAATATTCTAATAATAAATACAATATCAGGAATAATATCAAACATAATCTCACAGACACCAATAGGTTTTGGAGCAGTATACAAAGGTATGTGTTATGCTCCGGCCAGGCATGAATTTAATGTCCTAACTTTTTGTTTGTTTTTATAAACATAATATATAATCTAAAAAAATTATCCTCGTTTCCTTTCTCTCCATGACCCAACTTCCAAGCAGATACAAGGCAACGGGTTTGAATTGTTATTACGTTCAGTTGAGCTTCAATCCTTTGTGAATGTAGCATTCAGTTAAACCCAAATTCGAAAGTGGGATATGAAATGAGAAGAAGAGGATACAAGAGAGGGATGACTTGCATGCGCGTGGTTGTGGTGCCAACTGCAGGAATCTTTGTGTGTGTTTGTTTTACTTGAATCCCACTTTCAAGTGCGTGTTTAACTGAATTGTACACTAACAAAGGATTGGCTCTCAACTGAACGTAACGCCTTTTCAAACCTATCGCCTTGTATCTGTTTGAAAGTTGGGTCTTGGAGAAAAAGGATAATAGGAATTTTTTTAAATTCAAAAAGTATATTACGTTTATAAAAACAAACATTAAGTTAGGACATTAAATTTCTATCAATCGATATTTTTTTTTATTGTTTTAAAAGGCTATCGAATTAGAGAATACTTATTTAGAAACAACAATTTTAGGGGCCATTTAGTTTGAGAAAATGTTTGTTGTTTTCTCAGGTTTCATTTTTTATTATACAAATGCCACCTTGTTTTCACTTTGTTTTTGGTTTTCATAAGTTTGTATGAGAAACAGTAAAAAACAACTTTTTATTGTTTTCATTTTCTGTTCTTTACTATTTCCTATACAAACTTCTGAAAATAGAAAACAAATTGCCAACAAGGTGAAATTTTTGTAATTAAAAATGAAAATAGAAAACGTTTTCTTCAACCAAATAGTCATACTGTTCTTCCTTTACCCATCAGAACTACACTGTCAAGCATCCCTTGATTTTGGGCTTGGTCATATCCTTTGTGTGTGCGCATGCAGAGAATGTATTCTACCATTATCATGTTCTGTTTCCTTTTACTATTGATAGAAAAAAAATTAAAAGTTCAGTAAGAATCATTTAAATCTTCTCCTTTCTTTTTCTCTCCCCACTTGTTTTAGACAGAATCAAAGGATTGAAGAAATTACTTTTTCATGATGCTTTATTCCCCTATATTTATTATTTGTGTTTCAAATATATGGGCAAATACTGCATTAATTGTTGAAGTAATGACTTAATTCTTTATCTGCTATGCCAGACCTTATTAAGATGGCAAAGAAGCTTGAGTCAGACATATTAGCCAAGATTAACTTCTCTTCTGCACATGTCATTGATCTAGACAGACTCCTTTGTGATACCTTTATCAGACAGTGTCCAACACCACTTGATTATGACAATAGAAGAGATTTGGTTCACATCTTCAATACGATGACAAAGGAAATATATGGTAATCTTTTGTTCCATTCTTCCTGAAAATAAATTATACTGAAAAATTGCATTGATGAGAATGTAAATGAGCAAGATGCCCACATGATTGGATGTAATGGCACTAATTATTTAGTTTCCAATTCTTTTACTTGTTGTAGACATAGTTATCAATAGATAGTAGGCTATAGCTTGTTGGCTTGGTGGTGAAGGGAGAAGAGAAGGGAGAGAGGTCGTGGGTTTGAATGCTCTACTAACAAAAACTAACAACTAGCATTTGCTGATAAAAAAATAGTGTGCTATAGCTTCATAGCAGTGTGTAATGGCCATTGGCTGCTGTAAAGTTTCCATAGCGGCTCATTTTCAATAAAGGCCGTTGTGGTCCTTGTGGATGCAGTAGTGGCCTTCTGCAACACTAGTGAGGCATTTTGCAAACTCATTTTTCCCTTTGAAACAACTTTCTTTTGGGGGGCATTTTAAGGTCAAAGTTGAGATTTCCCTCTCCCTTTATAGAATTAAAAAAATAATTGCTGGCAACATACTCTCTAACACTTTCTTTGGAACACATTCTACTATTGATTAAAATCTATTGATAACTACAAAATCCAGAATCGAGACTCATTAAATAAGAGTGGGACCTTCACAATTTTTTGATTGCCAATAAATTTTAGCAAATAATAAAGAAATGTTTAAAAGAGTGTATTGCTATCAATCTTAAAAAACCCTAATTAGATTTAGTCTCCCATGCTTCTCTCTACTGTTCGTCACCCACACTGTGCTAATACCCGTCCACCCTTTTCACTTTTGTGTGATCAACACCCACCCATCTTCTGCAGTATTTTTGGTGATACCCACCATCCATTCTTTTATCTGGTATGAACTTTGAACCCTTAACCTTCCCTTTTCCTTTTCTGTGCATTACCCACCCTTACTTTTTATTGAATGTCTAAGATGTCTTGTATTTGAATTTGAATATAAACATGTCTTTGGAATTTTTTTGGTTTCCTTTACTTTTGTTGCTATTTATTTGTATGTTTTACTTAAGACCTAAGGCTTTTTATTGCTAATTATGAATATGTCGTGAATTTTGATTTATTTTTTTTAGTTTTCTAGCATTTTTATATGTATATTGTATAAAAAAAAAATTTAATCTTTATAAAAAAAAAATCAGAATAGCTAATAGTGGCCATCCAACTAAGAAAAAGAATTCAGTCCCCCTTCAATAGATTTTTGGATCCCTCCCTGCATCCAACTATGTGTTATCCCCCTATAGCATCTCTGTGGTTGCCCACTACTCACTGTTATCCGAGATTGAAAACTATAGTTGTAGAGTTCTGTTTCCCCTCATTCAGTATTTTTTACTATAGAAGCAACTCAATCAAAAGCTAAGTAGTTCTTTTTCTTTGGATCATTGTTCTGTGCATTAGACACTATGTGTAGGCAAGTGAACCTAATCTAACTGTAGTAAAGAAACAAAGTATTGAGTTATCGTATCCACAGAGACTTGTATATTATTTAGGTAATTGAAAAATGAATTTTATCTAAAATAAAAGGAAAACAGAATCTGGAAGCAGTTTTGCTGCAGTGAGTTGTCAATTCGCTGTGGTGAAATAACAATATTTTCAGTTTTTCAAATAAAAGCTTTTGCTGTAGCGAAACCACAAATCGCTATCGTGAAAGTAAATTGTTTGTGGGTTTTCAAAACAGAATGAGCGCAAAAACAGGGGAAAACAATGGAGAGCGATGTTGCTGGATCAAACTCAGTATCATTAATTGTTTATGACCGAATCTCTCAATCTCAATCTCAAATTCAAGTGACCAAGACTCATTCTCATGTAATCAAATCCTAATTCCTTAGGTAATTGACCTTAATCCCTAAATTAGATTCCTAATCCCTTAGGTAACCTAACTTAGAAATTAGAACAAGTTCAGAGAGTCTTTGCAATGCACAAACCTAATCTATTCCTAGCAATAGATTCATACACATTCCTACTTCTGATCTAGAATCAAACCTGTTTTCCAACACAATTCAATTCCATTAGTTTAGGTTGATCAAGCCTAAGCATAATCATGAAGCATAGAAGTAGAAAAGGATTGTGAATTGAGAAGAGAAGAAGAATTTCAGTCACATACTCTGAAGAATACTTCGTTTATTCCAGCAACAAATGGTTTAGTTGAACATTGCAGTGGAATCCATGAATGAATGATGAAGAACAATGATGGAGAATGGAAGAGAAAAATGAGAGAACGTGGTTCTGGATCTTATTTCCTACAAAAGTGAAATGAAAAAAATAACAAAAAAAGGTCCCTAATCTGTGTGTTACAAGTCCTTGTATAGAAGCTGCCCAGTTGTGTTGTTATTTTTTTCTGCTATGGACACTTCCACTGAATCTTCCTCCTTCTGAACCTCTTTTTGCCATGCCGAATTTCCACTAATTGCACTTGTTCTTCAGGATAGGATTCTCTGTGGGGAAATCTTCACATTTCTTCACTTGGTCCTATTTTGCTGTGGCGAAATCTTCTCATTGTAGCGAAATTGGATCTTCAACTCCTCCTGTAGCTTTTCTACAAATGAGCCTTTGTAACAACTTTCTCACACAAAAACATGAAAAATTCTATTTTTATTTTCTAATAACAGTTTATTACACTTTTATTCACAAACACAAGTATTTACACAAAATGCACTAATAAGAAGGAATAATTGCCCACAAAAACAAAGTTTGAAAGGCAATTATCAATCATCCTATGGCCATGATTTCTCTTCCATTTTGATTAATTTGGACTCATTTGTTCTGTTTATGCATTCTTATTGTAGACATTTCTTTTGGTAAAGAAGCATTTTTTGCATCGGAGTTTAATATTCAAGAATGTCAGAGAACGGTTAAATTGATGTTTCTTGCACATTAATTATTTCGGCATTACCAATTATTTTCTGAAACAGATAGTTAAAATATATTTGTATTATATCAATCCCTTTTTCCCCAAAAAAGAAAATCCCCATGTTTCAAAACCAAAAACCTTTTAGACCTTCTTTTATCACTTCTGGTGTATCATCATTCATCTCCTGTTCTTCTGTTGTTGGACACTGTTTCAATTTTAGTTCATATTTTAGCTTATTCCCTTTTTAACAGGTGCTTTTGTTTAATCTTTTTTTATTAGGGAATGGTGATGGCTCCCCTGTTGTGGAGGAGTATGGATCATTTGTAATGGATATGTTTGATGGAAAAAGTGATATTGACTTATCTCTCAATTTCAATAATTCAATTGAAGTTTCTCGGCAGAAGAAGATTTCAGCCCTTTACAGGTTTAATAAGAAATTACAGTCAATTCAAAGTAAGTTTCTTTTCACCATAAATCAATTTTTTGTTCTTCTGCTAATCTTTTTGAGTGTGGGAAATGAATCACGTGGCTTGTATTGTATCCCGAACCATTAATTAAATGGTGGCAAGGCTGCTGTGGCTTGTCGGTATAGAATGTTTTGGCATATATGGGAATCTCAATGCATCTTAGAGGTGCAATGATAGTAGCAGATAAAATTATTTGTGAGAAAAACCATCAGCTTCTCTAAGATCATAAATATATGAAAGTGGCAATATGTAGATGTAGTATAGATATGACAACAATGTAATCAATGATGGATGGCGGGAGACCAAACATTCACCATAAAAATATGGCGAATGAACTGGTAGGTTATAGCAAAAGCGTGGCAGGCTGGCAGCTATATTAAAAATTATGTATACTTTGTATGTGTAAAAGGTATACTGGTAATATTTCCACCTTGGGTCATTCCAATCAGCTGATAAAATTAAACAATTATAACACTGATTTTGTTTAGTAAATACTGCACCAGGGATAATCCAGAGCATAAATTTCCTATAGAATGTCTTACAAGATACTTTCTGCCGTGAGCATCAGAATACATGCATGAAAATTTGCCTCTCTACTTCCTAAATTCTAAAATGTAAAACATCCTTAAAACTGCCATATATTGTTGCACTCTACATTGTGAAAATTACTGATATGATAATTGCCATAATCCCAAGGTAGTTATTGCACTCTATACTAATTACGGACATAATATATAACTGCCATACTCCTAAAATAGCTACCTCATGCCAGTTATTGCACTCTATGCCTATGCCTAGAGTAAACTCTTCAAATAGGTGGTCTGTTTGAACTGGCATTCTCTGTTGTCTTTCATTTTCTGCTATGTCTGGTATCCAGCAGCATCCATTGAAGTCTGTATCTGTGATGATCGTAGGTGTTGATTAGCCATTATTAGAAAAACAGAAAAATGAGAACCACTGAACAGACTCAGAACAGAGAGGAATAGAGAGAGACTTAGAAAGCATGGGAAGTGAGAGAGACTCAAAATAGAAGATTAAGAGAATCTCAGAGAATATAGAAAAATAGAGAGAGAGAGGAGAAGAAAACTGAGATGGAAAATGTGGAGGAAGAGAATGAAAAAATGAAACAGGGATTTTGACAAAGAGTTCACCTGAGAAAACCAAAACTGTTGTTTACCAGAGCAGTGTCCTTTGCTGGAGAAAGTGGAGGTGTTTGATCAAATGGTTCTTATTTCACTGTTGGATTTGAGTTTGCAGAAGATGTGAGTACCTTTGGAGTTCTCATGTTCACACTTTGTTTGATGCACGTTGAATGGTCTATGAACAGTCAGAAAATATTCTTTTTTCCTGCTCACAAAAGAGTTGAGTAACTGCCACTTTTCCACCATATCCTCAGTCACAACCATAATTGCTATAGAAAAAGTACCTTCTATAGGCATCGATGGCAAAACCTCAACTCTATAACCATAAAATGGCATTTTGCTGGAAGCCCATCATACCGTAGTACCATATCTGTAATTTAACTATATTGTATGATAATGTGTTGATAACTTTTTATGTGGTAACCATAAACTAGGGCATAATTAATCTACATTTTGGCATGACTTGAACCCTTGAGCTATCAAATTTAACATGCTAAACACTGCAACAACAGCTAAGCTTTTTCCTACTAAGTGTTGAACACTGTAATATATGTTTTTCCCAGGTGAAAATCTTATTCTTAAAAATGGCATGATCTGATTCCATTTTTAGTATGATTTACTTCTATGAATTCTATCTTGTAATGTGTGGAAATAAATTATTATTTATGATAGGAAATCAAATTTAAAACACAAACAGTAAATCACAAAAAATAGTTCGAAGAGAATGAGAACACCAACACCAATAACAGTGTTATTTCATTTCTCCAGGAAGGATTTTGACAGTGATTCCCAGAGCTTAGAGCCCCTTCTCGCAACAAACCCACCTTAAGAGCTACTGGATACGTGACTCCTCTAACAAATTTTCTGCTATTAACTCCAAAAAACTAACTTCCCACTTGTACACCTCCCTTTCTCCTAGTATAAACCTTTAGTCCCCTAGGTCTCTCATGTCCTTGAATAGGCTCTGTTTCTTATATTTCTAACCCATGGGCCTGGGCCCTATTAGTTTATAGTATTATCCTGAGTGGATAATGTTTATACTGACAATGTTTGGTTTTAAATAAGAATCTTAATTGACCAACATGGTTTTAATTGGTTTTAACATGGTTTTAAAGGACTTAAGATAGAAAAATATTTTTTTGCCACTATCTTTATTATGATCTTGATGAAAATGATTGAGACATGTTGGAATTGATTCATTATCTTTGACATGTTGATATTTTCTGAAGTTTTGATGATCTTGTTAGAAATATAATGCCAATGATTTATGTATTGCAGGTAAAGGACATGTTACTGGTTTACAGTTAATATTTAGTGCCAGGGTACCGATTATAAAAGTTACTGATAGTGGAACGGGTATTGAATGTGATTTATCAGTTGATAATAGGGATGGCATTAATAAATCCCATATTATCCGTGCAATTTCTGACATAGATGAAAGATTTCGAAAGCTATGTTTTCTGGTAATTTGAAATATTTTTGTTCTTTTGATGACATTTTAAAGAATTTAAGTATCATGATGCATGTTTTATTTTAATATTCAAGTATAGGTTGCATTTTACTGCTCATATTTGCCTTTTTCCTGAGTTAGTGTTTTCATTTAAAATAAATTTGAAATGATTCAAATGAAAACAAAGTGGATAGAAAATTACTAGCAATCTTGAAATTTTGATAAATTATCACATCCATGAGGTAAATGTAGGATTCTTTTTAGTTAATAATTCAACAATAGCAATTGAGAAGCCTTGTGTATTGCCAATCTATAATAGGAATTGAAAACTTTCATTATAACTGATCTATAGCTCCTAAAGGGTGTGCCTTAGAAGAATATGGAAGGAATGACATATTGTATGGATTAATTGTTTAACTAAATTTCTCAGAAAGCTACCAGAATTAACAATTAAAGTTTTGAGTGGGTTTCATTCATTTCATTAAAATCTGATTTTTCCACATATTTCTTTGTTGATGGGCTCATTAATAATGCACAAGATTTACTCTCTGTTTTAAGTGCGAAATAAACTGTTAACTGATTAATTGTTAAAACTAGTTTTCATGCTTATGTAATTTCTGCCTATTGTAGATGAAATCCTGGGCAAAAGTGCATGATATCAACTCTCCCAAAGATTCAACTTTGAGTTCTTTTTCTATTGTATCATTTGTCGCTTTTCATTTGCAGGTATTAAACATTTTAAATATTTGGTTGGTGCACTGCTGCACGCATCATTTTGGAAACATTACATTTTATAATAGAATTGGAGTTGGTTGTGAAATTGCTTTTCATTGAGCTGTGTTAGGGACCCAGATCCGAAAATAGAGAATACTAAAGAAAGATTGTTTGTATTTCCTGACTGTTAAAAACAGAACAAAGGAGATAGTACTCTCCTCTTAGGGTTTCCTCTTCAAAAAGGGTTTATTCTTTCATAGTTGAGCACTTGTTCAATTCCCAAATGCTAACCATACAGAATGAATCCCCTTCCCTTACATCCTTCTATTTATTTATCACACTAACCTCCTCTAAGTAACTAACTGACAAACTAACATTCTAACTTTTCCCCCTTCTCCTTTATCCTAAAAATACCACATTACCACCCCCCTTGAATTTCAACCTAGTCCTCAATGTTGGAATCTGAAAGGTAAAAAATATAGCAAATACTTCTATGGACATTATAGCGCCTTCATTTTGCTGCACAGTTGATTTTGATGCAAGCGCTTGTTCCGCTTGTGCTTCTACTCCTTCCTGGAGATCAATTTCATAGTTCTTGAGCAACTTTTGCAGCATCTGTTTAAGCTGTGTAATTCTGTCAGCACTCTAGAGGGTGGCACTTGCACCCTTCATCACAAATAATTCATTGATTGTGATGCAACATTTTCTTAATCTTCGAAGTTGGAAATGCCAAACAACCTTGAATGATGTCCATGATCAATGGTCCGTTTCAAGTAATAGCCCTGAACCATCCATTTTGCTCTCTATAAGAAATCTGGCAGTTTCCTTTCCCTCAATTTTGTATCCAGCGGTTTCTTCTCCCTGGAATTTGGTTCTGGCATGTTGGTCTGTTGGGAACCCAAATTAAAATAGAGAAAAGGAAAAAAATGTTATTAATTGAAAGAAAAGAACATAAAATAAGAGTGGGATCTCCTCCAAGGGTCTCCCTTCCACAAAGGGTTTCCCCTTCCACAATTAAGCACCTGCTCAATTCTCAAATGCTAACAATACAGAATGAATTGCCTTCCATTACATCCTACTACTTATTTATCACATGAACCCCCTCTAACTAACTGTTCTTCTAGCTTCCCCTCATTCTAACAGATCAAGAAATGGACATCAAATATATTTAATTTGTAAGGTAGGGAAGTTTTTTTGTTAAGGGAATTATCTTAGTATTTTGAAGAATATGAGAAGTATTATGAATGTTTGATAATTTTGATTCGCATATTTTACATCAATATTTTTTTATGTTCTTATATAATAAAATATAAACAAAATCCATTGCTATTTTTTTATGTTAAGTGTATAATTAATTGTCTAAAATAGTTATGAATAGTTAGAGCAATTAGTTTATGGGACAATTGTTAAATAAACAGGGGAAATAAGAAGGAATAGATTCATTCAGAGAATAAAAAAGTTGGTAATAAAGAGGAACCATGTGGGAAAGGGAAACCCTTGGACAAGAAGTCTCTCTTATTCTCAATCAAGCAATACAATTCTTCATTTCCTTTATTTCTATCAATTTCCCATTTCTCTCTCGTGGGTCCCAAACACTATCCCAAACTACTTTTATTTTTCTTCTATTCAATGATATTATGGAATTTAACCATTTATTGGGAATGTTAAAATTTTGCGTGGTAAGAACAATTCTTGCTTGGATAAAAATAATCTGGATATTTTGAGTCTCGATTTTGATGCTAAAATGATTATATAATTCCCAAATAGCACTTTAAGTTTAAGGATGCTTTGATTATTGTTTTATTTTCCTATTTATGTAAATCTATTTTTTGTTTTTAATGCAGACTCGCAATCCTCCTATATTACCTCCATTCTCTATTTTACTCAAAGGTAAAGTTTCTGCTACCAATAAATAATTTTGAGTTGAATCTTATTGTAATCCTTTTGTTCTATAGAGCTGTGTTTATGAATATTTGGGATGTTGAAACAAAGAGTATTTTTGATAAATTGTTTGTTAGATACTAACTCATAATACGTATTTATACTAATAATCTAGGTCCAATACTGGAGTAATACAACTTATACAAGTTAACCCTTAACCAAATACTCTTCAATACTTGTCACAACTAATGATACAAGCTGGAGTTGGACACTCCTCATCAGGTGTCCACTTGAAAGAAATATTTTTATTTGTTTGGAAACTTGAACCAACACTTCTATATGGTTTGGACACTTAAGCTAACACTTCCATATGGATGGACGTTTCAAGGAGTCTAGTATTATGAAAGATTATTTATATTCAAACATTTAGAGAATTCAACTTAAAATATTATATGAATATTTTTAGTATGTTTTTATGAGGTGCATTATCGTACAAAGGTGAATACACAAGAATATACATATATCGATCATCATTTTAGACCTTTTGTTAAGTTGCCTATATTTAACTTCATTTATTGAAATATTGGTGTAGTAGTGTCCTATATTTTTTACATTAGCTGTGTTGGAGTATCCATGTCAGTGTTGTGTTCAGTGTTCGTGCCCGAATTTGTGTGTGGATATAATTATGTTTAATTTATTTGGCTTGATCTTGGTCAACAATAATTTTTTCAATCAATGACTTTCTCCCGGAAGAATTAAAAACTGTGCAAGTATAGAGGAAGTTGAATATCCTCTATTTATGTAATTAGCCCATATAAATACGCATCCGCCGAGTACTCAACACAATTTTCAGTCCATTATTCCTCTGTTTTTTCCTATTTTAACATGGTATCTAGAGCCTGACAGAGGTGTTACAAAAATCATGCCTCACCAGGGACCCACTGCCCCTGGTAGACCCTTTTCCTCGTTGCCTTTTTTTTGGCGACCTGTTTTCGCATTCCAACAAACTTTCTAGCTTCTTTGGTCAGCGACAACTTTTTCGGCAACCATCCACTGGATCTGGGTCACTCTCACCGATCTACACAGCAGTGCAAGCGTTGAAGTCCAAATAACGTGACTTTACCCTGAAAGTTTCGTCTCCATCCGAGTTTGTTTGACAGTGCTCCCTTTGTTACAGTGTTTCAGGTACCATTATTTCACGTTTCTGCTCGGTATTTGCTTCCCGTGAAATGGCGTGCACTGGCCCTGTCTATGTCCCAGTTGCACTAGTTCTGATTATGTCCTAGATGCATAGTAGACTTAGTTTCAAGTTTAAATAATTTTTTTCTCCAACATTATTGGTTTGAAGTTTCCAAATGTGGTAAAGAAGAACGAACCTTGCTTTGCTTGGCATAAATTTTCTCTCGTTGATGATCATTCCATCTATCTTGCAAAGATATTTCTTTTCTAGCAATTCTCTCTAGCTGCTCCAGCATCCCTGAGTTGCTTCTCAAACTATTGTTTTTTGGTGCAGCTCAATCTTTTATGTTTTCTATTTATTTGTTGGGAATAAATTATTTTCTTGTAACAAGCTGAGAGCTTAGTAAGCTTAAACTAGAGGGGGAGTGTTGAAAATTAAAATATAATATTTTGATTCTATTAATAATAGCAGTTTATAGGCACATAATCTTGATTTAGAGGAAACAAAATATCCTCTATTTATGTATAATTAATGTAATCAACCTAAATAAACATGCATCCGCTGTGCATTCAAACACACGGTTTTCAGTTAATTATCCCTTTGTATTTCTTATTTTAACAGTAGCACTATCTTTAAATTGCAACAAGATATGACATGGAACTTGGAAGCACAGAAAGTTAAAATTGTTATGAATGATTGAACAGCTATATAGCTGATATCTATATATGGCCAGGATCTGTCTTGAAAATATTGGGCAGTTGGAGGTCTGTTTTTTTGCTTAGAAGACTGGAAACATAGTTTCAAATTAAATATGAACTAACTTATAATTTTAATAAAGAAAAAAAGAGAAAGAAGAGTGGTGGTGGCTATTGGTAAAAATACATAATGCTTGTAGTTGTAGTAGATGTCTTGCTATCTACCTTGCATGATCTTTAGTGTTGAATTTCCAATGTATAGTGTTTTGCTTTAGGGAGGAAAGGAACTAGCCGTGTTATGAAGTTTTTGTTATCATGTCTTTCACTTTTTTGAATTGACTTTTGCAACTTAAATATGGTGTTTATGTCTAAAATGTGTGTTCCAGAGGGAGATAATCCTGCATATGTTGCTAAGGTTGTTGAAACTTATTTCAACTATGGGAAACAGAACAAAGAGTCGTTGGCTATGCTTTTCATTACTCTTTTAGTTAAGGTAATTTCTATAATTTTCTGTATTTATGTTCTATTATTACCTGTCTCATTATATAAGATAGCAGTTACTTGTTCTGCACCCAAAGTAAAGGTCACAAGTGTTGTCTCATCTCAGTTACTAGAATCTTACAATTTGTGATTTGAATTGCATGGTTTGATAACTTTGTCTAGCCATCAATTCGTATCATGTGATGAATTGAAAATTTCTTCGAATCTCATAATACATGGATGAATTGGTGTGATTCCATGTCAACCAATACAGATCACACAATTCAACAATTCATTGTTTTTTTATTTTCTTTTTCTGTCTCCATCTCCATCTCTCATCAACGAAATTGAAGGAGCATGACTGAACATACCTTTTTTGATTATTTTGATGCTATATTTATTCTTTTGAAATAGGATTTTCACATTGTCACTGACTCAGCATTCTACGGACTTTATTTGGCTGTTCCATTGCTTTTCAGTATTTTGAAAGAGGTTTCAAACACTCAGTAATGATTTTGTTTTGTCAGGCTTATGCTTAAGTTATTTTGTCATTTTGGAGTTTAAAACTATTACATTGAGCCATCCACATAATTTATATGATATATTTCAAGCTATTTTTCATTGTCTCTTAATCTTCGATATGATTTATGATTCATGATGTTGGAAAGTCACCTTAATTGCGGTCTCCCCTAACCCGTCTTAGTTATGGCCTCTTTGGCTGCTGCCTTAATTGCAGCCTCAAGGGTGGTAGTTTAGTCCCACATCGACTAGTGATAAGGCCAAAATAGTGTATATAAGTGAGGGACAACTCTTACCTTTTAGACTTGTTTTGTAAAGTTAGGTACAAACGTAAATTCTAAGACATGATTTAAATTGTGATGTAACTACCTTGGTTCCCTAGTCTACCTTTATGAATAAAAGGGTTAGTCATATTTATGATGATATTCAAAGCTTTAATTTCCCTTATTTTCCATCTAACCCTATAATCTTAAGTTTTAAACATAAGATCAGAGAGGTAACATCCGATGGGTCCTAATCTTGATTCTTGATTAGGATAGTAATTTTTTCATGTTCGTTGCTGGTGATTGTCATGTTGTCATTTGAGAAGAGTTTTCTTGGATCCCTAACATTTGATCATTAACTCTCTGGTTTGTCTTCACTATCTTATGCTGTTGTATTTACTCTTCTGTTAAATTTCTGATTAGTTATATTTTTAGCTGACATGCATTTTGTTGCTAAAATGCAGTCTTTTTTAGCCTCCAAGTTGTGTAAAAATTTTGGTTCTTATTTGAATATGTCAAGAGTATTTAGAATATCCTAGCATATTTTTGTTTTTTGCTCCAGAATATCTTGGCATATCTGGAAAACACCTTTTGAATATCTTAGAAAATCGCAGAATATAGTGTGGAATTAATTATTCTTTAAATTGGGCAATCTATGTTAGGAGTTAGACTCCTACTGCCAGAGAGATAGGCTCTTTTGGGAAAAACCAAGTCCCACTCCTGCTAGAGATAGTGCTAAGATAGAGTATAAATGTGAGAGGCAACCCTCACCTTACAAGTAGGGTTGAGTAAGGCCCAAAACTAAAATTCTAAGAGGCTCCTACAGAGAGCTAGTGCTCTCCATCTATAATGATAAAATGGAATCCTCAAAAAGTATCCTACTATTCTGCACTCAGTCTATTAATAACTGTAACCCACCAATTCATGTAACTACCCCTCTATACCATTCTTCTCTCAGCCAAGTCAGCACCTCACTCTCTAGTTCTTCTAGAATAAACTTTCCAAATCCTAGGCCTATTTGACTCATGATTGCCTAGCAGTTCTTTTGGGTCCACTTACTGATCTTCATCCTTATCATAACATGCCTGATTCCTGCATGGGTTTGAAGATACTTCATATTGAAAAGTTGTCTTTCAAGGTGTGGTTTAAGTGTACTCATAACAAACTGATTGCTTGGGGGAGTGTTGAGGAATATGTTCTATTATTATATGGTCTCTTTGATAAGATAATGGTTACATGTTGTGCTCCCAAACAAAGGAAAGAGTTGTGGCTTTCCAGTCATTTTAAAGTATACATGGAGGATTAGTGAATGTATCGTGCTCACGTTTAGAATATTCTTCAAAGCTTCTCTTTTCATCTTTTTCCATCTGGCATGAAACTTAACATTATTAATGGCTTGATAACCTTAGTTGATAATTTCAATTTTAATCTTTTGTTTTAGGTATATAATAGTGTGAAATGTGTTTTTCAAGTCAATTTCATTGAAACATGGTCATTTAGTAATTTAATTTCATTCCTACTGCAGCTAGCATCAGTTGAAAATCTTTGGCAGAAAGGATTTTGTGCCAGCTTATATGAAGGGTCGTGGATTTTAAAATCATGGAAATGCTCTTACTCAATGAGTGTAATTAAATTCATTTCCACCAACCCCTAGTGTAGTTGGATATTAACCTATGTAGTTCCAATTTATGTTGATGATGTTTTGTTGAACAGGTTGAAGATTTCATAGACCGGTCCCAAAATGTTGCTAGAGCAGTTCGAAAGAAAGTTAAATTCAATCTATGGATGTATCCATAAATCTCTTGACTACCTTATGCAGTTTCGAAATGGTCAGATCCAGGGAAATAATTTGATGGACGTTTTGTTTGAAAAAAATACTGCTTCTACTCTGGAAGTTGGGGTTACTAGCCACATAGTTCAAAATAAGAATAACCTCCCTATTTTGGGAAATCCGCATCCACCAAAAAAGAGGAGGTTAGAGGAAAATCAGGTTCGGATACCTAGTGGAAAAAAAATTGTTCAAGGCTTGCAAGGAACAGGGCCACCCCAGAGTGCGGGTTGGATGCAGCAAGCTCTTGATGAATCTGTGCGTAATGTGCTTACTTCTGCGACTTCCACCATTTCCTACCAACCTATTTCTTCTGTGACTTCCCCTGTTTCCTATCAACTTCCTGTTCCTATTTCTAGTACCAATGTTAAGGTGAATCCAGGGACAACTTCTCATTTTTCCTTAAATGCAGGAGCTTTTGGACATCCTTATAACCCACCTTCCATAAAGCCTCATGTTGCACCTCAAACTTCCCAAGATTTTTTTGCCACAGTTAGTAAAAAAGTTTTAGCTCCATGTCCTTGTCTTCCATCAATTAATTCACACCTTCATCAAAATCCTCCTTCCATACAGCCTCGTGTTGCACATCAAACTTCCCAAGATTTTTTGGCCACAGTTAGTCAAAAAGTTTTAACTCCAAGTTCTTATCTATCATCAATTAATTTTCACCTTCATCAAAATCCTCCTTCCATACAGCCTCATGTTGCACCTCAGCCTTCCCTTGATTTTTTGGCTACAGTTAGTCAAAAAGTTTTAGCTCCAAGTTCTTATCTTCCATCAATTAATTCATACTTTCCTCAAGTAGGCCATAATCCATACAGAGAGAAGGCCTTCTACAATCATAGGCGCTAAAGGGGTTGCTTTTCATGGTATATGCATTTGTAGAATCAAATTAAAATTAGATTAAAATAAATCATCTATATGCAAGCGATCATTTCTCTTCTTTGCTTCCCCTGTACTGTCTTATAGCTAACATCTCCCTGACTTTTATGTAGTTCAGAATGTAAAATACATTTCCCTTTTCATGTAAGCGTGATAAATGTTACAGCCAGAGCAGAAAATTCCCCTTCTATTTGTTGGAGTTCACCCAACATGACTGACGGAAGTTATGCATAGTGATGTTGCCTTTGACTAGCGTCTGTTTTATGAAGGCTGAAAGCCTGAAACTGTTGTGATATTTTATGAAACTGAAACTGTTGATACGGAATAGAGGATTAGAAAGTCGTCATTTCTTTAATCGTGGATATTTTATGGACTGTAATTTATAGTCCATAGGCCAGAAATGGGATGGCAACTCATTCTGATATTTTGTTTGATGATACGGTGTTTCTTACTTTATTATTCATTGTGATATTTTGTTTGATGATACGGTGTTTCTTACTTTATTATTCATTGTGATATTTTGTTTGATGATACGGTGTTTCTTACTTTATTATTTATTTATTTTTTACAAATGTTAGTTGTTAATGGTTACTGGAACCCACCACTTCCCACCTCTCTCGTCTCCCTTCACCACTAGCAAAATTTGTTAAATGTGATATTTTGTTTGATAGTGTGTTTTTTTTTTTCTGTACTTTTTTTAGTAAATTTTATATTGGTTATACTAAATAAGGAGCGCGACACATGATTTAGTGTCTTTTATATGATTATCAATATTTAATGAAAATTGTGTTAGTGTTGATTGTGTTCTTTCAACTGAGTATGAAATTCATTAAGAATGCATAGAGAATTTTAACTGAGAAAAATAATTTATTAAAAAATTTAAATTTCTTTAATCTAAAATTCATTGTTTGGATGTTGTTTTTTTATGAAAAATTTAAATTTTTGAAATTTTAAAATAAAATTTTAAACAACTAAAAATGTGGAATTTTAATTTTTTTTTAAAAGGTGAGAGATTGAAATTCTCTTCTTGATAGTAGAACTTTTCAAAATATTTGCGTATTTTCTTTATAATCTTCATTTTCTCTTTCACCTGAAAGTTCTCAAAATCTCGTTTTCAAACTTGCGACTCTTCCTTCATGTCGATGATCCTCTTTTTTAAGAAACACCTTCTGAGTTTGCGGAGCGTCGATCGAATGCAGGCGTAAGGGATATGTAGAATTGTACCTGCTAGTTACGGGAGTAGTCGTCATTGCCTATCACACGGCAGATGTGCTTGCCAGCACAGAGGGCCTGGGTCATGTTGACGAAGGTGTTCGTCGGCGCGGAGGGCCTGGGTCATATCTTGTGCCGTTGACTGAATGTTGTGATCAAGTGTGATGGTGTACACCGTCATGTCCTTGGTTTCCCTGTGATCCCCCATGTCGTATCAATATCCTTCTCTTTGAAAGCACATCAATAATATCTTCTCTTCTCTTTGCATTCATTTTCTTTCACCTTCATAATTTTAATTTTTTTAATACAAACATAAAATTTTGAAAATAAAAAAATTTCAATTGAAGTATTTGAAATTCTTAGAATTTAAAATTTCTTAGAATTTTAAATTTCTGAGAATTTTAAAAAAGAAAGAATAATTTCTTTTTTTCTTGTTTTAAACTTCTGAATGATGTATGTTTCTGCCATTAGGAATTTTTTTGTTGGTTTTACGTTAGACTAACGAATATATGAAATAATTGGAAAATGGTAATGTTCTTTTTTTCCTTTTTAGGCCTAACATCTTAACTATTGCTAAATATTTATACTTTTAATGTTAATTTCATCGTTTATGTGATATACTAATATGTTATGCTAAATTAAAATTAATTAATATTTTTTTTGGATGGCAGGTTGATGGACTAGTAGTATGGCTTAGAGGCAAGAATGTGTATTTTGTGTATTTTACTGTTTAGTTTGACGGGTTGAATTTTTTACTAGACCCTATATTGATTCGCGTTAATTTTTTATATTACTATATCGGCTCAATTGCTCAAAAAAATTATTCAATGCCTAAAGGGTAGGTTCAATTACATAATTGGTTTTAAAATTTTAGTTCTTTGCAAAACTAAAAATTTGGTATTAAGTTAAATACAAATTGGGTTGTCAATTTTTTCTATGGAATAAATTTAAATGAAAAATAAAAGAATTGAAAGATACAGTTTTATGTTGATCTTTTTTATTTCATTATTTATACCTTTTGTCTGTTGATAATATACTATACTCTACATATGCTAAGATGGTTCTAGTATTGGAAAAAATTGAGCAAGTTATTATGAAATTTTGGCTTCATTTACTTGTTAATATTTTGGTTAATTAAATAGTGAGTTATTGTTCTATCCTATTTTTAAATCATGAAATTTGTCATTATTAATGTTATAATTTATTTTTTTGGTTATAGTACAGTTTTTGTTGAAGAAGGTTATAGGGAGATTATGAAGGACATGGGAGAAAGTTACTGACAAAATATGTAATGAATAAATTATACTCTTTGACGGTGCTGTATGATTTATATTATTTACCCAAGTGGAATAAGGTTATTGTTATTGTTAAAAAGTTAAAATTATATAGAATGCAATTAAGAAAAAAAAATATAATTTTTTCAAGGGGGGTTGATTTCTCGAAAGGAGCAAGAGGGTTAAAATGGTAAATTAGGAGCAGCATCTCTACACATAACTAACCGCCATTACCAGAAGAACATAGCAGACGTTGCAACAGCGTGAGCCATGAAATGTTTCTCTTTTCTCTACCTTCCATTCGCTTCATGATTCCTCCTCACCCCAACAACCTCCTTCTTCACCCTTCTCCACCATCCACTTTTTCCTCTCTGGACAAATGTGGCGCCGAAACTTCTTGAAGCTCCACCACCTCAGTCTCAGAGCTTCGGGGAAGAGGTTCGTGGCGTTGTGGGGGAACGGTGATTTTGGGAGAATTGGGTCTTGGCAACTTGGATTCGCAATGGAAACCTGTCGTCTGCCCCGCGTTCCGCGACCGAACCCTAAAGGCCATTGCTTGTGGTGGTGCTCACACCCTCTTCTTAACAGGTTCACTTTTTGTTCAACTTTGTCAAACTGAGTATTCTTCGGTTTTCTTTTAACCTCGGTTTGGAATGAGGGAAAGAGAGTGGAGAATAAAAGTTTCAAGAAGTCAACTTCTTCTTTCCACTCCCTCTTCAACAAAACAGAAGAAAAGACATCGTTATCCGTGTTTTCTTTCTTTCTATTTATTTATGATAAAATAAGCTATGCAATCATTCAACCATAACCCATAAATGATAAAACTGTGGTAATGCATGACCGTTAAACTTTTTATTTATTCGTTAAATTTAATTGAGGATTAAAGAAAAAACGGAATTTTGAGTCGTTTTCTGCTTAATCGGTTAAATAATATTGTGTAATAGTATGAAGTGCAATTGTTTGTCGATTATATAAGTACAGATATTGTTGGAGTCTTTTTTGTGGTTCGTGTGGGAATTTTGTAGGGAAGGGATGAAGTGGTTTTTATCTTGAATTCATTGGAATTGGAATGTCTTTAACTTCCTAGTTGCTGGTTTAGCTTAGTAACAGCTTTCACTGTGCTATTGGATTGGATGGTACAATGGCTCTGTTTAAAATTGGTGATGGGTTTTCGTGACTATTGAAAGTCCACAACTCCTTATAATGCCTGTGTTGGAGCTCATAAATTGTTCTCCTTTCACAGACAATGGATGCGTTTATGCTACTGGTCTTAACGATTTTGGACAGCTTGGTGTATCAGAGAGTAAACACTACTCAGTGGTATGATTTCTTCACCTTTTTACCTGTGCTTTTTTTCTTCTTCTAGTGAACTTATCACCGTTGCATTAGATTGATTGTTCTTTTGTCCAATTGTTGACGAAAGCATTCCCTTTGGACTTCAGAAAGAACCGGAAAATTTTACTTGACAGCCTTTTTCTTGCTTGGGATATTTCAGGAGCCACTTTGTGTTTTTGGAGAGGAGAAGAAAGTTGTGCAGGTCTCTGCTGGTTATAATCATTCTTGTGCGATTACAGGTTTATTCTCTTGCATGCTAAATTGCTAGTGTCCACCACACCAATAGTACAAACCTCAACTCTCAATAACTTTTATTTGATATGGGATTTTTTAGAATGTGAATTTGGGTCTAACTCAATCCCAAAAATTAGCTTATAGGATGACGGTTATCTCTCACTTATATATTCTATTGTGGTCTAATCTCTAGCCGATGTGGGACTTGAGTTTTTCTCAACAAGATGGTTTCTTTTCACCTCCAAAATGAATGTTTGATATCTTAAGTTCTTTTACCCTTTGAATTTCTGTATATTCTTTACCTTCCTATTTTTAAACATTGTCTCCCCCCTCCTCCTTGTCTCTGTTGTAGTGGATGGAGAGCTATACATGTGGGGAAAGAATACAAGTGTGCAGCTTGGACTTGGAAAAAGTAAGAACTAAACCTTGTATTAGCATTTAATGGTCCTAAAGATTTTTTTTCTCCCTGAACCTGGACATATTATTATGTATACCTTTTTAAAACTGGATACTCTTGGTAGTCAGAGATGTTAAAGCTGTTCAAAGAAAAAGGTTGGTTGGTAGCATCTACTTTAAAAATAACACCTTTTTGCTGGAATGTAGGGGCTCCAAACATAGTGCCTTTGCCAACTAAAGTGGAATACTTGAATGGAATCAACATTAAAATGGCAGCTCTGGGTTCAGACCACTCACTGGCTATTAGTGGTATGTAAAAGATAAAAATCATTGTTTTATATTGTATTAGTTACTGAGATTGTTTTATCTTCCTTTTTCTCTTTCTATATTTTAGTATTTTTTTTTAAATGAATTCATTATTTAGTTTTGGTTTTACATATGATTGGAATGTAAAGAGAGATTGCACAAAAAATTAGATTGGTGTTATTTTTTGGTCCAATCAATCTGCACAAAAATCTCAAATGATTTATTTTATTCATATGTGAATTTCCATGTCCCATTTAACTATTTTTGAATTAGATATGAATTGTATGATGATAAACTTGTATGACAGCGGAAGGTTAGGATTAATAGGTTAGGACTTTGGATTAGGGTCTTGTTGGTGGCTCTCGTTAGAATATATGAAGAATGCCAATTAGAACTAGCAATAGCAAGTTTCTCGTGTATTTTATGGATATTTTCTTAATTTAAGTAAAATTTAAAATATATAATTCAAAATAAAAATATTTGAAATTGTTAGAGA
Source organism: Glycine max (assembly GCF_000004515.6). Classification (NCBI taxonomy): domain Eukaryota; kingdom Viridiplantae; phylum Streptophyta; class Magnoliopsida; order Fabales; family Fabaceae; genus Glycine; species Glycine max. The sequence goes on along the minus strand of NC_038242.2, from coordinate 12,989,270 downwards.
AATATGTATAATTAATTAAAATAAGTGAATATAAAAGTGTCTTTCAAATTAGGAGGAAAAGAGTAAACTTTAAAATATTAAGAGTTAATTTGAGCATATAAGTAGCTGAAATTTGAGACAAGGAAATGTACAAGAAAAATAAAAGTAAAAATAATTAAAATTAAGATTTGAGGAAAGAACTAAGAAATCTTAATGTAAAAGGAAAATATGAAAATAATTAATAATTTGAGAATTTTTAAAAAATATTAAAGTATTAAATAATGGTGAAACTATTTGTCACAGAGAAATAGAGTACAATATATTTCCTTATGTTTAAGAATGAGAACTTAAATTTATAACATAGGGGTTGGTATGCTTCAACAGTCAACACAATTGAATCAAATAATAATTCACAAAATAGTTCTACATGAAGTTAGCATGTTAAAATTCTATGTATTTTTGAAACTGTACAGCAATTTTGAGACCATCCATGATAAGTATGGTCCCAACCCAACTAATTTCATCATGATGCATTGTGGACCTGTAATTTGTCCACACTTGAAGCAAAAAAGAGTTATGTTTAAGGTGGTGTATAAACAATAATCAGGCTTACACCGAATGGTATTGGCTTAAGATGGTGTTTGAAAATTTATATTCTCTTCATGATACTATTTTCTTATGCTACCAAAGGCATAGTATATTACATCTTGTGGATTTGATCCACTGTTTTTATTGAGTTCCTCTTATTAAGCATGACTGTAAATTGTACAATACCTATTCATAATATCTTCTTAATTCTTGTTTCTATATTTGCTAGATGGTGGAGAGGCCTTTAGTTGGGGAGTTGGAGTGTCTGGTAGACTTGGTCATGGTCATGAGTCAAGCATCCTAGGATTCTTCAAAAGTTACAGGTTCTGCCAGTTCTTTTCTTTTACAATTTTAACCCTCGTTAGTTTATATCTCTGCTCTGTTTTATATTATGTTTGGTATAAAACTTAACACTTCACCTCCTTGGTGTTTCCCGTTAAGACAATAACTAACCTTGCACTTACTTTAAAAATCTCTAATTCCCATTCTTCTTTTCATTTTTACTCTCCTAGATTGAGCAGCTATTTTTCCACCCTTTTTTTGCTACCTTGCACTTAGGAGATGCAATAGGCCATGCCACATAAGAGAGGCCTATGGCCTAGTCCACATTAGGCCTGGGTCAAGTCTGGCTTTGTTATGAAATAAACTAGGTCAAGATTTTATAAAAGTCTATTTGGTTAAAAAGGTCAAGTTTTAGGTCATTCAAAACAATTTTAGGCCTAACAAGCCTACCTATTTAAGTAAATAGTTTTTTGTTAGTATTATTACTATATTAAGTTTTTCATAATGTACTAAAAATCATGTTTTTTTTTTTACCTTTTTAAATACTAAGCACGTTGACTTACATAAATAGTTGAGCCTATGAACTTATTTGAAAGATAAACTTGAGCCCTATTTTATTAGAGGCCTTATTTCAAAATAGACTTTTAAATAAGTTATCTTGAAGGTCAATTTAGACCTTAAAATTAGGCTTATGTAGTTATATCATATAATCAAATTAGACTTCACTTTTATAAAGCCTAGCCTACTTATTTTCATTTTCGTCTCATGCCTTGAGTAGCAGTGGTTTTAATTTTTTTAGTTTATAGTTTGTTTTACACTGAGGGTGAGCCTTGGCACAGCAGTAAGGTTGTACCTTGGTAACCAGTTGGTCTAGGTTCAAATCTGGAAACAACCTCTTTGCATATGTAAGGGTAAGGTTGTGAGCAATGCTTGTGGCTTTTATCCAATTGGAATTCGGTACAGAAACATCACACTTAGAATATATTAAAGAATACCTTTTGCACTCAAAACATTCTGTAGAATTTCTAAATTAGAAGCTTTAAGAAAAAATTCACCATGCAAACAGAGCTGCTTTGACTAGGACTCCATGCAACCTTTACCATACTATTCAGTTTCTGTATATCTGTATTGATATACTTTTTCATATCATGCAGTGAGTATACCCCAAGGCTTATAAAGGATCTTGAAGGAATCAAGGTGTGATGTTGAACAGATTGCCTTCTTGCTTCTAATTTAAGATAGTTATATTTGCTTCAACTTTTTAACTATAATGTTTATTGTTTTGCCTTCATTCTTGAATATGTTTAGGTAAAATATGTAGCTTCTGGGTTGCTAAATTCAGCTTGTACTGATGTTACTTGAATCTAATTAAATCTTTTGTCTTTTTATATATTTATTTGTTTCAGACCTTATTGTAATATTCATTGGGAATTTGTTTGCTCTGTCTTGATGTAAATTTTGCAGAAAATGGTTCTGTTTTTGTATTTGGTGAAAGGGCAATTGAAAGATTGGTATGTTCAATCAGAAGCAGTTTTTTTTTTTCACTCACTGTCTACTGCTTGTAATGACTAATATTTTTTTCAATCAAAATCATCAGCGTTTAAAGGCGATGAGCGATGCAACAAAACCATCCTTGATCGGTGAACTTCCATCCTCAAAAGTTGTCTGTGGTGGCTACCACACCTGTGTCCTGACAAGTAATTTGTCAGTTTCAGAACTTAACCATGTGTTTATTTGTTTGTGATCATTTATTTACTGTTTCATTCTATTGTTTTCCTATAGATTCTGGTGAGCTTTATACTTGGGTTCAAATGAAAATGGCTGCCTTGGTATTGGGTATTCTTTCTTACTTAGACTTGTTACTTGGTCATTTCCATTTTTGGCAGTTACATTCTTTTTTGTATCTGCACGATCGTGTTTTAATTCTTCAAATTATGTTTATCTAGTTCCTCGGATGTCATTCATCTGCCTGAAAAGATCAAGGGCCATTCTTGAAGTCTTCTGTTAGCCAGCTTTCTTGTGGTTGGAAGAATACTGCAGCCATTTCTGGTAAGTTCTTCCCTTTGAACAGTCAAGAGAGAAAAAAGAATTGCCATAAAGTACTTTTTTCTTTTCAGATTGATGTAAAGGCAACTTTCTTTTATTATAAAGGAATAATTTTATTTCATCAAGACACATATAAAAGAGAGCAAAGAAAATATCAATGAAGCAAAGCCTACCCAATCTCAACAAATCTGCTAGGGAAACCCTTTTAAAGACTATGTGCTTTACAGCAAGTAGTGGCCAAATGTTAGAGGTCGCCACAAGTCAAATTTTATTCTGTAAACTTTATGATCATCTTAAATTGAGCCAACCCAATAACCTATAAAAACTTCGTACCCCATTGCCCAGAGGCTCTTTGCTATGCGAAGGTATGGGGGAGGGATGTTGTACGCAGCCTTACCCTTGCATATGCAAAGAGGCTGTTTCCGGATTCGAACCCATGACCAACAAGTCACCAAGGCACAACTTTACCGCTGCACCAGGGCTCGCTAAACCCAATAACCTATCCATTAAAAAAATAAAAAATATAATAAGAATCTGAAAAAAGGATTGAAAAGTTAATAGGAGGGAATTTGAAGTGGATTGGATCGGACGGGTTTAAATTTTATCAACCTGAGTTCCAACCTGAGCTAATCAGGATGGGAAATGTTCTACTGGAATTAACCTGGATACTGACTAACGCTTTTCCAAGCTTATCCGGGAATTTTTCATTGACTTTCAGAAGGAAGAGTGTTCACGTGGGGCTGGGGAGGTTCCAATGGGACGTTCTCTGAAGTTGGACATTCTTCTAGTGGACAACTGTTATGCTTCTGCTTCTCAAACAATTTATAAATCCTAGTACTGATAAAAATGCATTAAGAGCTGGTTACACATACACATTTTATACACTAAGGACCGAATGCTAGATTCTATGACAAGGACAACAAAAGAGAACCAAGAATCCAAGAATTTATTTAATTGACGAGAAATTGTACAATTAATCATGACGTCCGTGTGTACATTAAATTTCACTCCCACACGCACACCCACACGCACATAAGCTTTATAATTGAAGACATATCACCTTAGACGAATGTGTGATCTGATAAGTGACACTGGTGCTTCTCTTAAATAAATAATTAGTTTTTTGCCTTTAATTTTGCTAAAGTCCACAATTATCTGCCTTGCGCAAACTATAAATAAAGTTTATGCCTTCACTCAGGGTCATGGAAGTGATGTCGACTATATAAATCCTACAAGAGTTTGCTTTGGAGAAGACGTGAAAGCATTGCAAGTTTCATGTGGGTTCAATCATACAGGTGCTATACTTGAATATGCATAGGTTGGCTGGTCTAATTATTAATAATTATTGGTAATTCATCCAGAAGATTCAGAATGTGTTTCATCTCCCCTTGTATCTTCTACACGTTATTTTTGGCAAAATATGCATCTTCTAATCCATCCAAGATCCAGGAAGTTGCAGCATGCCCCAATTGAAGCATATATTATCCCCCTGTTGTATTATACCATTCTTTTCTCAGGAATATACACACACACACACACAAATAAAGCTTCCTAGATGTACAATGGTGCTTGTGTAAAGAAAGAGCAAAGATAGCTGCTTCAAATAAATAATGCAAGGGAATGACAGCAGAGAATGAGGTTTCTTTTTTTTTGGTTAGCTGAGTTAATACTACTCTAGAAACAGAGGTAAATGCTTATGTCATTTGCTCTTCTTTGAGAACTATGTAAAGTAAATGGTCAGTTGGCGATGCAATTATATGAGCCTATATGTCTTGCTATTTGCCACCCTATGCCCAGATACTTTTCCAGCATCATAATTGAAAAGGCATTTTTTTAGTTGTATTTTTTTAGAGATTCTCAGTGATTTATGGCCCTGCAATCCACCACTGAAGGCATTACATCCATCAAACATGATGCATATGGGAATGGGAATCCCAATAATATGGTACAGCCATGAGAGTTTTCAAAATTACTCCTATCATCTTATAATAATCTTAGTGTAAGAAACAAAAATTTATTTCAAAATAATTATTATTTTAATATTTTTAATGTAACATTAATTTTTGTTTACTTATACACTTTTTATAATAGTAAATGATATGGACTACAAAAATAAAAAATATATTATTGATGATAAGATTAATCTTATAAAATTATCTTTTTAATTATTTATTGATTTTTTTGTCTGTAAAATAATTTAATACAATAATTATAATATAATGGAGAGAGTACAATGCAATTAATCGTTATGGTTTGGCCCTCATATTTTACAAGAACAAGACCGCTTTTGTTTTTTACTACTATGTCATAGGTGTATTTACTAATTTTTATAGCTATTTTTTATGATTCTCTCTTGATTACATTTATTTATTTATTTATTTACCAAACTTGAATTCAAAACTTTCTTTAAAGAATTGAAGTTCGATTTTACTTGGATTAAGATAATGTTGGTGAATAAGACTATGGTATTGACTCCAATAATTTTTTTTATGCACGTCAATTTTTTTTCTTTTTTAATGATTTTTTTTCAACATTGTAATTGTAGTATCATGGCAGCAGGCAGCAGCCCAGTATTTCAGTTTTGTTTGGACCCGTGAGCAGCGTTTTGTGAGTGTGCAATAACATACTGTTATTTAGAAAATAAAACTTGAAATAAGATTTTTATGTGCTAAATGCAATGGCAAAAACTTAAACATCTTTTGATTTCCTTCTTTGATGAATAATTTTAAATCCTGCTATATCTTTTTACTAATCTTCTTACTTTCTTGTATAATTATATGCATTTTATATTTTCAAGACATTGAGTATAATTTTTATTTAAGTTGTTTCTTCATGAAGTTTACCTATATAGGTAGAAGGAAAATTTATAGATGATTTACAGAAGGGCGTAGTATTATTCTTTGTTAACAATATTATTCTTATATGAAATGTCACATCTTCACCGGTTGATATATATGTCTCTAATCGCATCTCTTGGAGAGTTTTTTAAGTGGAAAAACGGTTGCTTACAGTTTTTTTTCTTCCATTTGAGTAAATTTCTGTGCTAATGAGAATTTCTTAAAAATAAAATATGTATTTTCTGTATGAAATTGTTTTTTAACAATAAAAAATAATATTTACCTGACATATAATAATATATATAACAATATCATAATTAAGTGGAAAAAAATATAAATTTCTTAAAGTTTTTCATAATTTTTTACCATTAAAATAAAATTACATATGAATTTTTTTCAATAACAGGATCACAAAAAGTTACCCGAGAGAAAAATAATAACATAACAAATTCACTTAAATTTCCATTTAAGGTGGTGTAATATATGCTATAAAACAGTAGATGGTAATAAATGTCTGCGCTGATAGGTCAATACATTGGGACAGTTTATAGCTCGATATTTGAGTTGATAAAACTTTTTCGTCCAACCGTTTAGAAGCAAGTTATCATTATTATGTTATTAAATCTGCTTACTTTGTTATTTTTGCAAGTATGCCAGGTATATTATGTTATCAAGTTAGCTTATTTAAGATATGTTAGATTTTAGGTAAAAGAATCTAATATTTGAGAGTAAAATCAATTTGAAATCATATTTGATTATCTCTTAAAAGCATATTTGAGAGTGTATTTTTGCAAACTCAATTTATAACTTAAGTTTAATTTAAATTTAAATTTACAAACTTTAATCTTAAAAATATTGAATAGAGTATTTGAGTTACTGGTCATAATCTTTATTTGAGTGAGAGTGAGTCATAAAACTATAATAATAAGTAGTACAAGATTGAACCCAAAAAGACTGTGGGGGCGTTCAAAACTCACCTCTAAGTATATCTTTGACAGTGAAAAAGAAAATTAAATTAAAAATAAAAGTAGAAGTCTCACATAATTATTTTTTGCTTTGAGTCTCATTTGTCTCTACCAAAGGGCCCGGAAAATGCGCAATGAGGCAAGGACGAGTGATGAGCCCATAATTGAAAAGGTGGTCACTACGTGGTCCCCACTTTCACAAAACCCTATGTACACGTGCAATTGTTCCCTCTGCACATTGGGACCCACTCACATTCAATGGGTCACGTGCCAACGCTTCCACCCTACCATGCTCCCCAATCCTAGCCTTCCATTTTATTTTCTTTTTAGGTTATGTTTGATAGGAACCTAAAAAAATAAATAAAAAAAATTAGATGTTTGATTGAGATAAAAGAGGATGTAAAAAATAAAAATTTAACCTAATAATAATAATAATAAATAATGATTCAATAAAATATCTATTGTACTTTCATAATAATTGGATATTCACTTTTTTTCAGTTAAGAATAAATTCTTTTATTACAAATTTAATGCACATAATAAATAAATTATGTAAGTTGCAAAATCAATTATCATGTGAATTCAGTCAAATTTAAAAGTTATAATGATCACATAATTATTTATGTTAATAAAATAATTGATTATGTGTGAAATCAAAATATGTGTTATCCATATCAATTTTGACTCATAGGTAGTTGTGACTTTCATTTTATTTTTAGATGAAAGTTTTAAGGTGCAACACCTATAATTTTTTCAAAACTTTCTTCTAACTTTGATTCCTATATCTTGTCTCTAAACTTTCACCTCAAATAAGCTATATTCACTTTAATTATGATTCATTCCCTTAAACCAACCATATGTTTAGTCATTCACTTTAACATTTATCTTACCTGTTTATTTGTCTATTTGTTTGTAGAAAAAGAAAAGAAAAAAATGATTGAAATGAATAATAAAATAAAATGAAACTCACATATTTATGCTATTTTAATTCAAATTTTTATTTTCAATTCACTTTTATTTTACTCCACCAAACAAACCCTATGCCTTATTTGATTGTAGGAGAAAAAAGAATCGAGATAGATAAAAATAATAAGGATAAGTAATAATAAGTGAAAAAAATAAAGATATTTCATTGAAAAAAATAAATAAAAGATAAAAAAATGAGTAGAAATAGATAAAAAATAATAAAATAAATGTCACTATTTTTTTCTTTCTAAATCTTCTTTATCAAACAATCCAAAAAATTTATATATACTTCCCTCCTTTCAGTTTCTTCTTTACCAATAAGAGGAGTAGAGTTCAATATAATTATTTTTGATAAATTGATTTTAAATTTACTTAATTAAATTACAATTTGATTCTTATAAAATATTTTTTTGTCTTACTCTTTTAAAGATTTTTTATTTTAGTCTGACCACTAACAATTAAATAGTTAATTAATTTTTCATGTCATTTAAAAATCTAACGAATAATCACATATATATTTTTGTGCAAAATATATTTTTAATTTCTTATTAACTAATACTGACGTCATTTATTTTGAGAACAATCAAATAATAGATTTTTTTTTCCTGGATAAACAGAACTTTTCTGTTTTATCCAGGCCTGCCGTAGCATTCTAAAGTGCAGCAAACATAGCTATTTAAGGACTCTTCCTAATAGGCTCTATTATACATCTCATGCTTACAAGGATTGTTTAATTTTAAGTAAATCACCATTATTTATATAAATAATAATATTATATCATAATTAATATATTTTAAAATATTATGAGATCTATATAAACTGAATTTAAATATTCACTTTAACCATTTTAGTATTGAAGTGAAATTTTATTTAAAATATTTAAATCTATAAAATGTAAGAGTCATAAAATTATAATAAATAATTCATATAAATAACTTTGTATTATAGATGTTAACAAATAGTTTACGTAAACATAACCAGTAAGAACAGATCCTTCAATAAACTTTGAATCAGTTGATAAATTAGTAATCCCGCCGCAGTTGAAAGCTGAGTAAATAATAATAATTTTTCTTCTTCTTTCGGTTCATGATAAGATAATATAATCATTGCCTGTAAGAGAATGTAATAGTTTTTTGTTTTTAAACCTTCCTGTTGTTGGTTCCTTAACATGTAAATTAAAAGTTATTCGGATAATATTTCAATTATTTTTTTAAAAATAATTTTTTGTTAGGTTTTATTTATTTATTGATCGAATTTAAAATTAATCAGGATCTTTTTTAGTTATCAAGAGGATGTAAATATTAATTCTTATAAGAGCACAATTTTATTGACGTAGAGAAGTAATGAAAGATGTAAGATGTATTTGTGATGCTTTGCTCTCTTGTTAGTTAGGTTGTCCGGTTCTACGCTTCCGTTGACACAAACATGAGCTTCCTCTCCAATGCAATTGCAATGCCCCTTTGACCTCAATTTTCAAAATCCTTTTCCTTTTCCTTCTCTTATCATGCTTCATTAACACATGGTTTCCTCATTTCACCGACTCATATTTTATGTTATACAAATCATCCTTTATTATGGTTTTGTAAGGACTAATTAGTACACGGTTGCATTCAAGTTTTTGCAATTTTCATTTTGTAAATTTAAGTTTTTTTTTAGAATATTATAAGTATTATTTATTAGAAATAATCACGTTCAAGTCAAATAGAAAATCATTATAAAAAAAAAATCTCTAAATATTTAATATATATCTAAAACTCAAACTCAAAGCTACATATTTAATATATAATCACGTTCGAGTATATTTGATTTAACATTTTTCCTTTTCCTGCCATGTGTGTTCCAATTAGCCAGATCAATCAACGGTTGATCATGAATAGAGAAGCAACATGAGTGATGCGTTGGCCAACTTACGTTTAGGGCTCCACCACCAAATTGCCAAACATGCACTTGGTTTGAAGTTAAATATAGTACATAGGTGTATAAAATAATCAAACAGAAAATGAAACATACCATCAAATTGATGATTTATTTAAGGCAGCTAAACAAGAAACCAAACATGATTTTATTCCTTATTTATGGAAGAGGAGAATATCTTAAGACTTATAAAATGAGCTATAAAATATTTTTTGTAGGATAAAAAATTGATGATTTAAATCTCAAATATCTTATGTATAATTTATTAAAAAGAAATGTAAATATTTTCCTAAAGTATCAATGTTTTTAATGAAATAAAGGTTCGATCTTTATTTAATAACTCTAAGTTTCTCATTAATTGACTATTAGAGTAAGTCGAATCCTGATATCCCATTGTAGAAATAATTATCGACTATTAGATTGTCACTCAATAATATTTTGATAACTATTTCTACAATGAAATCATAAGTAGCATAGTATATCTGATTTTCATTTTATATAATTGGTCAGTTATCCATATCCAAGTGCTGGCGCTAAAAATATTTATTATAGAGGCTAACCCATTTACCATTGACTAACGACTAATTCAGCCAACTAATTCAGTTGATAACTATTGACTAACGTGGCTCAATATAAACGGATTTTAGATTTGTCTAATGCTAAAAACGATTGATGACTACATTAGACGTTCTGACCATTAACAAATATTTTTGACAACTACCGAAGAAAATTTGAATTGAGAAGCAACCTATAAATAGACCTACTTTGCGGAAGAACAAGCTGGAGGAAGATTCGAACATAGAGACATTTCTCAAAGGCTTAATGCTTTATGAAGCCATGATTGATCACCTAGCTTATTTTTCCAAACAGAGGTCAAAGCATGAAAAAATGTTCAGGGACATGTTTCAAGACAAGGGCCCATGATGGAAGCATGCACTTATTATTAAAAACTATTAGTATTTGTATTGTTTAAATATTTTGTGTAATTTATTATTTTAAATATTTTATATTATCAATTATTTGATAAAACTTTATTTTTTTTAAAAGACAAGCTAGCTTAACCTGTCAATCTATTTTCAGGCAAAATTAGCCAATAAGTTCATCTCATTATATTTGAGTGAATCAACCTATTCCAACCCATTTTTTATAGATTAAAATGGGTTGGATCAACCCATTTTGTCATCTGTATTTCTAGAGATCCAAATTTATTTCAATTTTTCTAGCCTTACCTAGTATAGCTTGTAATCAACTTTTGGTCAGAACGCATTAAGTTGGATATCTTATTTTACCATTTATCTTTAGTAATTCATCGTAATTGGGTGGAGAATAGAAGAAAGAATTTTTTATATAATGAAAAAATACCTTTATTTATATCATCTAATTCTTATTTACAGTATTTATGTTATTTTAATTTATATACATTTTATTAATTTTCTGTTCTTCCTTTTTGTTTCTTATTAAACAATTTATAGATAATATAATTTTTAATTTCTTTTCCATTCCTTTTTTTTCCTCTTACTTTTCTTTCACTTTTTTTTCTTAAATCAAACACACCCAAAAGTTATATTTAAAATAATTTATAATTATTTAGTAATATAAAAATCTTTATACACACAATATATAAAAATTAAACTCATAATCTGTGTTAATCAAGTTACAAAAAGTCTATTATTCTAATGAACTTGATTTGAATAAGTCTTACATTCGTACGTAAAAGAAAGGATCATTGTTGTTGGAGCCTCGTTTGATACAAAAAGTCTTTTACGTAATTACTCCTAAGTTGTCAGCCTGCATCGGAACTTATCAAGCAGCATTCAAACACCGTGGTCTACGGATGTTGAGACCAAAATTATATATACTTTTTTCCATTTTAAAAAATTTAATAATTCAGTATTTTTAATTGTTTAGATTTATTTGTATTTTTAAAACTAAAAAAGTTAATTATATTTGTCAATTTATTTTTCCTTTTAATATTTCTTCTAGATAATTTAAGATATATAATATACAAACTAAAAAGCTAAAATTTTAGCTACTATTAGTAACAGTATTTTTCGAAAATTATTTTTATTTAAATAAATTTGTTATTGTTTTTTTATGCTACCTGTTAAATAACGAATCTGATTGCATGCACACCTTAAGCTTCCTTTCTAACTTTCCTATCAATTTTACCATATATTACATGAGTATTTTTAAATTTAAGTCAAATTTAAAATAAAAATATTTAAGAGATAAAAAGATCATCAATGTTAACAAATGTGAAATAAGCATTTTAAAAATTATAATAAAATATTTTTTACTGTTAATAATAATTATAATAATTTTATTTATACAATTTTTTTTATATAAAATCATACTTTTAAGATTGGGGGAAAATTATGTAAACGTATAATTTACTCCCTTTGTTTTAGTAGTAGTACGTACTTTATACGACATTTAAAATTTTGATATATATATATATATATATGTATTAAAAAATATAATTAATATTTTAGATTTCATAAAAAATATTCATGATATATCATTTATTTCTTTAATTAATTACAAACATGAGAAAGAATACTTCTAATATTGATTAAGGTTATATAAACTTAAATGGAGGGAGTAATTAATAAGTAAGAAACACACTTACATGTTTACTTAGTTACTATGCAAATGTATAATTTCTATTAAAATTAGGGTAGAAGATTTTTGGATCCCTAGAATTTGAGTCAAAATTGATTTTAATTCTTGTAGTTTCAAATTGATTTGATCCTTATTCTTTAAAACATATAGTTGAATTTAGTTCTTATTCGATCTCTCGGTCGTGAATGTACACGAACTACGTACACTTGTTTATTAAAGTACAGGGATATATATTAATGATAGATTTAAAACTACAAAGACTAAAACCTAAATTTGGCCGAAAAGACAAGGATTAAAAACAAGTTTTACTCTTAAAATTATTCAATTTTTTGCAAAATGTAATTAAATAGAGGAATAAAAAAAATAGGGAGAGGTACTATAAAAAAATATTGTATAAATAATAATATATCTGAAAATTTAAGGTCACAAATGGGCTTAGACCATTTAGATTTCTGAGTGTGGTTTTTGGATTGTGGAGTAGTGGTATATGGGCGTGCGGGTAAGGTAAGCGATCGTACAGGAGAGTTTGAAAGTAGGGGTTGGAAAAGGCTAAAAATAATAAGGTAATCATGAAAGAATCGCCATTAAAGCTATCTAACCCTTTTCCTTTTGTCTTCTTCTCTCTGTTTGACTGCCGCTAGCAGGTAACAGGTCGGTTGGTTCACCGGCATCACCAGGTCACTCGCATAGGAAATCTAACAAAATTCCTACTTTTTAAGCCTAGCCTACTACTACACTCTGCATTATGCATCATACACTTCTTTTTTTACTAATTTGTTTTTTGTATTTGTATAAAATTACAAATAGTAAGGACGGAGGGGCCTCTCCTCAATCTCAGTCTTTTTGTTTTGTGGGGTGGTGGTGGTCTTGTCTGCTCAAGTAGTGCTTTTGGTTTTGTTTACTTATGAGTTTTAATTTTATCTTTGACCATAGCAGTTAGTTTAAATGCCCTTTTGCACAAGCTAATTTGGGAACAAAAAACATCTGAATGGGTAGCTAAAAAGCGCCATAAGTGTAGCTAGCTAGTGTGAGTCAGTGCTCTCTCTTTCTCTCTCTCTTGCTTTGTCTATATATAAGAACCTCTAAGCGGGTTAGGGTTTTGAGTGAGATGGGTTAGTAGTAGTGTTGAGGGGAATGTTGGCTGGCTCGAGGCTTTTTCTCAAAGGAGGTTCTCACTGGCAAGAACTATAAGGCTTCGGACCAGGCTTCATTCCCCTCAAAGCTCGTGTTTTTTGGGGGGCTTCATATCTTCTTGGATTTGTGTTCATCAAGTGCCAAAGGTGGTGTTGTGTTATATATATGCATTATTATGTGTATATGTTTGGTTACAAGTGTGTAAGTTAGCCCTGCAAAGGTTATGTTGAGAGGAATGTTGTCTGGCTCGAGGTCATGATATGGAGATATATATGAAAGTGTTTCAGTTAAATTCCAGGGTATATAAATTAATGGAAATTAATTTATACCCTAAATGATTCTCGGACCAGGCTTCATTCCCCCCAGCCAACATTTGCTACTACTCAATACAACTACTTAATTTGCGTTTGTTTTATGAAGATCCTCATCTTCATAGGATTGGTAAGGCTTTCTGTTTAAATTATTTTAATTTGTACAATCTTCTTCTGCTTACTGTATATATATGCTGCTTTCTAGTTTTGCATCTTGCTATCAGATACCACCGAAGAAGGCTTTTTGATTTACAGATAACTCTTCCAAGATTGGAGAATTTCCAGCTGTAAGGTTACTTGTATATATAATAAAAGGTTTGTTAAAATTTCCTATGAAGATATACACTATGGTTTACCCTTTTACTTTCTAACCTTGTTTCCATTATTAAACAAGTCAGTTACCTTATGAAGGCTTCTTCAAAGTGTCAAGCTTGAAAGGACTATACTAAAAGTGAGTGAGTACTTATGTATTTTTTTTAAAAATTTTTTTGACATGGTTGGATCATTTGATTTCTCTTCTTCTTTTGAATGAGAAAAATACAAGGACCAAAAAGTTACTCAGTTTGCAGCTGTTTATATGATGCTCACTCATATAGCTCACTCATGAAGGAATTAACATACTCTCCCGATCGATCTCAGAGAGAGAGATAAAGATGATATAGACATGCATGCTTCAGCGTCACCAATGCCAAGTCCAAGTCTCTCTAGTTTTCTGCAATATTAATTTAAGATTAGCATTTGACAGATGAGAGAATGTGAATAGGAATATATTATTATTATTATTATTATTATTATGAATAAATAAATTGGGTAATCAATCCCGGCCCGAATGTTCATTTCTCATGGACAAGAAAGGTGAAAGCATGTACAGTGAAAACCTATCAGATGTGAAATTCTTGCTTGCTTGCTTTTATCTGCGGTACTCTTAGCCAGCTTTGTCTCTAGGTCTTTGTAGGGTTTCAAACTACAACATCCCTCCCCTATTCTGAAGTCCTTTCAGCTTTTTTTGAATTAACCCGTTTTCAAACTGGTGAGTGAAAATTATAGGGAAGGGAAACCTCTCAATTAACTGGGGAAAAAGGGCATCATTTTCATGAATCTGATCTGAATGAAATTTGTATTACAGGTAATTCAACAGTTACCAAGTGAAATTCTTTGCAGTAAAAAACCTAAAAGGTAGGTTTCATATTCACTCACTCATAAAACATTTTTATATATGGCTTTACTTAGTAACATTCAAAATTAGATTAAAATATTAATTAATGTGATTTTAAATAGATGTTGAGAAATTAAATTTAATGATTGATCTTGATTTTTAGTGACTTTAAATTGTTTTTATTAGTTAAAATAAAACTATACTAATTTTTACTATATTAACTTAATTTTTAAATAAAAACTCTGAACATAAATCACAATATTTCAAAATTAATTTTACAAAATTTGTAAGAACATCTCTATATAGTGCACTTATACTCGACGTTCTTAACTCATTTTTAGTGATTTTATAATACCCAATATTATATTTAACAACTTCGACAACTGTTTATTCAAATCACATAAGAACTCAGTCAAAATGAATCTTTAATATTATTACACAAAAATAAATCCTAATTAAGAGAACTAATTACTATTTGTATAAGAACCTTTTCTTACATCTAAAAGTCGTGTCAGCTTTTTTAAACAG
The DNA here is from genome assembly GCF_000004515.6 of Glycine max. Taxonomy (NCBI): domain Eukaryota; kingdom Viridiplantae; phylum Streptophyta; class Magnoliopsida; order Fabales; family Fabaceae; genus Glycine; species Glycine max. The sequence goes on along the minus strand of NC_038242.2, from coordinate 12,973,942 downwards.
TAATCCTGAATAACAAGCCTACTATTAAACTAATAACTAAACTGAAACTAGCATTGGAGAGTTGTGAACTTTTGATATATAATACAAATTATTTTAAATATAAAGTATGATTTCTAATTGAAATTATTTTTAGATTAAGAGTACATTAAAAATAAATGCATGTATGTGTGTATGATACGATCTGGTAGGCTATGAAACGTAACTGTGAATTTATTGAAATTTGTTGTGTAGTGAAATGGCAGGGATGAGTGAAGGTGGTGAAGGAGGAAGATGATTTCCTTCCCTTGATGAAATAGAAATAGATAAGAGATGTGCTGGAACAGTTAACGAGAAGAAGTGATGACAAGAGAAGCTAGCTATGGATTCTCTCTGTCACTGTGTGAGACTCTCTTTACAGAGAATAGATATTACATGTTTCCATTATGATGAAGAACCAAATATGTGAATGCACAAGCTGATGCAAACTAAACAGAGAAAGAGAAAATTTACAATTACACAAGTGCTTTCTTGATGGATACATATATGTATGTGTGAGTTCTGAGATGTGTGTTTTAGTGTAATGTATTTATGGGGCTTTTAAAGTTGTTGAAAATTCAGAAACCATCTTTGGGAAAGCTTTGATTCCGTGGAGTCATACAGTAGAAGAGATTTTGAAATTGGAAATGCAAAAGAAACAAGAGAGAGAGAGTAGTAAAATAAATGACGACTATCTGACGAATCTTGGGAAATGAAACAGAGACAGAGCTACCCGGGGAACGATTCATCGCCGAGCAAGCCAACTTGGTCTCTGTCTCTTTAAAGAGGGGAAACTACTGCCAACTCCTTTATTGCTCACATTTTCATCATCAATTTATTATCACCACTGCCCACCTAGGATTACAGAATTTTTTTTCAAACACAAATTTCTCCTCAATGTTTTAGTCTTAGGATTAATAATTAAAAAATAAAAACAAGATTATTAAGAGTGTCTTTAGTTTATATTTTTATTTTCTGTTTTTATTTTTTATTTTTATTTTCTGAAAAATTGTTTTTATTTTTTAAAGATTAAAATTTTGTAAATATATTTTGTTTGACTTATTATCTTTTACTTTCAAGAAATAAAAACACTGAAAATACATTTAAAAAAAAAATGTATTTTTAGATTTGTTTAAAATTACATTCTTTATTATCGTGTTTTCATTTTACCCAAAATGAAATTCATGGTTTCAACTGAAACTGAAAATGAGATTTTATTGTTTTCAGTTTTTGATTTATTTGAAAAAATATTTTCATTAAAATTGAAAACAAAAATTTAACCAAATATATTTTCATCATCATTTTCTATTTCCAGTGAAAATGAAATCAGAAAATAACTTGATCAAACACCGGCTAAGGATATTGTTACTTTATCATGATTAGGAGCAAAAATAGGTCCTCAAGGTCTCTCAGGGGTTAGCGAGCTGACTGGTTTAAGCTCTAATCTAGCTTTATTTTTTTTATTAAAAAGGTCAGATTTAATTTTTCTAAAAAAGCCTTTTAATTAAAAAATGATCATGCTTTAAACTTAAAAAAATCTGTTATGCTTAATAGATTGATCTATTATATATATATATATATATATATAATTATGAGGGATGCTAAATTAAACTGCCAAGCTTTCTTACTCACTATAATTGGCATCATTGTGTTGAACTGTACGTGTTTATCAGTTTATGCAATAATCTTCTCAGTTCTCACTAACTTAAGTACTACTATATAACAGATATAAAACTTAAGTATAGTATTTGATGATATTAAAGTTTCACTTTGATAACAAATATTATCCTTGAATAAAGACCTTTATTAGGTGAGATATCGGAATAAAATTCATATTTTAATCGGAGACTAGCACCAAAAGTGTATCTTACTTAAATTTTGTACATTTTAAAACATTTCATATGAACTGTGTACGCATTTTGGTGGTCTAGGGATGCATGAATATATGAAGATTCTCGATCAAACAGACATAGAGAACATACATGAGAGATAGAAAAACTTCAATTCATGGGAAAGGGGCAGTGAGATTACTTGAGTCACAAGCACATATGTATTGTGTGTCTGTCTTCTCAGCTCAGTTTTAATGTTTACGCATGCATTATAGGATTGAGGAAGTGATGGGTCCCGTTTGTATGCATCCTATCCTATCAATCTCGTCTTCATTTTTCTTTCTATGTACCATTAGTTCCAATTGTTGTCTAACGTTCAATACCGTGACTCATACAACACACGTTGCTTTCTTTCTTTCTTTCTCATACAAACGAACAAGGTATTGGTGGCATTCACATTAATATTTTGACGGCACTGTATTTTATGTACTGTACCATAATCTACATTGGCCTAAACATGGTGCCCCGCCGATATATAATATGTTAATTGCATAAGTTGTTTCACGGGTAGATTAGTAGGTACAAGGTTCCGAAGACATGGAAGATCTTCGATCTTTGCCTCTTTCAGTTTAGTTCAAGTTGACTACACACGATCCGTAAGATATCTTCGTGGTTTGAGATCAAACCTTAGCAACCAGTTACTTGAGGGTGCATCTTTTGGAAAGGACCATTAATTGCCGCTTGAATTTCTATTATTGAAAAAATTCCAAAGGTAAGAAATAAGAAATAAGTGTATAGAGTATAGTACACATGTATTTTTTTTATAAGAGATAATTTATTCATATATACAGTATATATGAATATTATATCTGATAAAAATTTTCTCTGAATATTTTACGTAATTATATATGTATAAATTTTATGTCAATTAATTCACATGTTGTTGTTCTGAAGATATATGTGATTTGCTATCATCATTACATGTATTGTTGTTCTTCTAAAGATATATGTGATTTGCTATCATTACATGTATTATCATTACATGTATTATATGTAATCGATATTCATTTTTTTTATATGGAAAAGTTTGTTATCTAATTATGTAGACTTTTAAAGATTAAAATATTTTTTTCAAAAATGTTAAAATATATAATGTTGAAGGATAATTAATTATCAGTCAAGTTATGCATACAAATATAATGCCAATCATAAAAAAATTGTTTAATCATCGCCTTTAATGAGATAAAATATTATTATTCTTATTGTTGTATTTCATACTAATTTCATTTCACATCTAGTAATTCACTTACAACTATGCATCTTAAAAAAAATGAATTTAATACTCCATAACGGACCCAAACATTGGGCTTTTGCACACGGAAGTTCGCTCTAAGGAATCGCCCAGTTACGGCCCCACAGCTAAAGGTTAACCAATTAAGCTATTTTATGGGACTATTGTTGTCTCTGCCTAAAAAGTCTAAAAGGCCTATGCTCGTGAACTATCTTAAAAAAAAGGATGGCCATCCTAGAAAAAACAAATCTTGTTGGGAGTATATATAAGCATGTGTAAGAAGTTTAAGTTGTGACTTGTGAGAATGAATAATGATCTAATATGAAACAAATCCTAATCGAAATGAAAACTATCAATTTCCATGTCATTACAAAGACAACAACCACATCTCAGACTAAAGATCATCGCATCTAGATGCTACTGATAGAGGAGTTAAATCTGCCTACCATTAATTAGAGGAACCATTCTTTGGCATCATGATTATATGAAGAAGATGGTGTTTATGGGTAATGGTTAGCACAATGATGTCATCAGGATGGACTTCAATCAGGGTCCCATTTCTACCAATACCTATAAATAGCAGAAATTGTTCTCCCTTCAAGTACACAATTTTGTCCCTTGCTATTATTTTATCACAATTTCTTCTATTGACAAAGTTGTTACCATGCTTCTCAACAAGAACACCCTTTTCCGACCACTAGAAGAACCATTGTCTCCACACATTTCAAAGTATCCCAACAACAACCAACAAATTAATCAAGTACATTGAGCAACATGTTACATATAAATGGTATGAACCACTACAACAATATGATTTTTAGCAACATTTTTTAATCTAAAACATTTAATAAAAATGTTGCTAAAAGTCTTTAATCAGGTTAAAAATTGTTAAATTATAAATAAATGTTACTAATATGTTTTTATAATATTTTATTAAATTTTGTATATAGTCCATGTTGCTAAAGTCTAAAAATGTCACAAAAGACTTTAATAATATGAATTATACATAATATTTAATAAATATTATAAAAACATATTAGTAATATTTATTCATAATTTTGTAGTATTTTTTGAATGTCATCAAATTTTTTTAATAATATTTTTATTAAGCATTAGATAAAAAAGATATTATTAAAAATCACATTTGTAATAATAAACTTTTTTAATACCTAAATTCACTCAGCACATAGCAATACCTAAATGCACGCCCCTAAGCTCATTTTTTGAAGTCATCCTCAACATGAATGCCTCGTTATGGTAAAATAAAACACCATGATATTGACCACTATTTATTATATTGATAATTTACGTGAGCTAAAATTATCTAATAAAATATTTTGTGTTTTCCCTTCATTTAGTTAAAAAAAGGCACACCTTGTATTGCATAAGCAAAACCCATTAGGTTGTTAAGACTGTTTAAACAAATGAGAGAATAAGCTAATTAAGAAACGAGCCACATATTTTTTTAGCTAGGATTAGAGCTTATAAAGTGTTTATGTACTAACAATAAATTTAAGCTTTTAAAATAGCTTGTAATATGATCGAGCTCACGTGCGCTCAAGAATGGGACTAGTACTACAAACAAGTCGATGATTAGCGTCCTCTGCGTGCACAAATAACTGGAAGCTGGGACTTTTTGCTCGTTCAAAATTTTTTAACTTAGTTTTTGAATAAAATTAATTATTCTAGGCTTATCTTTTAACGGCCATTTTTTTATTTGACTTAGTTTTCCTCGTGTTTCATGCAAGTTCTATAACCTGTAATAGAAAAAATACATGTTCTATAACCTTTTTTAAGGCTCATCAACTTCAAGCCACATTTGACATAGCAAGTAAGCACAAATTCTGTCCATTGTATATCTCATGTTTCTTAATTCTTATAAGATGCATCGCAATTTATTCAGAATTAGCATTAGAAATTTCGAAACCACTAAGTAGATATCAAGAAAATAACCAAAGGGTTTTTAATAAAGAATACCAGAAAATGGTGACATGTCAAAAACCATATTGCCAATCATCCATCCATCCATTTATCTGCATCACAATCTCTATTAATTAATACTAAAAGTTATCAAATTAAAACTAACCAGGCTCAATAGCCCCCATTTTCAGTCAACTCCATTCCTAATAAGAAGAGCTATCTAGGACTAGAATAACAGGCCTCTTTGTGTAAACTTCAAACAATGTACTTTTTCACAACTAACTAGACGATTGACACGGTAAAGTACCCAAAAAAAAGAAACCCTAGAAAAGACAATTCACCTGGTCTACAATAAATATAAGTTTTACAATGATAAAAGCGTCAGGATTTATCTCCAGTGACATGAATTTCATACGCAACCTTTGCATCACATCCCATCCATTGGCTACAAAAGTGGTTGTATTTTTTTTAAAACAAATATCTCTTGAATCAATAGTTAATAATTATTTTCTTAATATATTAAAATCTATTTAAAATATTAATCTTTTATGATAAATTTTTTATATATGAGTCAAAAATTAAATTTATGATCATATATTTAAAGGATATAAAATTATTTATTAATTATCTCATACCATAATGATAGTTGTTGTTATTTATAAGTATTTTTTAATAAAAAATTCCAGAAAATTGTTTCAAATAAGTACCCAGGCAGTACATTTTGTGTTTAATTTTTCACTTTATTCGATTTTTTCTTCCGGAATTTTAGCCTCCCATGCAGCCCCTTTTGATTTTGCATTGTACCTGTTGCATTTCAAATATCAAGCAAACAGCATGGTCAAGCACCCCTGTCTATCAAGTGCAGAGAAACCTCTTTAGTTTCCAATGCCTAGGGGAAGAATTGCATTAGGCAGAGAAAGCAAACTAAAAATGGTTTCTTTGTAATGCCTATGACTAGGACCCATGCAACAGTGCCATGTGTGCCACATACTGAAATACTGTTCACTTTTGAACAACTCTAACCTAATTCGTAATAACACCATAGTTACTAAATCTAATTCATAGTTACTAAATTTGTGTCACACCCACCGAGGACTTCTTCAGATATTTAAAGAGTTCATAATAAATTGATTTTTTTTGGAAGGCATGATAAATTGACAAATTGACATATATGAAAAGTTTATAGATTTTTACATTAAGAATCTTAAAAATCATATCATCATAGTTTCTGATTAATTAACAACATTTTTTTTTTTAAACTTTGACAGTATAGAAATTAAATTGAAAGAGTTTCTAGTTCAGTTAAGCAAAGATTTTAAGCACGAGAATCAAATTGTGTCTTCTACCTTTGGTGAGGAAAGTAACACCAAGATTCTGGATAGACATTGGTGAAATAATTGTCATAGATAGTTAACTCTTAAAAGCGCTCTTTTCAAAAAACAAAAGTCTACTCTTGATTTCCCTTTTTATGCGGTGACATTATCACTGGCTTTAATTTACATACTAAAGAACATCCATCAATTATTCAAAATAATGGCTCACTCATTAAACAAATTACAAAAGTGAAATTTTCATTCTCCTCTTCTTTCAATCTCACACATTATTTCATCAAGCAAGGGTTTTGGTCTCACCCACGAGCTTCCGTGACTCTGATCTTGTATCTTATATGTTGACAAAAAATAAAAAACACTTCAAAAACTCCGCATCATTAGGTAAGTATGCTTTGATAATTTTTCTTAATCTTTTTGCTTTGTTTTCTTTATTTATCACAGTTTTAACTTATAATCAATCCTAAAATTGGTTTAACTATTTAAAATTCTTTGGAGTAGATTTTTTAGTTGCCCTGTGTCAATTATGTGATGCAAGTGCTGAATCTTCTCAAATGCAGTTTCCAGCTGTAGGCTAAGATTCGAATCATTTGCCTGCTGATGGGGTCGTTGGTGGCCTTTGCTGGTTAGGTCACATTTGTATGTTTCAATGATTTCTTTGTACTCCTTTTAGCACTTCTTGTGCAGTTAATGGATATATATACTGTTGCAGACAAAAAAAAAATGGAGTAGTCTGAAATTTCACATTAATCAGTTATATGATGAATAATTCTTATCTTATGATTAAGAAAAATTCACATTTAAAGAATTTTTTTTAACAACACATTCTAAGATAGATTAACTATCACGTTATCATAAAATGTTGCATTCGTTCCTTTGTACATTATATCTGAAGAAAAAAATTCTCTGTTTTCCATCTAAACAACACATCTTTTTCAATTAAAAATATTTCTATACTTTTTATTCTTTTTATTTATTTTTATTTCCTTTCTCTCTATTTTCACTTTTAATCGAAAGAAAGCATTGTGTTTGTTCACGATACGTTTGCCATCTAATTTCGATTAAAAAAGAGAGAATTTTTTCAATGGTTCAGGATTTGCATTTTCAAGATAGTTTGTCAAGAGGAAAAAAGATTATTTGAAGCTCATTGTTTTCCAAAACAAATTTTAAATATCCACCTTTGACATTGACACACATGAACAGGAAAATATGGCAAAAAATTAAAATCATCTCCTCGTTTTCATTAGGACTAGAAATGAGTGAATTATCGAATCATCCCTTGTCTAATAAAAAAAAATCTGATGAAATGACAAAAGCAACACTACCACCGTGTGTGTTGTTGGAACCACAAGTTCACAGTCCCGCTAAACGACAAAAAACAAAACTAGTGGCTACGACGCAAGTATCTTCATTCAACTGTCACCAACAACATCGCTCTTCACTCCCATGAATGTGTAAACAAACCACCCAATGGAACACTCGTTTTGGTCACTCCCATGAGACATGATCGCATCCACCTCCACCAACGTTGGACCTCACCCTCTGCGTTTTCTGTCCAAACCAACCACACATTCCTCTACGAGGTTTCTGTCTCTCAGACTCCACTCTCGGGGCAGCGCTGTTGCACTTTCCTCGTCCACACGGACCACACCCTTGAAGCCCACGTGTCACTTCAACGGCAAAGATGGAAGCTTTGAGCAGCACGAGGAAGAGGGTGAGCGTGAGGTGCATTGTGAGGTTCAAGTGATATCGTGGAGGGAACGCAGAGTTAACGCCCAAATTACGGTTGATGCTGACACTGAGTCCGTTTGGAATGCTCTCACTGATTATGAGCATCTCGCTGATTTCATCCCAAATCTTGTATGGAGGTAATGCTAATGTTGTTAGGGCCTTTTTGGGTAAGCTTCTTTTAGAAATGCTTCTAAAGAAGCTTATCCAAACAGGCTCTTATTCGCATTCAAGTTGAAAAAAGCAAAGTGCTTTTACTTTGTATTTGTGGTGATTGAGTTAAAGGGCACAGTTTATGAGGCCTTTGCTTTGTTGTTGTTGTTAGTGGGAGAATTCCTTGTCCTTACCCAGGAAGGATATGGTTAGAACAAAGGGGATTCCAAAGGGCAATGTATTGGCATATAGAAGCCCGCGTTGTGTTGGATCTTCAAGAAGTCGTCAATTCAGTAAGTGTCTTTTAACACACACACTGTGTGAAAATGGTTACTGTAGCCAGCCACTAGTCGAACTTGATTGAAATTTGAAACTTTAGGGTGTGTTTGCTTTATCTTTTTTCAAAATCTGTTTTAAGTTTTCATTATGCAAGGAAACAAGGTTGCTGAGACAACTAGTAGAGGATAGTACAAGGCACAGAGACTCAGACCAGAGTGTGAACTTGAGGGAGAAGTTGAACAAGATGAAAACAGAAGACAAATATGAGGAAACATCTAGCTATTTCTGTTCTTAAGTTTTTAAAATGCTTGTTTTGGAAAAAATTTCCAAAAGTTAATAGATTTTGAATGAGAGAAGTTGATTGATGAATAGTGTGGAATTGTTTTAGAAAACTATTTTTTTAAACCAAAAATTGAGAAGAGAATCAAACAGACCCTTAACCTTTCGTATTCCAACCCATGTTTTCTTGTACAATTTGCCCGATGATCCTTATACAGGATCATATATGAAGAATAGTTTAGTTTCTATTAACAGTGAATGTACTAGTTTGAGTAGATAGATTAGTCGGTCAATAAAAAAAATCCCGAGGAGAGAAATGAATTATTTATTAAATTAATACTGCTAGGTTTGTTCTTTTATTTCTTCAGGCATGGGATCGAGAACTTCACTTTTCCATGGTTGATGGGGACTTTAAGAAGTTTGATGGCAAATGGTCTGTAAAATCTGGAACAAGGTATAATTTTTTTTCTTCTTTTCTCAAAGCCATTGTCTGCAAAGCAGCTTTGCATCAATCTAAAGATACTGTGTGTGTATTTAGTATACTCAAAACCAACAAGTTACAAATCCAAAAATCACATGGTTGATGGGGACTTTAAGAAGTTTGATGGCAAATGGTCTGTAAAATCTGGAACAAGGTATAATTTTTTTCCTTCTTTTCTCAAAGCCATTGTCTGCAAAGCAGCCTTGCATCAATCTAAAGATACTGTGTGTATTTAGTATACTCAAAACCAACAAGTTACAAATCCAAAAATCATATGGTTGCAGCTTTTCACTGATAGGCACAGGCGAGGAGAGTAGATTGCATAAGTTTTAGCCCTGTGAAAGTTAGTAGATGGAGGCTAAGAAGCAGTTTATTAGAGATTATTAAAAAGGATATCATGGTGATTAATATCTGAGTAATTGGTTTTTTTACCTAGTCAAATGACATCATGTGGTTCATATAGCCGATCTCACCTAGTGATACAAGGCTATCATTTTGTTATCATCATCTTTTGTATGGCTCAAAATATGTTGTATACTTTTTATGTGAGAAAGAGAATGAAAAATAACTTGACTAACTTTCCACATGCAATAATAATGCAACCTGCAAGACAATCAAACTTTGTCAATTGCCATCCTAAATTATTTCACCCATATGTTAAATGCCTCAATTCGAGTGGGTTTTATTGGGATAAGTATCTTCATTTGCCATTAACATGGAATGTTGTTATTGACATTAATCTCATTGTCATGTTACATTTCTAGTTTACACCAATTCTGGTTTATGCAGGTCATCAACTGCTATTTTATCTTATGAAGTTAATGTGATACCAAGATTCAATTTCCCAGCTATTTTTTTGGAAAGGATTATCAGATCTGATCTTCCTGTGAACCTTCGAGCTCTGGCTTACAGAGCTGAAAGGAACTTTGTGGGATATCAGAAACTTCCAGTGTCAGAAAACCACTTGCACAAAACTTATGTGGCCATTAACGGGTCATCTGTTAAAAAGATAAATGGTGCTTTGTCTGAAAGTTTTAAAAAGATGAATGGTGCTTTGTGTGAAAGTGATAAGTTGCCACCTGCAGAGAACAAAAAAGAAATTGCCACCTCAGTTTCTGGTTCCATGCTCACATCTTCCAGTGAGGTTAGAAGCAACTGGGGTGTATTTGGAAAAGTTTGCAGGCTTGACAGACCTCGGATGGTGGATGAAGTTCATCTCCGCAGATTTGATGGACTTCTGGTAAATTATCTATACTAATTATTATGAGTTGACGTTGATTCAGACAATGAGCTGTTTGTATGGCCATGCTTACTAATAAAATGATTTTGATATGAAGGAAAATGGAGGTGTTCATCGCTGTGTTGTTGCAAGCATAACAGTTAAAGCTCATGTTTGTGAAGTATGGAATATTCTAACTGCCTATGAGACTCTTCCCAAGTAAGCCATTTATGCTGCTTCTTTACACTAGATGTGCTGGAACAAGTAAGAGACTCTCAGTTCTATTGTTTCATTTTTCTAACTTGATTCCACATCATCTGTTGCAGGATAGTTCCAAATTTAGCAATCAGTAAGGTTGTATCACGAGATAACAATAAAGTCCGCATTCTTCAGGTATGAGACAATGTTAAAGAAGTAGTCTTACAAAGAGAACATCATAGTTGTTGATAACCTATATTGTTTCTTAACAGCGGGTGTTTTACTATCATTATCCGCAATCAGTTAATCAAACTTGTATCCTTTCCCTTATCACAATGGTACAAGCCAGGACATGACCTACATTTTTATCTATAAATTATGTGATTTCCTGGTTTATTGGCATGCAGGAAGGGTGTAAGGGTCTTCTTTATATGGTGCTTCATGCTCGTGTTGTGTTGGACTTGTGTGAATATTTAGAACAGGAGATCAGTTTTGAACAAGTTGAAGGGGACTTCGATTCGTTCCGGGGAAAATGGATTTTTGAGCAACTAGGAAATCATCACACACTGCTAAAGTACTCTGTGGAGTCAAAAATGCGCAAAGATACTTTCCTTTCTGAGGCCATCATGGAGGAGGTTTGTCTATTAATTCATTCATCTATGTAATTTCAGATTGCTTTTAAATTTTCCCAGATTATTTTCGAACAGCGTAACACCCTCATTATGTAGTCCGCCTAAGAAAACCTTTTGATTGACACTAGAAAGAAGCTCAGCTGACTAAAAAGACACAGTTACATATATGTGAAAGCCACATACATTCTTTTATCTGCCTGTCATATCTACTCAGTATTTGAGCCCTGCAATGTTGTGAGTTTTTGCACAATGTCATTTCAGGTCATTTATGAAGATCTCCCATCAAACTTGTCTGCAATAAGAGACTATATTGAGAACATGAATGCATCAAAATATTCGGAAGTTTGTGAGCAGAATATGAATTCAGGGCAACAAATTCTTTCATCGGGCTATCTAAAAGATGACAACTCTGGTTCAGCCGAGGAAGTTCCTAATTGCGATGTTCAATGTTCATCTCAGCAAAGATCTAAAGTGCCAGGCTTACAGAGGAATATTAAAGTACTAGAATCTGAACTCCTGAAATTCATTGCAGAACATGGACAGGAAGGATTTATGCCAATGAGGAAGCAACTCCGTTTGCATGGAAGAGTGGATATTGAGAAGGCTATAACTCGCATGGGTGGATTCAGAAAGATTGCAACCATATTGAACCTTTCTTTGGCTTACAAACATCGCAAACCTAAGGGTTACTGGGACAATCTTGAAAATTTGCAGGAAGAGGTAGGTTGCAAAAATTCTAATGTAGTTTACCATAATGCTTTACGCTTTTCCTATCTCAAATATTTTCATTTCCTTCTTCACTTTGTGCCACTAAGCACTCGTGTTTACCTCAGGGAAGAAATTCCACTGTTTAATGACAATGACTAAATGACACTATTTACATCTTAGATCATAGTGGAATTTATTTCATGATGCAGATAAGTCGGTTTCAGAGGGGCTGGGGAATAGACCCTTCATTTATGCCCAGTAGAAAGTCATTTGAACGAGCAGGTAGGTTTAGATATTCATGTTCTCAACTTTGATTTTATGACTGCAATAAACTATAGCTTTTTTTCTAGTCTATGAAAGAAAGATTGCTAAAACATGCAACATCAGTATCACCTAACCAATGCCAGTGGATCAGTGACAATCATTTTTAACTTATAGCAATGGAATTTCTCACAGGGCGATATGATATTGCGCGTGCGCTGGAAAAGTGGGGTGGACTGCACGAGGTTTCTCGGCTTCTGTCGCTCAAGGTAAGACAACGGAGCAGACAGGACAACCTTGCTAAGGATAAGAGGAGTGGTGATCATACAGATAGTGAAATGAAGACACCATGTATTTCTCAAGACACACAAAAGTGGCTTACAAAACTAAAACATTTGGACATAAATTGGTTTGAGTAAAAGAGGATTGATTTTAGTGTATACCGTGTTAGTGTGCTTACAGTAAGGCTCTATGATTCTTCACCACGCCATTCACCTCTTCCGTGTCTTGGTCTCTTTCACATGCATTTTGTTTATCCTGATGAGGAGAAAGAAAGGAGGCTTGGTGTGGTGTATGATACCACCTACATTAACTGATTAACATCACACTTACACCTCACTCTTAAAACTTAAACTTAGGCCAATCACAATTCAACTACATTCTCAACTATTCCATTCTTTTTATTTTTATTTTAGTTTTCTTAATGATTTTTAAAGTAATTCATCCTTAATTCATTATTGATAATAAAAATATTCAATATTCTTTTTAATTTGTTTCTATATAAATTTTAATTGAATTTAAAAAATATTTTTGTAAATGTGAGAGAAACTTACTAGATAACATTAAAAGGATGTAAAAATACCACTATCAAATTCAAATTTAAAATCTTGTATATGCAAATTCCTAAAGCTAAAACTAAAATAAGTCGGTGGATCTATTTACGAAGTAAGCCGAAATAGCTTATCCATATAGACATTATTATTTTAAGAAGAATAGTAATGTATTAACAAATACTTAAAATGATAAATATTTCTATTAATTTTCCGTTAAGAATTTCTAATGTTTCATATCAAATATGTCGTAAGTATATTAAAAATATTTCTCAAAAGTATATTATTAAGCTAACATAATATAAGATGAAATTAAAATATTTTAATTTAAAGTAAAAAAAAAGAGTATTTCAAAGAAAAGAATAATAATATAAATATATAATGTGTGTAATTGCAATACACAGTCTTCGAATTCTGCTCCCACAATCTTCTTGTTATTTTTAAAATGTATGAAAAAATAACATTAAACAAAAAAAAATCAAAATAAAATATTTTAAATTACAATAAAAGCATATATCTTAAAGAAAATGATGATATAATATATAATTATCTTAGTTTTAGATCTGAATTATAATATTTTAGATGTAAGTCAATCAAATTTAATTAAGTAAATTCTATTTTTAATTTTTTAAAATTAATTCAAAATATTTAAAATTGCATCTAATTAAATATTACAAAATCTGCTTAGGAGTGTGAAAAAAATTGATTCGAACCATATCAATTTTGAGTTCAACTTAACCAAACCAATTTGGAGTCGAAATAATTACATTAAAATGAACTAAATTAATATTTCAATAAAATTTGGTTAACTGAATTTTTTTTCTTATAAATCAGTTTTTTTCAATTAGTTTAGAAACCCATTCGAATTGATTTGGTGATCGATTCAATTCTTAAACCGGTTCAAAACCAGTTTTAATTCAGGACCGGTTTGGAACCAATTCTCTAAAACACTTGGGACATTTGGGTTTAAGAACCGAACCTGTTAAAGTGGTTCAGTTTGGTTCGGGTTTTGAATGAACTGATTTTTGCACACCCTAGTTTTAGGCTTTTAGCCCAGGCCACTCAATAAGGGGCTTAACAAAAACCCAAAAAACATGCATTTGTTCCTGAATTTCTTGACGAATCCTAATTCCTAACTAATTCTACTCAACAGTACATTCAATCCACCGCTTTGTTCAACTCAAATCCTCAATCGCTCGCGATTTCTTCTTCTGGAATTCTCAAGGTAATCCCTAAACCCACTCTAGCACTTAATTTGAATCTGCTAGCTTCGGACTTTCCGCATTTGATCTCGATCACCTAGGTGTCTGTGCAATGCTTCGCATTTTCATTGCGCAATTTTACTTCTTTTTCCCCTTTCAGTTCATGATCCTTGATCATTTCTTCTTTTTTAATGTTTAAAACTTCTCTTTTACGCTGAGAGTTTTAGCCTGAGGGTGGAATTAAGCTTCAGGGGTATTGAAACACCTAATTAGTGCTTTCAACTATACACCACAATATAGCAATCCCTCCACTCTTTTCTTTCCAAATTGAAGCATATTGACAGTATTGGACAACACCATATGATTTCGTTTTCCTGTTCCCCGATCTCGTGTCATTAGAGGGTTTCATTTCCGTTTGTGCTCTATTTGAGCTTAGATCCATTCCTGAATTTCTATTTCTCTTTTGAGATTTCAATTGTTGTAATAAGCATAAGCATAATAATTATATGTATTTTCTCCTCTTTTGTGTTTTGTGGGTTCAGGATCTCGATAAATGGCAACCACTGCCTGTTTCATCATTGTTAGCAGAAATGACATTCCTATATATGAAGCTGAAGTTGGAGTAGCTGCTAAAGTATGCTTATTTATATTTTATTTTAGTTTTTTTTATTTATCAAAAAAAAAATTTAACTTGCTTCTTGCTAGATATTGGTTTTTCTGACTGTTTTAGGTGGTCTCATGCATCAAATTTAAGTTATGTGATTTTTTAGCCTAATTAGTGTCTGAAAGATTTTTTATGGGGGAGTTCTACTTGTGTTGTTATTTGATTGCCTGATTAATGTTAATGCTTATTTGAATCTCATGCATCACTTGTCTTGTGTGGCTTTGTAAGCACTAAGCAAGGGATTATTGTATTCTTCACCAAATTTACATCATTTTGCAATTCCATGCTACCTTGAGACAGAGGGAGGATTCTGCTCAGCTGCATCAATTTATCCTTCATGCTGCTCTCGATATTGTTCAGGACCTTGCATGGACTACTAGCGCTATGTGAGTTACATTCAGTTGATACATGATCCTTGTTCAAATGTGAAATTTTAACATTATGGTCCTCTGTTGTGTTTGTTCTATATGTTATGTTCTTTTTCTTAACATTGTGTCCCTTAACATCCTCTATGCAGGTACTTGAAATCAGTAGACAGGTTTAATGAACTTGTGGTGTCAGTGTATGTTACAGCTGGTCATATCCTTTATACATGGGATTATTTTATAGTTGAGATAAAAAGAATTGCATAGCTCTTGTTTGTTCACTTTTTTTTAATCTTGTTTTTCCAAATAAATGAAGTACCGATACCCAACTTTAAGGACCAATCAATTTAGTTAGCTTCATTAATTGTATAATTATGCCATTGTCACTGGCAGGGTAACAAAATAAAAGCACTTGGAGTGGAGAAGTCTTAAACTTAAAGCTTACAGCAAACACATATCTCTTTATGCCTTTTTTTTTGTGTGTGATATTTTCCTTGACTTGTCATACATACCCGATTTATGTTGCTACATGACTCCCGTAATGATGATGGTATCAAGAGCTTCTTCCAAGAGGTGCATGAGCTTTACATAAAGGTAACATGATTTTTCTTGCACACCCTATAACGTGTTTCATATGTAGCCTTTCCTTGCTTTGTTAGTTAATTTCATATGTGGCCTTTTCTTATTCTACAATAGGATGCTTCTCTTGAAATGGGATTATGAGAAAGTTCATGTTTACCAGTTCCTTAAAGCATGCTTTGGGGACTATACAAATATCAATAGCTGTTGAAATAATTTTCTGGTCTTATCGCTGTTGAATTAGTCACATTCTACATTTCCCCTAATTACCAATTCAATATTTCACTATAATAGGCTTCCTAAATTGCCTAGTAGATACCTGGTATACATATTAACAACCATAATGACAAACCTGCATTTTAAAGTTTTGTAGAAGTTTGTCAAATTCCATCCTAACTGTTTTGGAGTACAATATTCTTCCTGTATGAGTATGCAGAATGCAAAATTAGTTCCCAATGGTTTACTTTTTCGGTAGTTGGAGTTTCAACTACTATTTTTTGTTGTGTGAGAATGTGATTGGGAACACTTATATCAGTAATAGATAACATACAGATTCTTATGTTAAATGTGTTTGTGAACTTCATTTTATAGATTATGAATTATTGAACTGGTAAGAGATGAAGTAATTTTTATTTGCATGTTTGGGAAATTGCAGACTCTCCTTAATCCCCTGTACTTACCTGGCTCCCGGATCACGTCATCACATTTTGATACTAAAGTCCGAGCCCTTGCACGAAAGTATTTGTAGAAACCACTAATTTGTCTGTGGTTGATAGTTCATATAGCACTGTGGCCCGACTCTTAACCTTGTTCGTTCTTGATTACATTTGAAAAGCTGTATTTCTTTTTCTTTATTTCCATGATTTGGCGGCAAGAGTAGATTTGCTGCTGTCTATAATGTACCTCAGTCATTAGCAGGTGGTGCCTGTTTTTGCTAATGAAGGCGATTGTTGACGAGCTATTTAATTGCTAGTGGCTTCATTTGTGATACATATTAATCTTGTACTTAATGCTCAACTATTTGATCTTGTACTTTTCTTTCAATATTTACTATAAAAGATAGTAGGAGGATTTGTAGGAGATATAACATTATTCTTTTTTACTTTGAATAATAATTCGTTATATGTTCAAAATATTATCACAATTAACCTCATAAAGGACTCAACTGGTAATATAAAATAATAACTGAATTTAATAATTGTTTTATATTTTTTTTAAAAGTTTAATTTAATAATAAAATTTGTTTTAGGGCTTGGGGACATATTTTTGTTGAAATATGTTTTTAGTCTCTTAAATTTGAGATATATTTTTTTTGGTTCCCTAAATTTTAAAATAATTATTTTAGTTCCTCCATTATGTTTTTTTCTTTCAAAAAAAAAAAGTATAAACCTAAAAGGTTTAATTTTAAATTGGCCAAATGACCTATTTAGTAATTTATTTTATTTTTTAGTTTAATTTGATGATTTGTATTTTAAAAAATTCACTTTAATCCTTTGTAGTCTAAATTTGTCGCCAATAATAAAATAAAAATATTAAGATTAAAAATCGTGACAATGTATAATTTTTTATAAAAATATTAATGATTAAAAATTGTCACAAACCAAGTACCAGTCACAAACCTCCTCCCCTCTCTTCTTCAAGCCTCCAATCACCATCCCAAACCCCAGTAACAATCATAAAGCTAACAAAGCAGAGTCAAACACATCTCAATTTCCCCACCACGAAACCTTCTCTAATGCCATAAATGAAATAAAGGTATTCACGCTCTCACACTCCCTATCTTCTTCTCCCATGGCCGCCAATGACGAATCCCTCCCCAAACCCAAAATCGAAGCCCTAAACACCGGCAAGCTTGTTGCAATCTGAACAAGAAGTCACATTTGGTGGTGGTGGTGTTGTTGGGTTTGGTCTCCACTAATATGAAGTTATTGGAGTTTTAAGTTTTAAAATGGTCATTCCGGGTTGTTAAGCTTTGTAAGTAATATTCAACACAAGGGGCACTTTTCAACTTCAAACCCCTTCCAATGCTATCTATCCATAATCAGCTCAGAGAGTGAGCACCGAGTAACTACCATGGCCAACGCTCCTTGGCTTCTACACTCATCTGGGTTCTCTTTTTTCTCTCAATTTCGTGCCTTTCAAGTTTCAATTATCTTCTTCTTCAATGTTACTGGGTTTGGAATGGCGTTAGATGAGGGAGGAGGAAGAAGATGAGAATAAAAAAACTTACATTCTGTAATGATGTTTGACTAATATTTTTATTTCATCAATATCGTTAAATTTAAACTGATGAAAGGATTAAAGTGAACTTTAAGGGATGAAATTGATAAAATAAAGTACTAAATATATGTTAAGCCTTTATTTTTTTATCTTTATGTTTCTCTCTTACGTCAGGTTTCAAAATTTTCTCTCATGTCTTATTTATCATGTGTATAATTTGTGGTATGAAAATATTACTCATAATTTTTAGAGTCCTAATTTATAGTTTTACTCAAACTATAGTTAGCCTAGTTCTTATACATTACAATATATATATATATATATAGTAAGCCTACGTCAAAATAAGGTTTATTGAAAAAAGAAAAAAAAAGTTAGTTAAATATTATTCATTTATTTAAACAAGTAAACTTTAAAACTTGAGCTAATTTTGGTCAAAAAAATATAACATGTAGAGTTGACTTATCATTATTTTTTTTTCTTTTTTGGGATACAAGACTTGACTTATTTAGTTCTTTTGTTTATTTTTTAATTGTCTTTCCATTTATGAAAAATACTTTCAATAAATAACTATTTATTGATTTATATTTAAAAGATACTTGCATGTAAAAAAATCAAGTAAAATAGTATTAAAATATAACTTTGTATTCATATATATATGAATTAAAATTTGGAAATTATTTTTTCATGATAATAATGGTAGACTTTTTTATATATTAAAAATATTGCCTCTATTAAATTATTCTTGAAATTGCATTTAAATAATTGAGTAACCAGTTTGCAAAATCCAAAAAACAAAATGAGCTTATTAATAATAAATTTTAACTGATTGTGCTTTTATTTTTTTTAATTTTGAAATTTATTAATTTTATTCAACCAAAAATGTTTTCTAAATCAAATAAAAGCCAAATACTAAATCACAAAGGACCATATTTGAACTTTATATTATTATTTGGACTTTTATTAATAATGTCTTTATCTTATAGGACACATAATATAGTTGTTATATGATAACTTTAAATTTTACGTATTTTTTCATTTCTTATGATTTTGTGTTAATTTATTACTTAATAAATTATATAATATTAAAAATGTGTTCAATTTTTATCATTTTAATGTAATTTAACATGGTCAAATCAATAAACTGTAACGTACTAATCAATAATTAGTCAATTTTTTAATATTATTTTTTGACATTGTTCTAAGCAAAACCATAAATATTAAAAAATAAAATTCTTTAAAAAAGATCTTAAATTTGAGATTTGTAGACGAAAATGGAAAGGAAAGCCTCAATTAATATGGACAATCAAGTTTTCTAGCAAAAATTACCATAAAAAAATAAGTGGATATTTCACAATAGAGACATCGTGAATGAGGCAAGTGTGAGGAGGAGTGAGAATATGAGATGAACATGCATTGAAAAGAGAGGGAATGGGGGGTTGAACAGGAAAACAAACATGCACTAAACCTCGTGGATGATACGCAGTTACCTTTGTCACCAAAACACAACCATAGATTATTCTATTCAAGTACCTGTATATGTTTGGAGAAAAGGAACATCTTAGAACTTAAAAATTTTATAAGGAGCAAATCAGCAATTATCAATATTAACAATATATTGTTTAATGGACACATGCCACCATAGAAGGGTAAAATTCATAACCCAAACTGTCTTCATCAAAGGAGCCAAAATGCAATAAGTTACTAGTAAATATCTGCATGCTCATAAAATAAAAATTAAAAAAACTAGTAAATATCTCCATAATGACATGATTTTTCAGGAACATAGACAAAAAAAGTTAAGTTCATACTTTGAATTAGCCCACCTAAGTATTCATAGTATTGAGTCCATTATCAATTGTTGATCTAAATCATCTGCTTGATTGGTGCACCTCTCAACCACTAGTCACTGAGACACATGAGGGTTAGTAACAAGGTCCCTTACCCTGATCAGATGAATTACCCAAGGTGTGTTGCATAACTATGGGACTTTCTCAGCCACACTAATTACAGCATTGATGAGTTCAGGACACCCATGTTTGATCTGTTCCACATTTCTGGAAAGAGCATCATCACCTTTAGATCTTTCACTTGAGACAGGTGCACCTCCTTTCTCATTAAGTGCATCACTATTGCTTGCATCAGGGGCAGAAGAAAACTCATTTACTTCATCCAATAACTTTTGAAATCTATTGTGTACGACGATAAATAACTGGTCTGATGTAGACGCCAAGTAACATGGTACTGAAGAAAGGGACATCATGTTACCAAAACGCATCATTCTCGCCACAACATCATTAGACACGCGAGGCAAGTAATGCTGCCAAAATTGTGCAGTAGACTTAATTTGCTGATTTTGTCCATATTGGATGTATGAGGTCTTGGGGAATTTTTTCTAGCCTCTCACAATTGATTATAAGAATGGTGCTCAGAGTTGCCTAACATGCATTTGCGGATGTTTGAACCTTCATCTATGCTTAAGACAAACAAATTAGTCTCCAACCACATTTCTGAAAGAAACCTTTTATAAGATTCCACTGTAAACACCTCAGCACATGTTTCTCAATTTTAACATGAGGAGTTGGGAGAGCAAACCGAACATGGGTGGCATCATATTCAACCTTCCCCTCATTCCACCGGACTTCATTAACTGCCTTATCATATTCATCAATAAATTGACACAGTTTTAGTTTATGTTGTGAAAACCTACTCAAATGTTCACAAATACTTTCACATACTCTGGTGCTTTTCAACCCAGCACAGAAATGTCCCCTAAAGTAAGCCTCTTCCCACTTATGGCGTTTCTCATACATCCTATGGATCCATGAGTTTTCAGACAACTTATACTTGTCAACCAATTCTTTCCACTTAGCATCAAAATCATCAAGCGAAAGAGCCTCCAGCATGCACACTTTAAAGTCGGATATGAAGGAGGGTCATCAACAATAGAATGTGCATTGTTCTCAATAGTAGTTGAAAAAATCGATCAATATAATAAAAAATTAAATAAATTAAAATTCCGAAAACTGAAATTAATATAAAATATATATTTACTATTAGATTGGATTAGATTTATTTCTAATTTACGGAGGGAGTCTAAGTTAGTTGAACAAGTTATTATAAATTTTTCTGTATTAGTATTCAGTTTATATGAATAAAGAATATTTATTTCTAATTTGATTTTAAAAATCAATCGGATCTATCCGAATCAAACTTTTATATACAGAGAGTGTCGTATAATATGAGTATGACCTTTTAAAAATGTCTAATCTTCTTCCTAGAAAAAAAGAATAGTTAATTTTAATAGTTAGATTAAAATGAAAAATTTAGATTAAAATACTTAAGATTAAAATTAAAATTTCATATAAAAGATTCATGAAACAAAAATACTAATTTGATATGTGCCATAAAATAAAAGAGAAATACTTATCAACATTAGAAGAAGAATATGTAAAGAGAGTGTTTATTTTCAAGAAATCAGGTCTCAAATTAATAACATAAAATATTTTTTAAAAGTAATAAATTTACTATTTTTTTTAATAAAGATTATAAAGTGTTTGTAAAGCAACTTCCAATAGCAATTCAGAGTGAAACCTCTTTTTTAATCAAAATAATTCAATTTTTAAAAATATTTTATAAAAACAAATATAAATGAATGATACAACACCAGTTAGCCGAACATTTTTAAAAAACTTCATATTGTTATCAGTCCCAAAAGATCAAGTTTGTGAGATTATCCCTAGATTCCACCTAAAATACTAAAGACTCTAATTACAGAAGAAGAAATACGAGCCAATCTATTCCATATGATTAGATTTGTACCTTTTAATATTTTTAATGACGAAGGATCGTATCACTCAGGGCTAATAAAATGTGAAGATGACAATGAAGGATGTCATGCTATTCCTACATTAAATAATAAAAATTTACTTTAATAATATTGTAATTGATTTCATCAAATGGCTTGACCTTGATGGTGATCTAACTGATAATATCTGGACGCAAAAGTCGTAAGTGATGAAAGTTGATAAATATATGGAATTACAAGTACCTTAATTGAGAAGAACATGGTGACACTTCAGTATTGCATGCCACGACTATATCTTTGGTTCTAATTACATCAGTGACTCAAAAAGAAAAAGATAATTAAAAACGGCTGATTAGAGAGACTCCACATCATCCACCTATTCCGTGTCCATCATTTCCTTTGTCAACGAGCATTTGATTTATGACGAAACTCTGGGATTCATAGAGTAAGATTATAGCATGTTTTGTTTTCAAGCTGGCAAACATATTACTGTCTAGAGCGCTTTAAGTACACCAATACGCTAATGCTCGTTAGAACAACAACACCTGCAAAAATACCAGAACGGAGACGCAATGTACTGGTTTTCTGTATAGTGGCTGTACCAGGTTGCAGTTTTGTTGGTTTGGTTGAATTGGGAAACTCCAAATCCAACTTTAAAGCCTGAAATACAAAGAAACTTAGTTCAATGCATGCATAAAGACATAAGAACAAATCCATAAAGGCCACATTGTCAAAAGAGGAAAACTTCACCTTCAGTCCTGCAGACCTAGCATAGCTGACGGCAGCCACAAGATCGTTATCAGTCGCAATAATAATTTTATCACCATCATCGTCCTTATACTAGAAGAGAAGTAAAAGGCCAGTATCATAATATATCATATAGTACGACCAAAAGGTAGACAAGACTAAAGTAGAATAAAACATACCAGCATTGTAGGGTGTTCTCCATCATTAATATCACCAATTCTTTGCATGACAGCAGATAGAAGTTCTTGATGTTCAGCACCTACAAAAAAGACAGTAGCAAATACTTGCAAGTTCTTCTAAAAATAATTAATCCAGGTTTATATATAGGATGTCCACGGCACCAGAAATATGTAGATCAGTAGATTTAAGTTCTTGCAAAGCTTTCCCCAAGATATCACTCACCACAGTAGAATCGATGCACATGGCCATTGTGATCATCAAATTTAAAAGCAAATGAATTTCCAAAACCTACAGATTGATATGTAGACTTTGTGGTATCTGCCCCATCCAAAGTCAACCGTCCAGAGGCTTCACTGCAATCAGACAAATATGCTTATTTATCAAACAAAACAACATATATCAAAACCAGAATAAGAATGTCACCAAGGTACCTATGGGTGTCAAAATCTTCAGGCGGCGGCTCTAGAGCAAAAGCTGAGTCCCAAAATTTTTGCATAACTGTGTTTGCCGCATCATTAGATGCTCCAGGACTACTTTCAACCTACAAAATACACAACTTAGTAACAGGACACTAGCATCCGTATAATAGTACCAAATGTAAGCAATTTATATAATTCTTGATTCATAATATTCAAGATTATACTTCATTTTTATGTAACATGAGTGAACACCCAACAGTTATAAAAATCATTATCAAGATGCAGTAGGAAAGGGGAAGCATAAGTGATAGTCTGGTTCATTTTATCTATGGCACTAGCACTACCCAAGGCACCACGTTTTGATAATTTGGGAAAATAGCCAAAATCATGAACGAATGTGGCAATCCTTCAAATATAGACAGAAATTATCAATATACATTAATATCATTGAGTCCAAAAGGCACAGATACTTTACAACACTTTGATTCCTTTTATCAAATTGTATGTGCACCAAAACAACAGTTAATAATGGATGCAGACGTAGGCATTTACCATTTATGAAAAACCAAGAAATAAAAATTCAGTTAGAATCTAAATATTCCAAATACGCTCTACAGCTAGGGAAAGATGTATCCTTAAAAGAGTTCGGAATAATTCTTGAAAGTTAAATGCATAGGAACAGAAACCGATGTTCAATTATGGGTAGTCCTCCTTTTACAATATACCCACTACCCAGATGTCACCTGAAACACGGACACAAACCCAGACACACCACACACTGGATAACCACAGCATTTTCTTCTTCAAAATATCCAATAAAATAGCTTCCTCTATCATGTATTTTATGTGTCTCAAACATTAAATTTACCAGAGAAATTGCAGCATGAGTTATCTGCAAAACATCCAAACAAGCAATAGCATTTCCATCTGCAAGTGCAAAACAAATAATATTCAGCACAAATATGTAAAAAGGTACATAGGCAGTTAAGAAAGCAAAGCTAACCTCTGTCCACCACGGGAAGATGTAAGAACTTCCCATTATGCATCATATGCAGTGCATCAAGAATTGTTGTCTCTAGAGATGCACATTCTGGATTTGGAGTCATCACCTAACAAAAAATAAGTGAAGGGAAGAATAAAGAAGAAAATCAAATTAATTCTGAATACCTAAAAAAATAAGCACCAGCCAGAAGAAGAAAAAAACATCACAGAATAAACCAATTTCCTGTATGGTTACTTCACAAAATAAAATCATAACCACCTTTTCCAGAAGAGCCGACTCTGGGGAAAGATTTTGAGCCACCACGCGCATAAGGATGTCCTTTGAACTGCATAACATATTTACAGGACAATATATTGTGCATAAAGTTAAAATTGTCCAATGTCCATTTCATATATATCATTCCAGAAGATTGCTTATCCAAAAAACATTATGTTATTTGCTATCATATACTTCTAAGGAAAGAGCATAAAGCCTCAGGAAAAGGATTTTACGTAAGTATCCCCTTAATCTTGTTTTCCATCACAATCACAGCTGCATTTACATGTAACTCCCGCATCTTTTTTGCTGCCACGTACACAGGATCTGATACTAATGCAATAGCAACCCTAGAAACACATAAAGCTATAAAATGTTGTAAAACTATTATATCTGATTATAAAAAAGTCACTTGGCAACACATAAAAACACAAGAAAATATGATGTGAAATTACTTTGTATTTTCATCGACTATAGTTGACAGGGAAGGTTTGAACACGCGCTCCCTCAATGTTTCAATGAAAGTATTTGGAGCTGACAAAATTTTTTGACAATAAACAGAAAATTAGCAATCATTACAATATGAAGAGAAAATATGGCAATATTCAACACGTCCTAATATTATTGTGCAAAGCTTCAATGTCTTTCTCTTGATACCATCTGGTCCTCCATTTACCTACTCTCCTTAAACTTCACAGAGAAGACCTTGCAAATTAACTTCACAGAGAAGTATATATGCTTAAACAAACAAATCCTAGAATTGGTTCATAAAACTATATGAAAAATTTTAAATACAGTAGAGGAATTTGTGGAAAAAACAGTTTTAGATGAAAATTATATTATATTTTCACTTTAGTAACAAATAACCACACAATTAGTTAATAGACTATTCCCATTGATCACTCTTTGAACATTTTTAAAAAAACAAAATATATTTTATTGTAGAAAAGGGGTAATAAAAAGAAAACAGCAAGCCAAAGCAATCGTTTGATAATTTTTCCAAACCTTTTTTCTATTGTCAATTCCTTTGTGCATTATTTTCTGCCACAAAGATAATAATGAAAATTTTGTTTAACAGCCAAGTCCGTTTAAGAGTGTAAGCCAAAAAGATTGATTCCATATTTTAAAAAAAAATGGAAAATGATAGACATGGATTTTGGGGCAGTTGGAGTGGGTGGAGAGAGGAGAGAGAAACAATAAGTGCAGAGTGAAAATGATAGATATGATATATGATGTGATGAAAAAGGGAGAGAGATAGGAAAAAAAATAGAGTGGAAGTGAGTTGTAAGAGATTGGGATGTATGAGTATCATTACTCAATAGTAAAATTTATGAATTTAACCGTGGCAGTCATAAATATTAAACAGATGTACCACATGCATGTAGAAGCAATTCATGAGTTCATGTACAAGCAAGCAGGAAGCATCATAAAAAACCATGTATGTAAAAAGAAAACTGTTAAACGTTACTAGTTCGCTGAAGTTCCACTCCCTCAACTGCTGCAGCAACGGCACTCCCCTGTTGAGTAGCGCTCTCCATTCTAGATATGGCATCATAAAGACATTTGGTGATATCCAGCATGGCAATGACTTCACCATTTTCCACAACAGGGAGGTGTCTAAATCTACCTATCAGTTAAAAAAAGTTAAATTATATCTCTCACTTAATGAATTACTTTCCAGCCAGACTATGATTCTATCAAACAAGATGTATAAAAATAGAGAATCCAATAAAATCATTTACCCAATTCTAGCATATTCAGCTAGTTAAAGAAGAAGAAAACATAAAGTACAAAAAAAAAACGAAAATATAGATAAGAGAGAACCTTATAATAGACCAGAAACACATTGTGGCCATCATGACAGCAGGACCCAGAAAACTACCCCCCCCCCCCCGCCGCTAATAATAAAATTGTGCCTGTAAGTACTAGATCAGGTGACAGGTAAAGGATTCGTCCCCAACCACACCATTTTTTTTGGTTCAGATGAATTGCTGGAGGAAGGTAACAGAGTACATAAAACAGAGGAGAAAGCAAAACGGTTTAAAATGGAAGAAAATCTCATGTTTTTCAAGATAGTGCATCTAGTAAAGTCAACAACCACAACATTCACCAAGAAAATCACCATTGACCGACAAAGTTGAAGCCACAAACTCAGCTTCAAGAAAATTGAGGAATCACACGGTGAGAGGAAGGATAGATTAACAGAAAACAAACAATTAATCACTTTCTAAATCCACATGGCAAAATAGTTGTTAGTACAAGGCAATAAAGTTATGACCCAACTCTAGGGCTCGAAGGTACAATGATGTATTATAGTGTTTTTTTAATTATTATTATTTCTATATCTAGCTTTGAAAATAACTTAGAATGCACTAGACGTGTTTTTTTTAGACACCGGGCCCCACAAAATGCGAGAATGTAACATAAACACACTAAAAATGGACGCTCATCGTAAAATTTCTGTGCAAAATGCATAAAACTATTTAATATCTATTATCTAAAATAGGAATTCGGGATTAACAAAGAAGATTACGAAGCTAACCCTGAATCATTTTCTGAAGCGCATCAATGGCGAGCGTATCCGACGTGACAAAGATGGGATTCCGCGTCATTACTTTCGACACCGTCGTCTCCTCCGGCTTCAGCCCCTCGGCGACGACTCTAGTAGCCACATCCTGAATAAAAAAACGACACAGAAAAACCGTAAACGACACAGAAACATTCCGTGCAAAAAAAAACAAAAACGCACACACCTTGTCAGTGAGAATTCCGGAAAGCAGGGCGTTGGAATCAGTTAGCAAAACGGCGTCGATGCGGCGAGCAGCCATGCGCCTGCAGGCCTCAGAGACGGTGGTTCCGTCGGGGATGGTGAGCGCCTTCGACAACCGAAGCTTTTTAACGGTTCTTTCTCCGCCATCATCCCTAACGGAAGAAAAAATAATAATTAAAAATGAAAAGCTTGGATTGAGAGAGAGAGAGAGAGAAGAAGAAGGTGGTTACGGAGGGGTGATTCCGTTACGGGCGGGGAGGGAGAGGGATTTCTTGTGATTGCGTTTGGTCTTCTTGTTGTTGGAGGAAGCTTGAGTGGTGCTCATTCTTCTGAATGTGAATGTTAATCAGATTTGGCGCTTAATTTTTATGATATGATATCCTCTCTTCTTCATGTCAAATCACCACACAGAGAAGAGGTTAGGCTTCTGCGGGGCCCTCTCTCTTCCGTAAGATCATTTTTTTATTTTCTTTCTTTTGTTTTTTCCGACTACTGAGAGGTTCATATTGTTTTCGGTTATTAGATTGACATGACAAGAATAATATTCGATCAATAAATACTGTGGTCGCTTTTATTTATTTTAATCAATTTAATTAACTATTATTTGTTTTTTTTAATTACGTCGTTAATCCTTTTATACTTCTCTATACTTTGTATTTTAGTAAAATTAGATGAAAAAATAATTTAAAATTGAAAGTTGAAAAAATAATTTATTAAATTATAAGTGTTTAATAAAATCAATATTAAAATAATTGAAAAATATAAATGATTGAAAAATAATAAAATTATTATTTATTTAGAAAAGATAAACAAAAAAATTTATGAATATATTAAGAATAAAAAGTAATAAAAATATAAAAAGATAGAAGTTATGATTTTTAAAAATATTACTTGTTTTAAAAAATACTAAAAATTACTGAAAAATTATTAAAAAAAATATTTACCGAACAACTAAATAAGTTTTTTAATTAATTAAAAAGATTAAAGGTTAATTAAAATGTTTTGTCAACATAACTCTAATATCTGAAAATATTACCTTTTATGCTTTGTTTGAAAGAAAGAAAACAAGCAAAATTCAATGGATCTACCTAGTTGACACACACATTGTGTTTGTGAGAATCTAGGTTTGACACGAAAAAATATATTCTTGGAACGAGATTAAGAGTTTTAAGCGTGACAAATCTCTAAAAAAAACTTATATGAATATCTTAGTATATCATTGATGACCTAAAACTTTAATTACAATGGTAAAAAAAAAGAGGCATTTTTTAATATTTTAATGATAATACTCATAATAGTGTGTTATTTCTAAATTCTCTAAAATTGTCACAGAATTTGTATATAGTTGCTAAAATATATTGAATTGAACTCTTCTAAATATAAAAATTTCACAACTTTTAGGAAAAAATTAGCAGCTCTGCACTATCAAATTTTATTTTGCTGCAGTTTTAATTAATCTAGTATTAATAACATTACTTTGTAATTAAAGGAAATAACTAAAATACAAAAAATTGATCATATAGAAATTAAAACACAATTTTTTAAAAAATATAGAGATTAAAACTAAACTGTGAACAAAATTAAATGATTATTTAAATCTTATTTTTCCTTAGAAATTACACTTATTTATTATATTCGGAAATCTCAAAATCAAATATTGAAAGTACAATTTTATAACTTTTAAAATGTGTGTATCATCCCCATTACAACAAATCACCTTATTTAAAGAAAATACATGTCAGTCACAACTTACAAGCTCTTTGAAATTACATGGAGGCGTTTGAGACAGAAGCTTC
Source organism: Glycine max (assembly GCF_000004515.6). Taxonomy (NCBI): domain Eukaryota; kingdom Viridiplantae; phylum Streptophyta; class Magnoliopsida; order Fabales; family Fabaceae; genus Glycine; species Glycine max. Next base: position 12,944,786 of record NC_038242.2, on the reverse strand, counting down.
TTTTGCCTTGAAGAAAGGGGCAGGAAAACATATATTTTCTCGCATAATTCAGTCACGAAGATGAAAATTTATGAGCACGAAATATTTTTTAATAGAATAAGAAGTTTTTTTGGTTTTTTAATGTGAAAAATATTTTTTATAAGTATTTTTTTAAGAAACAAATTCTATATATTTCTTAAAAAATATTTTTATATAAAACATTTTAAAAAAAGTTTAAACAAAATGGCTTATTAAGTGCGTGTATTAATTTCTAAATTGTACTACACCGTTGTATGGATGGATATTTACATCTACAGCAATAAAAAATTATATTAAATTATAAGAATAAATACTTTCATTACATATAGATGAAAACTCTATGTGAAAGAACATCAATATTAAAATTATAAGGAAAATTATTTGTATTAATGCATAAAAATATATTAATATTTATATATTACAGAGGTAAATATCTGTATTCATATTATATAATTAAAATCAATCTATATGTGATTAGTTTGAATGATATTAGACTCATATTTCTTAATTTAAACTTTTTTTAGATATTAATTATCAATAAAGTTTATGGATATTTCATTACAATAGTGTGGTACCAAAAAAATATATAGACATCACAAAAAAAAATTACAGGAAAAATTATTTTAATTAACATCTAAATCACTGGTGTAAATATTTACATTATATGAAAATGAAATTTTTTATTGGAAGATTATATATTTTTATATAACACCTATTTATTAATCTTTCTAGTTTCTACTATTTTAAAAAGATGTAGTAGTGTTAAATAAAGAATAAGAGTATTTATTAATACAATGCTCTTCCCATCTAATAAGTACAAGAATTAATAGGAAGATGTTATAAAAATAATATAGAGTCATTCTAAAAATATCTATATAAGATGAAAAATTCACATGAAAACCTAATAATATATATACAAGTTAATAGTAAAATTACAAAGATAAATATTGATATCTCATATAAATTAAATCTTTGTATAAAGATATATTAGTATACAATTCAAATAAATAATTACATGTATTTCATAAGAAAGAATACTTTACACATAAAATATGAATATTTATTTCACAAAATTAATATTTATATGTTTACATTTTATTTATTATCCTTATGTAAATACTTATCTGTGACCTATATATTTTTATGCTAATTGAAAAAGATATGTGTGTTAGTTAAGTTTATTCATATAGCAATTTACATGGATGATCACGGTTTGATTATTCAAATAATCACAATCATAATTAATAAATAATTAAATGTTATTTTTGTCTATGACGTTATAATGTTTTTTTTTTCATTTTTTACGTTGAGTTTTAAAAGTTTTATTTCAATTTTTTATGTTTTTTAAAAATATAAATAGTAAGGACTAAAATGTTTTAAAGATGAAAAACAAAACAAACAGACTTTACAATGACTAAAATAGAAAAAAAAATTACAAGAATAAAAATATAAAAAATTCAAAAAAAAAAATTAAACCTTAAAAAATGAAATTATATATGGCGGTAATCAAAGGTTTCTCTATTTGTTAAGAAAGACGTTTTTTAACATAAATTAACTAACCCATTTTTTTATAAGTCAGTCCTAAACAATTAATCGATTTAACAAATTGTTTGTAAAAAAATAATTACTATTTGATTTACATAAGTTCATCAGTCATCAAATAAACTAATTGTCATGACAGCGACGTCCTTTCTATTTTTTTGGTAGTATAGTCATCAAATTAATACTTTTATCCTCTATTTATTTGTATTTTAGATATTTTATAAAAGAGATAACAATAAAACACAATTACTCACTTTTTTTCATTGGTAAACATAATTATCCACATAAGAAAAAAATAACAAAGAACAACAATAACGACACAATGACTGAAAACCCAGATTTTTTTATTATATTTGAAGTGAGTTTATGTAATATTTACACATTTTGATATATTTTGCTTGGAAAAATTCACATTGACATTATTCTGCGTAAGACAGATCTTTAAGAGAAAATGCACGAAAAGATTTGAATTAAACAAATTTTGACACTATTTGATGAAACAGGACCATTGATAAATATCATCGGTTGTGGAAGCCATTCATGTTCGTAAGAAATGACCACGAACACCGAAAGAAAATGAAGAGTTTGGATTCAGCGTCAATTTTCCAATGACGACGGTTGTGGTTAGAGGATCCACATCCTTGAATTATTTTGTATGTCAAGGCCAAAATTTTGTACGACCACACTCATGAATACTGAACCACAACCGTCGTCAGTCAGCGTCATTTGTGACTTATCCACCGAGTCATTTTTTTTTTCTTTTTCATATATAAAATTTGTGATAATGGTGTAGAAATAACCAAACCAGAAACTTTAGCAATTATGTGGGGTTGACGAAAGGCTTAAATAATTGAGAGTCAATAAGTAAGAGACAACTACAACTATAGTTCACCCCAACATAAAAAGACGGAGAGATAAATGACCGCTTGGTTTGACTGTTTTTTATTTTTATTTTTACTGAAAATAAAAAATGATGATGAAGATGTATTTTTATTTTTTCAATAATGTTTTCTAATCAATTTCCCACAAAAAATATTATCATAACAGAGATGAAAGTCTTATTTTTTCAAGTATTCTTTTATTACTATAAAAATAGCATGTTACTCATTCTTAAATTATTTAATATGGTAAAAATATTTTGTGACAATTTGATTCTTAGAAGACTTAAATATATTTTTCATTTTTATTCTTTCAATTTTTTATTTTTTGTTTTCATCTCAGTCCCTCCCTGAAAAATGTGTGTTTTTTTATCCTTAACGTATTTTACACTTATAATAGTAAAAACATATTTTAAACAATAAAAAAATTTATCTAAAGTGTAAGGACAAAAAAAAAACAAAGACATTTTACATAGACTAAAATGAAAAAAAATATTGGAATAAAAATAAAAAAATATTAAATTACATGAATAAAAAATATATTTAAATCTTTATAAAAAATTATCTTAAAATTTTAATAACCAACCAAATAAATTTTATTCATTGTCAACCGGATATAATTCCCAAAAAACTTATCCCCTGTCAAATGACCTCTAGTATCTTCTGTGCAATGAATTATTTTCCTTCTATCATCGATGATTTTTCTCTTGCGGCGAATTCTTATTTTTTCAATTGAAATTTTAGCTGCTTGATAGTATTATTCCGTTACAACAGGAAGCATAGCAAGACAGGGCACGGTAGCCACTAGCCGCAAATAATTTGCATTGAGGCAGGATCAAACATGGCAGTAACATCAGTAGCACAAAAGTGAGCAGAAATAATAACACGAAGAAGACAAAAGGAATAACCATTTTAACGGCTGTAGTGAATCGCAGGAGCAATAAGCGGGAAACAAGGCAGTGTTTGTTTGACTAAAACCCCGACAAACTTACCTTAACTTCTCATATATGATCTAGAGATAATAAAACTACTAGCACTAGCAGTGGAACTTTTGCGACCCCGTTCACACTTCACAGAAACGCTCTTATCCTGTTTTTCTGTCACCGCATGGTCCCTCCCTTCTTCTTTTAAACTTCTCTGTCACTTTTTTCCAATATCTCTTTCTCTTCCCACATCACAAACAACTAACTCGTTGAATAATATCTCCCAGATAACCCTGCACTTTCTCTTACATTCTTCTCTCTTTTCTTTCATTCTGTTAATTCCCCTGTCTTCTTTACTCTTTGGATTCAGCACTTGAATTGAATTTGACACAGTAGATAGACCCTTCTCGTGGCGTGAAATTGGGGAGTCGTGGTAGGTGCCTAACCCTCAGACTCCTGAGTTGTGTGAGTAAAGGAATAGCATAATAGATAGCCATAGGATATGCTTTAAACAAATGCTTTTTTGTTTTCTATGTGTAAGTGTTAAAATCGAGGTAGATGGTAGTGGAAAGTGAATTCTAAGCAAAGCTCTCTGTAACTACTTTTTCTGTTTTTCTTTGCAAGTTACTTCTTAAGGGTAAACACCTGGCTCTCAAATTCTTCTTTTTTATTACTGGGTTTTGCTTAAAGAACAATTTGCCACCCCTCAGAGCTTCCTCTTATTCATTCCAGTGATAGCCCCAGATCCAGTTCTGTTCAGGCTGAAGGGTTTTTGGGCAGTGGTGTTCATTCATGGTGCTGTGTGAGGGAATAAGGAGGTGGTGCTTTGCCTAAATTTGTGGATGGACATGGACCGGAGGAGTTGGCCATGGCGCAGGAAGTCGTCTGAGAAAAGTCCCGGTGAAACTGAGAGTTCTGGCTCAATGTCATCTCATTCTGAAAGATTTTTTGATGATCAGGTACCGCCTTTTTAGTTGCATACACAATGAGGGATGCACATAATTTAGATATTTAGATAACTATCATCAAACCTAATAAATAACTAGATTGAAAGTGAATATTATAATTATAACTATAACTATTTTTTAAAATATGAGTATTATTTAATATAACTAGTTATTGTTTTTAAAATATGAGTATATAACTAGGTATGAATAAACTAGTTATATAACCAATTATATAACAAGTTATGTCTAAAATCAATTATATAACTAGTTATGGATGACCAAAAATAAGTTATTTGAAACATCTATAACTATAAAATTGGTTATAGTTTTATACCTACTTTTATAAAATTAGTTATAGTTACAGTTATAGGTATTTTCTTTAAAACTAGTTTTTTTCAGCATCCCTATGCATAATACATTGTTAACTTCTGTTTTGATTGCTATCTTGTTTTAGTTATATTTGCTTCCATTTCTACTAGTCTGTTCCTACTTGCTTCCTAGTGAGAAAAGGCTTATGTTGTTGTTGTACTAGTCTATTGCTTGAGATGATATGAAGTTTCTTGGCAGGCAGAAGACAGTACTTATTATTTGGTCTGCAGATTTTACATGAATATAAGTTTCTAAAGCTTGTAGACCATTGATTGTGTCCTTCTTTTTGTTTAAGATCTCTGATTGTTCAAATTATTGTAAATTGGGAGGAATTTGATGAATGCTCTTTTTTTTTTTTTTATCATGATTTAAAGGTATATCCCACCCAAACTACGCCGCCTCCAGAAGGCATGTTTGAAGCTGCACCAAATGATGAAGAAGCTAATGATGTGAAGACTCTAACAGAAAGATTATCTGCTGCTCTCTTAAACTCTCGTGCCAAAGAAGACTTGGCAAAGCAGCATGCTAAAGTTGCGGAAGAAGCTGTCTCAGGTATCTGTTGTTTGGTCATCTTGCACATCAATAACTTCTCCTTGATTTGACAATTAAGTTTATCTAAATGAGAAACCATTGAGGCATTGAACAGTTGCAATTGAGTGTTTTTTTTTATTTGATTGTTGTGTTTGTTCAAGTGTTGATCTTGCTATGGTTTATGAAAAACGAATATCTAAGATTATCCAAACATGATCTAGGGGTTATACTAAAATGTGCTTCATCTGCTAGTCCATGATTCATTTCTCTTGCCTGGGGTAGCCATGACTATATTATAAACTTTTGCTCTAGGGGGATTATTAGGAAGCTTAATCCAGATTCTTTGAAAGGCATTTGTTTTGTTTTCTTTTTTCAGGTTAAAAAACTTATATTAACTAATGAACTAAGACTTTTATGTGGCTTTTGATTAGGCTGGGAGAAGGCTGAAAATGAATTATTGATTCTTAAACAACAACTCATCGATGGAAAACAGCAAAACTCAGTTCTTGAAGACCAAGTTAGTCATCTTAACGAGGCACTCAAGGAGTGTATGAGGAATCTTCGACAAGCTAAAGAAGAACAAGAGCAAAAGATTCATGAAGCCTTAACAAATAACTCTTATGGCTTGGAATCCAAAAGACCCGATCATGAGTGGAAAGTTGTTGTTGCTGCTAAAGCAGATGCTGCTGCTTCATCAGTTCATTTGGATCTTCAGCAGAGGCTTGAGGGTAAGGAGAAAGAGAATGCAAGTCTTAAAATAGAGCTACAATCTCGACTAGAGGAATTAGAGTTCAGGACCATAGAAAGGAATTTGAGTACTCAGGCTGCTGAAGCAGCAAGCAAGCAACATTTGGAGAGTATAAAGACGGTGGCTAAGCTAGAAGCCGAGTGTCGTAGACTAAAAGCTGTGACTCGCAAAACATTATCTGCTAATGATCACAGGTCTTTAGCCTCCTCTTCAGTGTATGTAGAGTCTTTTACTGATAGCATGTCAGATATTGGAGAGAGGCAATTGATAGTTGAAAGTGATATGCGGAAATTAGGAGGTTGGGATATGAATGAAGGTGAGCCAAACCACCATGACTCATGGCCATCAACTTTAATCAAGGAACTTGATCAATTTAAGAATGAAAACACTGCTGGAAAAAATAGTATGGTCTTTTCAACTGAGATCAATCTGATGGATGATTTCCTTGAGATGGAAAGGCTTGTTGCATTGCCAGATACTGAAAGTGTAAGCAGTTTTCCTGTGGAAGGTGCTGCATCTGACCAACTCAATGTTGGCCCTAGAACAAAGAATGCTGAAGTGGAAGCTATTGTTCAAAAGAACGCTGCATTGGAAAAGAAACTAGAGAAAATGGAGGCAGAGAAACTCGAGCTAGAGATGGATCTAACCGAGTGCCAAAAGCAGCTTGAAGCATCACTGAGTAGGATAAAGGAAGTGGAATTGGAGGTAGTAGAGCTCCAAACTAAGTTAGCTCTTGCAAACAACTCAAACGAAGAAGCATACGAGAAACTAGAAGCAACTGAAGAAAAGAAAGAGATAGCTGAGTCAAAACTCAGAGTTGCTCATACGGAAGCAGAAGAATTGGTTTCAAAAATTTGTTCATTAGAGGAAGAGATTGAGAAAGAGCGAGCTTTGTCTACTGAGAATATGGCCAAGTGTGGAAAGTTGGAGGATGAGCTCTTGAGAATAAAGAATGAAGCTCAACTCCACAAAGACACTTTGATTCTGCCTGGAGAAGGTGTTAATAGTGAGTTAAAGCAGGTCAGTTTGGTAACACACAATGGGAACTCTACAATTTAAGCCTTCTTTAATGTATATTATATATTGTTTAAACTTTAAACTGAGTGGCTAATAATCTCTATCTTTTTCTATGATGAATATTGTCAAGTGCATGATGCTTAAAGCTAAGTTTTAGTTGAAATATTACATAAGATTTGTTGGAATTGCATTTGATTACTAAGTAGGCTAAATACAAGTGATGGTTGTTGTCTAACTCAAAAATATTTTGCATTAACAATAATATTATACAGAAATCTTTTCATATAAAGAGCTTAGCATCTTTCAATGCAGGAGAAGGAACTAGCATTGGCTGCTAGTAAATTTGCAGAATGCCGAAAAACCATCGAATCTCTTGGACTGCAGTTAAAGTCCCTTGCAACATTGGAAGACTTTCTACTTGATTCAGAGAGCCCTATGGAGTTAACTTGTGAAGTTACACAACCAGGTTTCCAAAATGGTGGTGAGCAGTTGAAGAAGTTACATAATGGTGATTTGAATTTGTCCAAAAGAGATTCTAAGGCATCAGTTTCACCATTTGAAAAAACCCATAATAGTTTTGGTAGGTTCAACTTCAACCCAAGAAGCAAGAGTGTAAGCAAAACAAGAAGTCACTGAAAAATAAGGTGAAGAAAAAAAAAATGAAGTTGTAAATGTGATTTATAATTATTCAACGTGTATAAATCCAAAGTTACTTGTTTACATATCAATAGCACATCTTGCAGAACTAAAATTGTTCACACATAAAATTAGAATTACATAGTGGATCCGTGTCATAATGTGCGATTGCTCCAACTCTTGTAAAGCAAAGGTGTATCTTCACGCTTGAACGAGGTGTCGATTTAAATTGAAGAATCGCATCAATGCCAATTATTAATACATAAATTTTCATATATATAAGGACTTAGAAAAGCGTTTTAATACGTTTCTTTGTTGCCCTTATATTCCACTGTACCAAAAAATACGTTTCTTTAGCTGTTTACGTTGTGCTTCTTTACTCGCTTGATTCAACAATAAGATTATTGTAATCCTGTACTATATTACGCCAAATGCCAACTAATGTTTTAAAGTACTAATTAAGAAATTAAAAGTGAAAACTTTTTATAATGCATTTTGATCGTAATTTTTAATACATGTCTAAAGTAATTTTTAATAAAAAAAATCTTATACTAATTTCTTGACTAATGTCTTATTAAAAATGTTGGTTAATAAAACTTTAATATTAAGGTTTAAATATATTGAAGATTCCTAAAATATATTCAAATTAGTCTCCATGATGATGTGTCCAATGTGTGTGAATTACTCCATCCACGTCCAAATGTGGGAACTACACCGTTGACGACGACGATGATGACACCTCCTCCGCCACCGTCCCTGGTTTCCTCCGCTCCCCTCCTTCCACGACTCCACTGGCACTATCCTACCCCCTCCTCGGCTAGTTCTCCACCCGCCGTCGCTCCCCCCTCCGCCCCTCCATGCGCGAATTCTCAGTCACCTCCTCCCTCTCCTCTCTCTCTCCCAATTCTCTTCCCAAATCCAAAGTCATAGCAAATCCCGTTGCTACTTGGACTAAAAAACAAGTAAGTGTAATTCCTCATAAACAATAAAATATATTCACATGAGGCAGAACATATTTACTGGTTATGTCATTGGCAAAAACCCAAACTTAATTTCCACCAAACCCTCTATTTTCCCAACTTACACTTCCTCCTCCTCAGCTCCCTCTCCTCCAACCACCACTAGTCCCACGTCCACACGCACGAGTAGCGCGGCTTCTAGTTTCGCCCCGCCTTCCACAGCCACTACGGTGCCTTTGCCCCCAATTCCAACCTCACAACGTGGCCTAAGGTGGAGAAGAGTGTGTGGAGGTTCGAGTTTGTGAGGGAGTAGTCGATGTTTGAAACGTACAACGTTGAATTCGACGGAGCCAAGGACGAGTCCCTTGTTGTTGTTGTTGGTGGTGGTGGTGGGGGTGTTGGATTTCAGATTTGGATTGTGTAGGGTTTGGGTTTCAAGTTGTTGTTGTTGAGCGGTTGGGGTTGACTTTCACAAAGGAAGGGTTAGCTTGGACGAGGTGGTGTCTGGGGTTTTGGGGTCGCCAGAGAAGGAGGAAAAAACGGGGAAAGAAGAGAAGAGGGGAAGAAGGAAGAAAAAAAAAGAAGAAGGTGTGGACAATTTTTTTTTAAAATTAAATTTAAAAATGAAAAAAAATTCAAGTAGTCATTTATACCTCTGAACTGAATTGACCCCGCACGTGTATCATTAATGTGTGTTTAACTAACCAACATGTCATCAACCTTTGGAAGAGATTAACTATAGATCTCTCACAAAAATTTTAAAATTTCAGGAACCTAAAAAATAAAAAAATTTCAAATAAAAAAATTTCAAAGATCAAGTTATAAAATTCAGATATATTTTAAGAATCTCTAACCTATTTAAGTTTATTATTAATAAGAAAATCATTATCACAGCAAATAATTAATTTATTTGAGTCACACTGGACTCAGTCTCTTTAAAAGCAAAATCAAAGATTAAATTTTCAATTTTCATCATAAGATAGGAATGAGGTCTCCATGGAATCTTGAGAATTTTTTAGTGTCTCTTTATGGTTTAAAGTAGTTATCTAAATTATTCCATTTTGATTTTTGAATGTTGAGTATGTAGTTGTATCTGAATTATTCGATAAGAGATTGGGTTAGAATCCCGAGAGAATAACATCTAAAAAGAAAAAAGAAGGATGGAGAATTTTGTTGGAATCCTATAGGACTTGAATAAGATGTCTGTTAGAGAAAGAAGGTAATCTATTAAGCAAAAATGATTATATAATATTTGAAGCATTCTTATATATTTATTCTTTTAGAACTATACGTGTTCAGACATCATGTTGCGTATTCAATAAATCCAAATTTCAACTTGGATAAGAGTAATATAAAATGACTAATAATTAAACAAAGTACTTTTATATATAATTGTAAAAATACTTTTGATAATAGCCATGCAGCCAACACATTTGACATTTATAGAGCATATTTAATTCCGCGTCAAAATCATAAGCTTGTTGCCCAATCAAACAAACGACAATTTGTAGTGAAAAAGGAAAATAAAAAACTCTATTGAATGCTTATTGACAAAAATATATTTCCACAATTTATTTCAATAATATTTGTAAGCCTTTATTGATAATTTTATACAATTTTTTTTATCAATTAACTTAATAAAATTATTAAATTATTTTGTAGACAAAATTTTGGAATATAAATAAATATTTAAAAAAGTACTTTTGTAAGTATTTTTTTAGAATTGGCATATATAGGGAGAAAGGAAAACTGAAAAAGACATCTGATAGCAAATATTAGGCAGTAAAAACTTATCCCGAAGCCGATGGGATTGAATAATAAAGGCACAAACTGAAACTTGCCATCAAAGGCATCAAAAGTTTTGTCGTAATAATAACAATACATGAAAATCCACTAACAGAAATGAAAACAAACAAAAAAAAGCCTAATTGGTGAAACAACTATTTAGCTTCAAACGACATGCCATTGCTACTACTATTCTTCCTTCTCAGCAGATCATAGTAAAGCTCCGGTTTTCTGTACTCTGACATGCATATAACCTGATATCAAAACAATACCACATTTTTTAATCAGATCCAATAGTTATCAACTTTGAAAATTCACTATCTATATTACACATTTTCATAGGCTCTCACGAAATAATATCACCTTAGAATTTAATCAACTTATATTTGACATTACTTAGGATTGATTATTCAATAAAAAAAAACCCCAAACTATTATTATGATCACAAACTAAACCCATTAGCATGAAAAGAACCTAAACCACACATGTTGATGCTTTATGATGACTTAAACCAAGGCCTTTTCTCATGGTCTTCTTTCTTACTACTTTCTTCCACCCTCACATCTATATTTTTACCTAGAGTCTCTGTTTGGTTTGATTTTTTTTCTTTCAATTTTTTTTATGGAAAACACTGAAAATATATTTTATTGTTTTCAGTTTTCTCTGCTTCCTATAAAAACTTTTAAAAATAGAAAATAAAATAAAATAAAAAGTAAATTAATATTTTATAATTAAATATAAAAATAAAATATAAAACAGAAAAATATTCATTAGAGAAAGGAATTTGACCTGCATTGCAAATGCCAAATGGATCAATGTGGCTTCAGACCAAGGCCTTCCAATAAACTGAAGCCCAATAGGCAAACCCAATCTATCGAATCCAACCTGAGAGGTGCGAAACACACACATAGATAACATAACATACAAGTAGCATCTAATTAAAAGTCTCATAACATAACATATGATGTAACTAAGCAAAAGAGAATATAATCCTACCGGAACAGTGACAGCAGGAAGTCCAAGAAAGTTTCCTGCTATGGAATAACGAACAAGTGCAGCTGAAAATGGTGGCAAAAAATTCAGATTTTGCTAGCCATCAACAACTTTGAAATAACATGCAGAGCTTAATGTCATTAATCATATGAATTTCATCTATACTATACCTCCATTCACATAGTCAAGTTCACCAGTCTGAAGGGCATCGTCTTGAATTGGATATGCAGTCACACTGTTACAATTTACAAATATCAAATGTGTTACCATAGTGCAAAAGTTCAACTCGTTCAAAGAAAACCATTCTTCGAAGTTTGAGAAAACAAGAGAAAGTCAAACCCCGTTGTTGGTGAGACAATGACATCTGCCTCAGCAAATATTTTCTTGTGAAATTGCAATTGGCGATTCCTGTTCATATTTTTAACAAGCTGCCATTAAAAAAAAAACTACTATAGGAAAAAAAATTCCACAAATTCCTCATATGACCAAATTCAGTTCTCTGGAATTTTTATGTAGCATATGCCCTCTAATAAACTCTTTACTATTGGTTAAATTTTATTGGAAACTACAAAATCATGACTAAAACTCATTAAATAAGAAGTGAGACTTACAAACTTTTGTAATTTCTAATAAATTTTAGTCATCAATAAAGAGTCTAGTATGTTGTTAACATTTTTTTTTTTTTAAAGAGTGAACTTTCTCAGAACTCTTTGGTAGATGCCACCCAAGTGACCAAGTAGTAGCACTAGTGTCAAGTGTGCGAATTCATGATGCACAAGTGCACATGCTAGAGATAAAAATTCGACTACATAAACAATATTGAATGCTGAGAGGACATCAGTCTTCAATTAAACAAGATGTTGTGTTTGCAGTGTATATTGTGGCTATACTTCATTAAGTTAACTTTTATTACCATAATTTATTGGCCTTATTTTTTCATATCTTACCTCATTTTCTGAGCTTTAAGATACTCCAAGCTGCTGAAAGCACCATAGATGCTTTGTGCTACCCTTACATCCCATCCTAATTCTGCAAAATTTCTTTAGTAGTAATTTGGTGATGTCAGCAACCATACTCCTCAATCTAGAGGGCAATAAAGAGGAAAGATAAGAGTTCATAAGATGGCATACTTTTCTTTAAAAGAATCAAGTGCAGTGGAACACTCAGATCCAATTGTTATATAGTGTGCCAGGCGCATTGCTTCTATCTCTGGTATGGTGACATCTATGATCTTTGTATGTTTGAAAAAAAAAGTTAGCAGGTTAGCAAGTAATGGCTGTGTTGTGCTGTTTTTCAATTATGGTTTCAGTTATTTGTATTAGAAGTGCTTTGAGAATTTTCTGTTTTAAGAGATGGCTTCTTCCAAATTCACATCAAATAGTTAAATCACACAAGATTTGTTGAAGTAGGGAAAGTAGCAACCATGATAATCTAGTAAGTAGTCACCATTTATTATCATTTTTATATTTCGAAGTACCTTCCAATTGTAATGATCCTGAAGCTTGTGCAAAGTTTTGGTGCAGCATATTCTGACATCATCGCTGCAATCATCAAACCACTAATTGATGAAAGTAGTGGTTAAACAACATGATGATGTTAGAACAATCTATTTTTTCAATAGAGTTTGACAATGAATATATTTATAGCTTGCAGCAGGTATCTAACCTTCCCGTATTTGGCTAACTTGATGTCAGATATGGACTTTGTCAAGCTCAGCCGGGGAAGATTTATCTTGGTCTGAAGTATTATACAATGAGTTTCGAAGTTCACAGATATTAGAAAAAGATTAAATTTAGACTCAGTCTATAGAACTTGAGAGTGTAAATTTAATCAGAATCATATGTGATATTTGAAACATGGGAGGTCTAATCAATTATCAGAATCATTAATTTGAAAATCAAGATCTTACCGACACACTGAAGGTTTTATGATATGGAATTTCACCACTGATAGCTGCATAACTATAAACAGTGAAACAATAGATGCTGTAAAACCAATCTTAAAACTTCCTTGAAGAAAAAATATCATGGAAAGGAGTACTAACACAATCAATGCATCCTCAACAGTGCCTGCTAGTATTCCAACCATCCCAACAGTCCAGTTTAGGGGAAGAACTCTGAATGTAGCAGAAGATCATTCTCCCAAGTCATTAAACCCTCAAATATTTAAACATGATAAAACAAAAAATGAATACCTACCCTTCATGAGGTATACGTTCAAAAGTTGGTTTTAGACCAACAACACCACAAAGAGCAGCTGGCATCCTTACAGATCCTGAACATATGAGCAAACATCATAGTAACTCACCAATTTTTCTATTATATGTATTCTTAATATTCATGCACTACTGAAATAGATTTACCTAGAAAATTCTTATATATGTTCAATGCTACAAAGCAATAATGAATGCTGATTTCTCTGGTCTTTCATGTACAGATATAAATCAAATACCTCCCCCATCAACGCCAAGGGCAACAGGACACAGTCCGGCAGACACGAGAGAAGCAGATCCACTAGAAGAACCTCCTGCAATCTTATTGGTATCATATGGGTTTCTAGCAGGCCTACAAAGTAAATAAACAGACATACTCTTGTCACCAAATAGTTTAATGTACATTCCTTGATACTTAATTTAGAAGACAAGTCCACCGCCAAAGGTCATGTAACAAAATGTGAATATGATGAGTTTGACACAAGTTTCTCTTACCCATAATGTGGGTTTATCCCACTGGTTCCAGATCCTAGTTCATGCATATTGGTTTTCCCAACAAGTATGGCACCACATAGTCTTAGACGCTTAACACAGCAGGCATCATCGCTGCAAGGCCTTTCTTTGTGCAGCCATGTTGTACCTCCTTGAGGACACCATTTTTAGAGGCTTGAGTGAATCATGAAATCAGCAGCATAATCATTTGAACAGAAGACACCCTAAAGAAAACAATAACACATTACACTACCTGTTGTTGGATATGGCAAACAATCTATCTCATCCTTGATAGCAACAGGAACTCCGTCTAGCACAGAGATAGGTTCCCCTGCATAAATAGTATTGCATCAAATGAGTATCTGATCATTATTGAGTACACATAACATATGAACATGAATGAGGATAAAGCCTAAAGAAGAACAGGCAATCAGTGGCACAGTTATTACTTTTAAAGCATTAATAGTCTGCAAATGATGACACATGACAGTGTAATTTCTGTACTATTTCAATTTTTAAATTTTTACTTTATAGCCTTCAATATTAGAATGTGAATAAGTGCTAGCAACACATTTTCTAATGCACTATTATTGACTAAAATTCATTAGAAATCAAAAAAATTTATGGGTCCTACTTATTTAATGAGCTCGACTCTTGATTTCATAATTTTCAAAAAAATTTAACCAATAGAAAAGAACAGTGACGAATCCAAGACCCTAAATCAGTGGGTCCAAATTATAAAAAATAAAATCATTGGGTTCAATTATATAAATATAGATAAAATAAAATATAAAAATAAAAGATTTTATTTACAAATTTGATGAATTTTAAAAAATGAGGGAGTGCAAGTGCACACCCTCACATAGTTGTAGGTCCGCCACTGGTAAAGAGTGTGTTAGATAATGTATTGTTAGCACTCCTTTTATAATATAACGTTCTTGAGACTTGTACCATTAGCACATGATCACTTGTTAGTAGAAAGTGGGGTAGGGGAAAGGTAAGTAGCACACATCTTACTTCTGGATGCAGAAAACACATGTATTCATAATTGTGAGTTTTAATAACAACAACCGTATCAGATGGGATCATTCAAAGGTTGAAAAGAGTCTTCTTATTTTGAATTTGATACTTGAGTTGCTGTGAAGTACTACCTCTCTGATATCGAAGAGTTGATTCAGTTGCTTGTTTTAATATATCATCAGCACTATAGTGAATAAAGAACCCCATTTGGAGTGGGGGTTTTGTGGATTCATCAATAGCAGCAATAAATCGTTCTGCAACCTGCAAAAAATGAAAGTAGAAAGAAATAGCACATCAAAATTCTGAAGTCAGAATCACTACATCACAGAGATACCATATATTAAATGACCTCGTAGTTTTTCTGTGTAAAGCAATACAGCTTCATGCATGCTTAAGTTTTTTGGTTGAGTGAACACAGTAATGACATGATGACAACATGTCAAAAGAAAAATTTAAAGATGAAAATACCAAGCTTGGTGTCAAGTCCCCTGAGTAGTAAGCTTTGGCATAATCCATTATTGTCCAGCGACAGAATGAAGAGTTTGTTCCATCAAGTGTTTCTTCAGAAGATTTAGGCAAGCAATCCAGAGCAAGTTGAACTTTCTCTGGTGGAGATAAAGAAGAATCTAAGCATTTGACTTCTTTTTCTTTTAAGTCTGCAAGAATAAACAGAAACTGTGATCATCTCTTGAGGCAACCTAAGGTCAAAATTTCACAACCAAATCAAATTTGCTCATGACCATAATCTCACAAACCTTCAAAATCATGTAGGGGAACAAAGAGAGGCGATTCTTTGAACTCTGCATTTGTGATAAGCTGTGGAAATAAAATAAAAAATACTTGTTTTCAGATTTTCTATAGAATATATATATATATATATATATATATATATATATATATATATATATATATATATATATATATATATATATCAGACTCAAGTTTAACAAGATGGTATGGAATTCAATCTTTACTGGAACAGAACTTCATGGAGACATGGAACAAGAGCATACCCGGTGAATAAGATTGTTTCCCTTCAATATGAACAGTAACAAGGTTCCAAGTATTGGACACTCCAACAAATGAGTGAAAATCTTGACCAAAAGTCCAGTCATGCGGGGAGCTGTTAAGTAAAAGATCATTAGAATTTTCACTATTTTGTGGATGTGCATGGCTATCATCCATCATGATTAAGACTTTTACAAGCTAACATTCTGATTCAAATATCAAATTCTCAACTTAAGAAACCAATGACATTAAAAGCAACTATAATTTCTCAAAACTGGAACATATGTCATTGTTTAAACTTAAAACGCAGCACATGCAGAACCTTCCATATACAGTGATACATATTCCTCTGCTCCAAACTAGAGAACAGTAAATGTTATTTTTTTAATCGGTAAATGTTAGTTGTTAGTTTTTGTTAGCAGGGGATTCAAATTCCCTTCTTCCTTCACCACTAGATCAACCTTATATCTCCCGACTCGAGAGTAGTAGATGTTATAATTAAGAAAGCGAATCATTAAGAAGTTTCTGATGGAAAACCATATCAGAAGAACAAGAAATCAAGATACCAAGAAGGTGGAAAAAAAAGAATGAGAAAGAAAGAAAAAACATTGCATGGTGAACCTTTGACATTGGCTTGGAGGTAGAATTCAGTGCTATAGGGGCCTAAGTCCACATCCTTCAAGGGAGTGTAAACTACACCCTTACCATTTAAGAATTCCATTATAGCCAAGAAAGAATGTTGTAGGAAGAAGATTTTTCAGAAGGGTAGATAAAGATAAACTAATGTATAGGAAGATTTGGCGGAGATAGCTAGAGGAATGAGGTAGAAGTTCGATATGCTTTTAACCATGCATTCTTAACTGACACATGTTGATGGATAGAATCTGGTATGAAAACAAGTAACCAAAGTGGTTTGCGTGAAAAGGGTAGAATTTTACACTGATAAATAAAGTAAAACAAAAGTCTCAAAAGACAATTTTGGTGTCTCTTTGTGAATTGGTGTGAAAAAAACTCAACTACTCTTGCATGAACAACAACACACTTCAGAAGTTTTCAACCCGAATTTTAAGGGAATATCGGTTTAACCCGTTTTTTCTTATCTACACCTTACAAAGTCAGACTTGACTTTCACTGTCTGGATTTTTATGGCAATAAATCTTTTTACGTTTGTCTTTATATTTTTTTTCTGGTCGCATTTGAATATTTGATTGTCTTACTATTTAAATTGTACAAGTTTAGTCTATCCCTTAACTTAAAGTTCAATATTTAATACAAATATTGATATGACACTGTAATAAAGTATTGCATCAACATAAATGTGTGTTGACGTGATGGTGTGTAATAGAGCGACATGTCAGTCATCATCAAATTCGTGAAAAAAAAAATACAAAATTTACAAATATTGAAAAAGTAAAGATCCAAAAATAAAATTAAGTCAATTTTTATTATTATTGTTATAATCAATTGTGCTAAGGATGGAGGTCTAATTTTTTTGTAAATTTTGTCTTGGTCTTCGGTTTTCACCAATAAAAAATTAACCGTGCTAAGGTAAAAAGATTATAAATACGATTTACTAGAGGAATTAATGAGGTACTGCTTTATCTTGTTTTTACTAATTTATAGCATGGTATGGTATTAGTTAAATCTAGAAAACGGCTTCTGTCATGTCATAATTTGTGTTATACCAACTCACCATATAGTAGTATTTTTCTTCTAGGGGCTCGGTGGAGTGTGCAGGTTGAAAATGTTGCTAATTCGCTGGAGGCCTGCTTCTGGCACTCCATTCTGTATGACTATGAGGTTCCTTCTGTTACTACACTTTTTTTATTTTATTATTTTTCGTCGTAACAGGCACCACCAAAGTTAATGCCAATTTACTATCTGAGTTGTTCCAACATTTATAGTGGTCCACTGCATAAAGTTGCCTCACATGAGCTTGTCCTTATATTTTTCTTCTTCTTCTTCTTCTTATTACTGCAAAGGAAGCTTTGATTTGATTCGGCAGATAAGTTGCTTGCATGAGAGACCCGGTAAGTTTTGAAGGTACATGGAAAAAAAAATCAATATAAGAGCACGAGTTTATAACAACTTTCATGATTGTGACATGTCAAATTTCCGTGCGGGTACGTGAGTAGTTGTTATAACTTAAAAGTATATAATTTTTTTATATAAAAAGCTTTAGGTAAATTCGGTCGTGAGATTCATTGGGATGATGACATATTTTAAGATTTATTGAACATTTACAGATATATTACAGATTACGTATCAACAAAACTTTCATATTAATTGTAGAATTGTGGGATATGAGTATGATTCTTAACCACTAGATCAATTTTTATTGGAAACTTACAAAGTATATTATGATGCAACTACTACTCGTAGCTAATAATATATAGCATGTGTATAAGACAATGAAAGCAATATTTCAGGGTTGGGTTGTTAATGGAAGTGTCTTGTGGCGTACAAGCCGCAGAGTGATGGAAATTTTCAGCTAGGGCCGTGTGTACATGTGCAGCGTAAAAATACTTCAATGTTGGAGTGGGTACAAGTGGTAGAGGTAGGTTGAGATCAGTGAGTTTCAAGCATATTACTAGGATATAACTTTAATATAGTTTCGTAGGTGTTTTTAGTACTATTCTATTAGGGTTGAAGTTTTATCTTGACAACTGATTCATCATTTGGTTTCTTAAATATGTTGTGAGAGATTTAATTTTTTATTATACATAGAAAAAAATTTATTACAAGAGATAAAACTCATTTAAATGACTTTTTAGTGTCATGAGATATATTACTTTAACAAAAATTAATAAAATAAATTATTAAGATGAAATTTCATTTTTTATTGGATAACACTACTAAAAATACTCTAAAAAAGTCATATATATGTTTTGTATTGTTTATGATCCTTTTTCACTAACATGACAGATAAGAATTGGGTTTTTTAATTAGAGAAATATTTATGTGACATCATAATATTATTGTGTATTATATGTTATTAATAGATATTTTTTTATTATATTATTAATATGGAGTATCCATTAATTTTGATTATTTTTTATTAGAGAATTTGATTATTCACTTTTGATGAGATTTTTTTCTTTTCAATTATGTTATTTTTTAATTCACAAAACGATACATTAATTAAGGATGTAGATGTCAACAACCTTTCTTAATCCTCTACTTTTATATATAATTAAAAATATTAAATAATATTTGTTCATTAATTGAAAAACTGCAACATGTGAAAGGTGTACAAAAAGAAAGATGTAATAAAACATGAAGGAATTATGACAGTTCTTTCCACTTAAATTGTCATGCGTTAAAAGTAGTTAGAATTTGCACATAATATACAGCTAAAATTGCCTAGACGACCGGGCATATATAATTATAGTGTGTACAACTAAAATTGTCTAGTCAACAAGGCATGTCCAATTATAGTTAGAGTGTACTCATGGAATAGATTGATCACGTTAAAGTTTTTCTTAGTTGTATATATTAACCAACTTAAAAATATCGAGGAAATAAACATCAATAAATATCCACCTTTTACAACATTATAAATAAAATGATTAAATATAATTTTAATCTTTTAAAGATTAATTTATATTAATTTTAGTCTTCTCAAAATAATTTTATTGTATTTAGTTTCCGAATTACTTTTATTTAAAAATTTCCTTTTAAGTCTTATATTTAACTTCATTAATTTTTCTGTTAAATATAAGCTATCTTCACCTATTGTAGATAATATAATTGAAACTCAAACTGTTACACTCAATACACCTGATGTTTGTCCAAAATCAGATTCCCCTAACAACAAAAATAATATGAGTTTAATAATAGAGATATTTGTAAAAAAAATAAAAAAAATAGAGCTATTTGGAAATAATTGTGGTACGTAGTTCTTTAGGAATAATAGAATTATAGGCAGTTGAAAAGTTAATTGGAAGTTAAAAAAAGTTGGCGGGTAGTTAGAAATTAAAAAATTAGTTTATTAAATTAAAATATTTGATAAGATTAATTGTTAGTTAGAAATTAAAAAACTAACTTATTAAATTAAAGTATTTAATAAGATTAGTTGATAAAGTAACTTAAAAGTATAAATGAAAAAAAAATAATATTAACATGGTTTATTTAAAAAGATAACAAAAAAAATGAATAAATATTTTAAAGATAAAAATGAAAGAAAATATAAAAAATTAAAAATTAATATTTTAAAAAAATATTATTTTAAGTAATGTTAAAAAAAACAAAGTTATTGAGAAACTTAAAAAAACTTGTTTACTAAACACAGAAATGAGTTTTTCAAAGTAAAAAATATTAAAAATTAACTGAAATATAATCATAATGTGGTTTTTTTTCCTAATATTACAAGGCACACTGAATGTTAATGCTGAAAATAAATTTTTTAATGTTGGAATAACTATTGTTATAAACTTTTAATAGAAAATAAAATTAGGAGTTAATATGTATATTTGGCAGACTGACATGAGTAAATATTTGAAAGACCTGAATCGTATTTAATCATAAACTAAACTAGGAACTAAAAAAAACGTGATACTTACGATGCAAGATATCTTTCTTTCTATTCCTTAATGGTTTTGATTTTTTAAAAAAAGTTTGTTTATAGTTTAATATTTATGTTAGTGTAAAATAATTTTATATTGTGATTTAATTATAAATTATGATTTAAATTATTTTAAAAGTTAATAAACTTATCAAAAGTTAGGATTAAATTATTTGTCCCGTGTATAATATTTTTTCTTTTAAAACAAAAGAAAAGTTTTTGAAATCAAAGGTAAGACAAAAGCATGTTTAGTAAGAAAGAGTGAAAGACTAAAGTAATTGTCTTAGACGATAGGCTAAACTTAATGTTTCATTAATTAATGTACAGTATAATCTTAATGAATTGTCAGAACAAGAGATCATCCCCTTTCCTCGTCCACCATTTTATTAAAATCTCCTTTCCCATCGTTTAAATTAAATATAATACAATAAAGTTGTCATCTCATGATCCAACAATTTCTGCCAATTAATTAACAGCTAGAGTAGGATTTAAAGTACTTTGCCAAAGTAGAAAATAATTCTTTGAAAAGTCCCATTGTAATTACTCTCACATATCACCTAATAATTTTTGTACGAATTGAATATAGTATTTGTTAATATAATTAATAGAAATTTTTTAAAAAGATAATTAATAGAAAATTTAACGTAAATTAAAACAATATTAAATAATAATGATTTTTGTTTTAAATTATTTTAATATTTTCTTAAAATTTTAATTGATTGACTCTATAAATTTTATTATCTGTACAAAAATTAATCTAATAAATCAAGTAATGGGATGATCTCATGAAAGTGCAGGTAAAACAATTGCTAACTTGATTGGATCACGTCAATTTCATGTCGGAGGCGATTTTTTTTTTTTTTTTTACATTAACTTTTATAACTATGCAACTTTTTAACATGTCAAAAGTTTATTTTATCGTGAATAAAATGAATTTTAACAAACCTTCTAGGATGCTGTCAAAAAAGCGAATTGGTTTAGTGGGGTTAACTATGGGTAGTATGCATGAGGTTGTATATTTTCTAACCTTAGCGTGACTATATATTATGCACAAAAAGGAAAATTCAACAGAAGTATACATTTTGAAGTTTTATTGATAACAATTGGTTTTTGGATGGTGAGCTCATAGTATAATTTAAAACAAATTTATTTATTTCAATAAAATTCATTTTTCTTAGTTTACTTTTTCTTTTAACCCATCTTAAAGGGACGAATATTCATCGGGTGTAAAAAGAATATATCGAGAATTTTTTAAAATTTCTTATAAAGTTCTCCTAGCCTTGTTTAGGTATATATGATCACTTGTAAGAAATATATCTGACCCTAAAGTTAGCAAAAGAAGAAGTCTCAAGAGGTAAATAGAATTAGAATGATATGCGTATCATGCTCCCGTTTTAATTATTGTTGATTTCTTGGTGCGAGAGTAGTGTCATAATGTCATTGTGCATGGCTAATAGCCTTCTATCTGCTCATGTGATTTCGAGTGTTTGTTCTGAGATATTTTAGAAGGGGATCTGATGTGGGGTGTAATTAACAACAACATCATCTTCGGATTCACCCAAAGAAAAAAAAAACATCATCTTTGCTACGTAATACATATATTGCTAAAGTGTTTCTAAGACGGTGAAAAATAAGATACAATAACTGGTGGACGACCGTTGTTATATTCAACGTCGTAGAAAATAAAATCGTTCAACGACGGATCAAAATCGTACGTCGTCGAAAAGAATCCACTTTCAAAGACGATCTAAAACACTTTTGAAATGTTATTTTTAACCTTATCTTTTTTCTAAAAATTGATTTTTTGATATCCATTTTTTAAAAATAAAAGTGATCCTAAAATCTATATAGTACTATACGTACAGACATACCATGAATTAGTTTGACTAGTTCTTGTAGGGGGCACGAGGGAGTAGCAATTTTGATTCTTTTGTGGTGTGTAATGGCTTTTGTCCCGGGTGGCAGACTCACTGACAGTTGGTTATGTAGAGTACATGCCTTGATCTTGTCTTGCGGATCATTTATTAATTATTATTGCTTTCTTCTCTGAAAGTTACCTCATATATTTAATTTTTGTCCATTGTTTTACGTTTGGATCATGTCCACTTATTTAACAGAAAGCTATTGTTGTTAATTTAGGGTTTAGCATTTCCTTAATAGTTAGTGCGTGTTTGGAATTCTGTCGTGTTAATAATTTTCTATGTCTGACGCCCACAAGGTCCAAGCACAAGCTATATATATTAGTTTTTAATTTTCACGTTTGACGTTTCGTGGTTATAACGCAAAACCAGACACAATATAGATTGCTCTTTTATGATGTGTTTGTGTTATTGTGTGTATGGGTTTTTCACATTGAACTGAAAAACTTTGTTGGTGTGAAATTCTGTTGATTATGCATTGGAAATTAAGTGAAAATGTTTAAACCAAGCACACATTTATAATTTTGATATCCGTAAAGTGATTTTGGTTAATTAGGGGAGAATTTATTACAGCTCAAGATCAGTAGGTGTACCAAATAGGTCATGTGGAACAAATTGTATTAGGTAACGTATAGGCTTGTTTGATTGCAACAAATTGTATTTTTTAGGGGAGAAATTAGAAGAATGACGCCAATATCGTTAAAGTAAATCATATATACTAATTTTTGCGTAAATTTTATGATTTGGAATTTTGGACGTGAAAACTTGTTGTTAGATGTGTTGCTATTTGCAACCAGACACGCACTTCAGAGAGGGATATTTTTTCATGTCTTAAAGAAAGATGATGGCACACAGTATGACCATCCTACTGCATCATGAGAGACGAATAGTGGTCCACAGGTAATTCAACAATTCATTAAAAACTGAAAAGCAAATTTGAGACGGCTTTTCCTGGAATTGGTCATTTGTTGGTGCAATCAATTTTGGCAATTAATTTTTGTTTGCCTACAAAAATAGTGAAGAGATAAAGAGAAGATGATTAGTCAAGAACACATGATGTATATTAAAAAAATATTTTGATCAATTTTATATTATTTTATTTGTGTTCTCTATTATTTATCAAACTACCTATTAGATTAAAAAAAAGTCACATTATAATCAATGGATGGAAGAATTAAAATGATATAATTTTAAAATTAAGAAATCACAAATTTAAAATTGAGAGAACTAAAATTAGACATTAAAAATTATAAAAGACTAAAATTATAATTTTGACATAATAAAGTAATTTATTGTCGAGAGAAAACAAGATGTAATTAAATTAATTAAATAATTATGTTCTAGATAAGATATTAAGTTTGTGGATAATAATTAAAGACGACTATGACTTTGGATTTCCCGTGAAGAAAATTTGTTCTAGATTGATGTAGATAAAGATTGTGGATAATAATATGTGGTGTCTTGCCATAGTGATGTATGACACTGCATATTAGTCTTGGAAGTTAGAAAAAAATCCAACAAAACTTATGTCTCTACTAATAAGTACTACGAACTAACTGAAAATCCAATGTCCACTGTTGGAAGAAATCCTTTGTAAACCTTTGTGTTGGTTTAAAAATTACACAATTTCTAATTAAATATTATCCTTTGTTTAGGTATCAGTTTCCTTGTAATTTTGTTTATCTTTAATGTCTATAATTTGTTTTAAGAAGTCAAATTATGATTATGTATATTCTTTTCTAATTACTCTTATAACATCTTCTAGTACAGAAAGTTTCCACGTGGAAGTAGTTTTTATGTAGGGACCACTACTTCATATATCTTTTCCGGCAATTTATTGTCTTCTGGCATCTTTGTTCCCAAATCTTAGTTAGAGGAACTCTATTGTTTTATATTTTGTCATTTAGCATCCCATTTACCATACGAAGGAACAAAATTGCAGTTTCCTATGATTTGTTTTAGTACCATACATTATTTTATAATGATTTGTCATACTTTCAATTGTTTTATATGGAAGTAGATAAAAAAGATAAATAAAGCAACAAAGGTTTGTTTATTACTTGAAATGCCTTGAGAAGAATAATTAAAAAAAAAATAGAAGTTTGGACTATAGAAGCTGGTTGAAACAACTTTTCCTTCACTATAGAAGCTAGTTGAAACAAAATCAAAAAATAAAAAATATTTTAATTCAAAATAAACTCATAAACCTTTATTTATACAAAAGACAATAAATCAGTAACATATTTGTTTTATTTAGTTAAATACATTAATATTATTTTCTATGTATTGTTAATCAAAAGCTATTACTTTTTTCCTTCAAATTATAAAAAAATTTAAATTAAAAATATTTAATATATAAATATTTTTAATTTTAAGTAAATAATTAGAGTAAAAATAATGTGTAAATAATTTACATACTAATTTATGAAATTTAATTGTAAATTGGAAAAATAAAAATAAAAATATGTAAACTATCAAAAATAAAAACATACAAATGATATAAAATAAAATAAAATTAAAAAGATTCATATATTAAATATTTTTTAATTTATAAATTTTGATAATTTTTTTAAAATTTTTTAACAAATGATACATAAAACTTAATATTAATATAGTTAACTAAACAAAACAAATATTTTATTGTTTTGTCTATGAATAATTTTATATAAATAATTAGAGTAAAAATAATTTGTATATTAAAATCTATTTAAAAAATTATGTAAATAATTTACATATTAATTTATGAAATTTAATTATAAATTGGTAAAATAAAAATACGTAAAGTATTCAAAATAAAAACATATAAAATGATATAAAATAAAATTATAAAAAATTATGTATTAAATATTTTTTAATTTATAAATTTTAATTTGACAAAAATAATAAATCTTAATTAATGATACATAAAAAATAATATTATTAAACTTAACCAAACAAAGTAAGTATCTTAATAGTTTATTACTTTATCTATGAGTAAAGGTTCATGAGTTTAATTTTTATTAAGACATTTTTTATTTTTCATTTTATTTAATTTTTTTTCTATTAAACTTTGGGTTTATTGGGTAAGCCTTATTTCAAAGTTTCCTAAATGTCCCTAAATTAATGTCAATCTTTTTCATTTCAATCTTCATGTCTTCTGCACTTATTTTCTCAACAGCATTCTCATCTACTTCGTAGGACTTCTTTATTGGATTAAAGTCAAGAATGTCAAAAAATTTCCCTATTAAATTATGCCCACCAACTAAAACGAAAGAAATAAATAAAGAAAAATATCAAGTGAATAATTCAAATGAATTATTTGTACAATAACATCGTCAAAATATAGATAATATTATTTTTATGCTTCAGAAAAAGTATTGCTAGCACGACATCAAAGAAGCTAAAAGTTACTTGAATAGCGTTGCGTGCGTTATATACACAAAGTCAACATAACATTTATAATTTAGATGTAACTTTTTAAGGAGGACTACTCTTAAGATTTTGTAACAATATGCGGATCAAAGCACACTTTCTTAACATTATATGATTGATCTAATCAGGAGTTAAGTGTGTTCTTTATCTTAACCTTGAAAAGAAATATTTTTTCAACTAAACGTGACATCTCTTTTTGAATAAAGAATGAAGATTTATGGTTCTTAAAAAAAGTTGTTTAAAAAGAGATAGCAATAAACAAATGATAAAGTTAATGCAAAAACAATACAAAGATCAAATCACCTTAAGACTCCATTAGAGAAATTGCAGAGAGGCTGCAAGACTCAAAACAAATGAACAAAGGAAGAAATCCAAACAATTGCATAAGTAGGTATTCTCATCCACAATGCAAACCCATATGCCATACACACAAGCAAGTAATAATGAAGATTAAATTAGTATGAAAAAGAAATTTGTAATCAACATTAGATCCCCCGAGCCATCATGATTGGATTAAAGTTTGTACAACTGACTTTACAAAAACAACCCAAATCTTCCTTTTATAAAATTGGATTTTCAAGATAAATTTTTTATTGCAAACATACTTTTGAGGATAATCAAACATATTACTAAAGTGAGTTTATTTTCTAAAAATATGTTTAACGTCCAAAAATACTTCTTCAACTGATAACCAAACATAGCCCAACATGTGTTGGAGTATCGTTGAAAATCCTCAACCTATATTTTGCAATGGCAAGACCTTTATAACTTCTCTATTCAAATGCATTGAAATTCATCGTGGCCCAAATGATGGTTGTGAAGGATATTAATTAGAGAATTATAGAAACTCAAGTCACCTATTTTGCAGAACAACATATAATTAAGACGAGATATCATTTTTCCTTTAAAATAAAATGATAAACGATGTTCATTGAGTAATACTTTATTAAACTAAACAATGATGGAAATGAGTTGTATTTCATTTTTTTTTTCAATTATACTAACTTTTTATGCGAAAGTTGAAGGTCTAATTTCATGGGGGCGAAAGATACCCATGTAAAATTTCTCTTAAAGTAATCTTAAATTATAGTATTGTGCATAGATAAATGTATGAAGCTAATGAAACATTAGCTTGTAGTAGCCACCACCATTTATTTTTACCTTTCTCTAGTCTATCCAATAAAAAGTAAAATATTGAATAAATTTCTCTTATAAATTTTTTGAATATTTATCTTTTACTTTATACATATTATTAATTATTAATGCATGCTAATTTTCAACAATTTCATTATAAGATTATCATTAGATCTCATCTAACACTAAATTTTACTTTTTATCAAGTTCTTAAGCTCAAAAAAAAAATAAGTTGTTATTTTTATGTTCACGTTTGGAGGAGATTAAGTTTAAAGACATGCTTAATTCTTAAAATAACTTTTCTCAGCACAAAGTACAAATACATAGGATATTATGCTTTTCTATGACCATAATTATATTTAATATGAAATAATTTTGATCTAGTTAGATAAAAAAATTATTATGACAATAAAGTTTTCATTGAATATTTTAGCAATTATACGACGAGATCAAAATTAAAATTACTATTTTTTTTATCCTGAATTAGAAAACATAATTGTTTCTCAATTTAATTACATATTTGCGGTATATGACTATTATTAATCCAAGAAAATCTTATATAAAAAAATAAAATATAAATTCTCACACTAAATATTAAATAGACCATTCCCTAACAAATTGAACAAAGGATAATCATACTAGTTTAACTATAGTAACGTTGTTTGCTATTTTTATTTAATTATTTTACGAGGTTGCGTTAATTGATGCCAAGTGTGAGAAAATTTTTTATGTTCTTGTGAAATTCTTAAAACATGGGCCCATTCTAGCGTGGACAAGCCTCCCATATGGTCTAATGTGGACCATTTTTAAACACCATTAGATTCATATGAGTGAATTTCGTTTGATGCTGCAGTTACCCAGGGAGATAACGCACGAGAATGTTGTGAAGCTTGTGAAAGTTCACATTAATCACATGGACATGTCTCTTTATCTGGCTTTTGATTATGCAGAACACGACCTCTATGTGAGTATATATAATCGTGGAACTGTTGACATGGCATTCTACTTAGGCACTTGAGTTGAAGTTGTTTTCTTTTATGGTTTTGTCTCAAAATGTTTCCTGTAAAAATGTGTACTTCCTGATATCCGGAATTTCTTGGTGTTTTTGTTTAATATTGCCTTTTGACATTCCCAGCTAGTGAGACAAGGTTTGGTTGTTGCATCTTTTTTTTTAAGTCGGAAAATGTTAGTTGTTAATTTTGTTAGAATTTTAGTGGGGGTTGTTGCATCTTGTTTTATACACATTATGGTCCTTGAAATGGACTTTATGCTATTGTAATTTGTAAAAGTTTTGCTTTTGTGTCTTATAAAATGTAGTGAATTTCTCTGGGAAGAGACATATATAGGTAGCAAGCAATTGCTTGTTCTGATTAGTTGAGTGTAAAGATTGCAATCTTGAATGGCAGGAAATAATAAAGCATCATTGGGACAAAGTCAACCAATCCATTAACCAGTATACTGTTAAATCGTTACTCTGGCAGTTGCTCAATGGACTAAACTATCTACACAGGCAAGTTGTTTTGTTTTTGAAATTGAAGACGGTTCCTTTTCTTTTCTTTTTTTGTTCATATGCTGACTTATTATATTTTTTTTTTCTGTAGTAATTGGACAATATATCGGAACCTAAAGCCATCAAATATACTGGTAGGATTTTGGCTACCTTATCACTATATGATTAGTTTTTTTACTGCTATAATTGGATTGAAATTTATTTGTCCACTTTTGATAGCACACTTGTTTATTTAACAAACTTTCTATGAACAGGTTATGGGTGAAGGAGAGGAACATGGAATTGTTAAAATTGCTGACTTTGGACTTGCAAGGATATATCAAGCACCTTTGAAGCCATTATTTGAAAATGGGGTATGAGCACCTTTGTCATTGTCATCCACCTGTGTTGAGCAATATTCATTTTTATTATCATAGATATTTAATTCTTAATATTTAAGAAGCCAAAATCTGGGTAAGCATATAATACTGGCAGGAGTGCATTAAAGGCTTGTACTATCTCAGCTTTCTAATATAAGCTGAGTGATGGATATTGTTGTTTACTTCAAGTTTAGTGCATTGAACTGTCAAGTCTGATGGCAACCTCATTGTCTTGATTCCTCACATGTTGGGGTGCTTAATTGTGCATCACCTGTTATCATCTTTAACCTTCAGTTAGCTGTGCACTTGTATTACATTTTAGCTCTGCATATGTTTGATGGTTCAAATTCCTTAATTTATAATATAATAACGTGCTCATGTGATCAACGAAAGTGCATAACAGCAGCCCAAGCTTTGGAGCATGAGTAAGACTCCTTCTATTCTCTTTTGCTCTTGCATGAAATCTGCATACCTAATTTAACACTTTTATGGTTAATGGTTGTTATTTTGTCTATTGAAATGCTGACAGGATTCCACACTTTTCCCATGTTTTATTTTCTTGATATGTGATACTTATGAAGGTTTACTAAAGGATGTTTTTTTTTTTGGAAGGCGAAATATATATTATATTATTGATTTAGATAAAACAGTACAAGTGGTACTGAACAAAGAAAATACAAAGCACCTTTGGTGCTGCCTCCCAAAATAACCCAAACTAACCCATCAAGAGAACATCACCACATAGGTTAACCAAAGGACTCCGATATATTAGAGGACCAATGGTTGAAACTAATGTTGAAGTCTTTCTCTCTAGCTTTTAGCCAAGACCAAGCTGTAAACATAGCCTCCTCCATGACTTTAGAGTAATCAAAATGCTTTCCTTGAAAGATCAAGATATTCCTATGGTGCCATATGGTACTAGTTAGAGCCACCCACCACCCACACCATCTGCTTTGATTTATATTAGCACCAAATCCTTCACAAAATTGAGCTAAATGGCTTGCTGGGGAAGCTGGAAGAGGTCCTACAGCCCTGACCCATCCCATGGATTCCCACCACAGGGGTATTATCCTTTTACAATTAAAAAAGAGGTGACCCACTTCCTCCTACTCTTGACCACAGAGAGGGCACCCTTCATCTTGGAGAAGCACATTTCTTCTTAGCAGATTACCCTTAGTGGGTAACCTGTCCTTAAGAAGCCTCCAAGTGAAGACTGCTGCTCTTGGAGGAACTTTCAACTTCCAAATTAATTTGAAAATGCTGACATCCGAACCTGAGGCATTGTTGTTCAGCATTAATCTATAAGCTGACTTGGTGGAGTACACTAAAGGATGTAGTTTCCAATTTTCCATCTTATTGTTTGTATTCAATATATTCTAATCAGAAGTTGCTAAGTTTTTGAGGATGGGCAAGCAGATTGTTGTAGTCTTCATCAGAACAAGTCCAGAAGCTTTTCTTAAACTAATTTACTTACTATAAAAAGCAGTTATGTTGTCCAGCTTCTCCTGAGTTAGAGAATTTTGTGTGAATTTATTGTTTTTATTCACTTAGGTTTCAGTCAATCATCATATGTGTCTGACTTCTGTTTGACACCTGTGTATATATTCCTTTTCATTTTTATAATACAATGCTGCAACTGTTTATGGTTCAGTGAGTACAGCATTAGCTCATCAAATAGACCTTTATCATAATTTTCCTGGGTAGAGGGCTGGTTTTCTGTCTCTTCAGTCAAGAGAGCACCATGGTCATGTTAGATATTCCATGCATGTTTTCATAGAGGTAGTCTGCTGATTGTTTCATAAAAGCTAGTGAAATTGACTTGCCCTCTTCCTTTTGTCATATATACTAAGTTGTAAGATCTTGCAAAACATTGATGGATCACTGATTTTGATGGTAATGGTTCTCTGAAGTTGATGCACTTCTACTTCATCAATATGATTTGGATGTATGGTAGAGAAAACTTAAAATTGGTTGTTGCCTTCAATGCAAAGATTCTTTAATTATGTTGGGGGCTGTGCACTGTGACTTTTGATGGAAAGACACCTTAATTGTTACAATATATGTGTGTATCTTTATTGTTTATATAATTAGTTCCTCTGTATCTTTCAGTTGTGTTATCTCTTAAGTATCCTTTTACTTTGTTTTCCAGGTATTTCAAAATTGAACCACTACCCAGGTGGAAGTAAGGCCTTTTTCTTCCTTCTTCTGTTTGCTATTTGGTTTGGTCTTTTTCCTGAAGCTTTCATTGGATAAAACCTTTTCCTTGTACTATTGGTTATTTGTCATTTGGAAGGTTTATACATAAACAATATTCACATAGCTCTTTTCAGGTTTCTTATATAAAAAAAGTGTGGTTTTCATTAAGCATGTTTTGATGGTTATTTTTTTATTTAATTAGATATCTGTGAAATCCATGCTCAGTGCACTTGTACCCTGCCAACCTGGAGAGACATTTGTGAATTATCCCACGTGTCCAGTGGATACAACAACAGATTTTGAAGGGGCAGCCAACATGCAACCTTCACAGACGGTATGCAAAGATAACTAAAAATCCTATTGAAACTAAATCATTCTAAGCTGAAATCATGCAGACTTAATTTACAATTAATGCCTCTAAATATTGTAAAGTCAAGTAGATTTAGAATATTCATAGAGTAGGGCATATCAGAACTAAAGGATATGATTCTACTGTCTTTGACCATCTTTTTTGTTGAAAATATTTATATGTTCTATACAGGTAATACTCTTAGTAGTTTAGCAACTGTCCAGATTTAATTTAATATAATTTTATTTTTAATTTAATGGTATTGTATTCCTAGACTTTATAAGAATCTCTCCTTTTCATTGAGTCATATTGGTGTAAAATTAAGGAGAACAATGACCATTAGGTAAGTGAATGACGAATTGACAATGTTCAACTTTAGATGGATAAGGTTATACTTGGAATTGAAAGAGTAGTGCATACTTAGACAAGTGAAGGGGTATTTCCAACTATTTTATGTAGAAAGTGGTATCTTGAATTCTGATATAAGTACGATCTATGTTCAGACTTTGGGTTCACCCTTTCAAATGGTGGGTGAATCAGTGAATTGCATCCTCTATATAAAGCTCAATGTTGCCACATCCTTTTAAACAATAATTCCATGCAAATTTGGTGTATACCATATATAACATACAGAGAAATTGTAGATGATGGATATAGTTGTTGGATTTGTTAATTTTAAGGTTAATCCTGGTTTCTATCCTCCTGTGCCCACCTTTGTAAACCTTCTTATCTCTTTGCAACAAAATAAAAAACCACCTTTAGTTTATCTGTTTACCTCCAACTTCATAGCAGAAAATGAACCTTTGCAGATATATAGTAGTTACTAGTTGTGTTATTCATGGGGAGGATAGAACAGATTACTTTGGCTAACCTGTGTCTTTTGAACATTTTATATAACTTCTGTGTGATTATTTTCTCGGAAAATGTAGGTAATAATTGTTATTAATTTAACTACATTTTTATGAACATTTTCAGTGATTTTGCTATGTTATAGGACTTAGTTAACTGTGTTATACTGAGTGGTTTCTCTTAATGGATATTCAGATTACTTTCTGAAATTTTAGTTGTTTTTTTGCCCCCAAAAGTGCCTTTTTGTAGTTATTGGTAAATTTTGGTTTTGTATTTACATACATGCATGTGCACAAGAGTATACATTTTCTACTTCATGATTTTAAATTTTGGTTTTGTATTTACATACTGATTTTTTTCATTTTTGTGTGAGCAATTAGAATTCGTGAGAGTGGTATGTGAAGTTTTGAATTAAACATGGCATTAGTTATATTCTTGTACTATGATTCTTCCAAAGGTTGTGGCAGACATCAAATTTGTATGTTTTTTTACACCAAACTTGTCTTGTATCGTTTCTTGTCAATATTGTTCGACCTTCTGGCATATTTGAAATAGTTGGATGACTCTTTCATATTTGCAATAAAAGCTGAAATACCATGTCTCACGGTTAGGATGTTCTGGTAGAGATCAAGTGAAGATAGATTTTAGGGAATTTGATCTCACTCAGGACAATTTTGGCCTCCCAAGTTCAGATGGTTTGCTTCCGTTCTTGCAGACCTCATTATTTTATTGCAGTCAAAGGTTTATTGCATTGAGCACAGGAAACTGGATGCTATTATAATGAAGAGTACTGCTGGAACACTAATGGAGCCCTTGGAAGGGAATAAACATAGGAAATCGGTGAGCTACTGGAGGCACGTGTATATAATGCTTTAGTTGTACAAATTTCTTGTATTTTGTCTAGAATATTTATATTTATGTAAAATTATAAGACTCAAAATTAAAATAAGTAATTTATGTAAAATTATAAGACACATCACATTAAAACACTAAGTCTTAGTTTATACTTCAGATTTCAAATTCAAATGCACGTGCAGAAGCAAATAAATAAAAATTGAATCACCCATCAAATGCAAACAACTTTTTATTAAATTCGATCAATCTTATTTAATGTCATAATCCAATTATGGAAGCTCCTAATAACAATTGAGGGAGATAAAGTATATATAGGTGCTTCTCACACTTATTTAAATTCGATCAACTTTTTCTTGATCCATATTATAAATAGGTGCTTCTCACACTTTCTCCATTCCACAAAACTTTAGGTTTTCGGCCCAACTCAAATTATTTGGGCTTACAAACTCTCGAGTCCAGTTGATGGGTTTTTATATGTATACAAATTTTAAATAAAAATAAAAATTTATATATGTAAAAAAAATTAATTATTAGATCAAAATTAATTGTTACAAAATTTATTATGTAAATTTATATATTCATTAAATATATATTAAAAAATTTAATATTATATATAATGACATTAATTATTTTATAATATAATTATTCTATTAGTTCAATTAGTTAGAACGTTGTACTAATAATAAGAAAATTACAAGTTTAATTTATGAATCATTAATTTTAAATTAATTCATAAAATATATTTTTGAAAATTTCTTTAAAAAAATCGTATGAGCCATTATGGCAATCTGTATCAGCTTTATCCAAGAATAATATTGAAATTATCCAGGTGTACCAGTAATTTGACTGGTGCGTAAAGCAATTGTCATTGATCTAGAACCTGCTGTGGTGGTGCAGACAAGTCCAGAAGGTTTTGGAATTTTTTGAAAGAAACTTAGCAAACCAACGAACTATTTCTGGAACATTCGAGATTGACCCTTGGTTTGATTTAAATACCTCGTGCGTCCCTTCAGACAGCAACAAACAAAACAAACAAGAAAATCAACATTTTTTTTCTATCAATTCACACGACAAAATTTAGCAGAGTTCAAAACACCAACCAAGTAAAGTAAAGAAGGGAAGATGTCACTGATACCAAGTTTCTTCGGTGGTCGAAGGAGCAATGTTTTCGACCCTTTCTCGCTCGACGTATGGGACCCCTTCAAGGATTTGTCTTTCCCTTCTGCTGAAGATTCAGCTTTCTTGAAAACACGAGTGGATTGGAAGGAGACCCCAGAAGCGCACGTGTTCAAGGCTGATATTCCGGGGCTGAAGAAGGAGCAAGTGAAAGTGGAGATTGAAGATGACAAGGTTCTTCAGATAAGCGGAGAGAGGAGTGTTGAGAAAGAAGACAAGAACGATAAGTGGCACCGCGTGGAGCGTAGCAGTGGTAAGTTCTTGAGGAAGTTCAGATTGCCAGAAAACGCTAAAGTCGATCAAGTTAAGGCTTCTATTGAAAATGGGGTTCTCACTGTCACCGTTCCAAAGGAAGAGGTCAAAAAACCTGATGTTAAGGCCGTGCAAATCTCTGGTTAAAAGTCCAATATATAGAAAATACTGTGTTTTGCTTCTTGTGAGTTATAAGGAAGATCTTACAATGTAAACTGTACCTGTTGAAATAAGCGTCAGTTGTTCTTGTTGAGTGGCATTCATGTGTGTTTAAGTGTCTTAACTAAATGTGATGTAGACAAAAAGGAAAGAGATTAGTAATGTGAATTACAATTGGATTACTGCATCTGTTCTTGCTTTAGATACATTTCGTGTGAATTAATTCCAGCTATATATTATTTCATTCAACACTAAAGCCAAAAAGAAAATGTGATTTTAAAATTTAAATATTAAGATTATAGGTTTGATCTATAATAACGAATTTGCACAAGAAATAATATAGGATTGCAAGTTATTGATCTAAAGAAATATGACAAAAAAAAAAACAGAAATCTAGTATTTTTTTTCAATGGGACAATCCTCATGATGATAGTTACTGGTTGGTGTGGACAAACTACAGTCATGACTGATAAATAAACATTCATATTTGATGGTCTTCCTCTTCAGTTCTCTTGAAACCAATAGTTCTCAAGTGATTTAAGAGCTAAAATATTCCGTGCGCGCCTCATAAAACAAAGGGAACTCAAGTGATCATAGACCTCTTACAGGTAAAGGCTATCATAAAGGGGATAATTACTATTGCAAAGATGGAATCGGCCAATTCAGTCATTGCACATGCTTTTGTTGGGATAAATGGTTGGAGTTACATATCAACTCAACAGAAGATGTGGTAATAACTACATCTTTATTGGTTAAAAGAAGCATTGATAGATATGACTAATTGAGAAGCTGAATATAGGTGGCTGCAATCATATTGTAGTATGTAAACAAACAAGAAAAGGGAATTGCAGGTCTTAAGGTAGCATTCTCTTAAGTAACTGGTCAACTGTAACTGCATTCATAGATGACCACACAGAAGGTGGCACCACCATCATCTTCCAGTTTTGCACGGGTGTGGAGTGGATGAGGATATCCCATCTGCTTCCATTGGTCATTAGCCTCAAGCTAAAGGACACCGAATAAACACAGTTCATTGACAGAAATTAAAGGAATCCATCATATCAAAATACCATGTAATGTGACACACCCAAATGAGTAGTTTGCAGATTCTTGCCAACCATTGCGAAGGTGTCATTTGGCAATGAATGTTAAGAATTTGCAAAATACTTGTGTTTGGATGTGTCACATTTTGTGGTGTTTTGATTTGATGTGGAAATAATGGCTTCACATGATCACATACCAAATGCAGCCCGCTGTCATGGCATATCTCTCCACATCAACACTAAACTCTTCAGCTAATTTCTCAGGTTCGTTCCCTTCCACAAAAAGCCTCAAGAATTGAACTTGAAGTTTGCACAATCATGAGTGTTCAATGTATATCCAGGGCCCAGGCAGCACAAACCTTCCATTCTTACATGGTTTTGATTGTGGCAGACTAAAACTAGAGGCATCCCAAAAGGTTTTGGCTTCTCAATGAAATAAAAAAGTTAGCCTCTCATCATTCAAGCACTTGCAACATTTTTACCTCTCCATGTTTTAATTCCATTTCCTTCACCATCGGGCTTAAGTCATCAAGAATCCAATCCCAGTACAAGAGATGACAAGATACATAGTTTGAATCAATTTGCCCCTTCTAACAGTTCAAAGGCTCAACCTCTTTCCCAGCTTCGCAGAACATCACTTCCAACACTACACATTGCAAAGACCAAACCAAATGTCCCCAATTTGTTGTCCATCTCTTGTCATCATCCAACACCCCCCAAAAATCCAATCAACACAATGCATTTTATTTTACTTTTCCAAAAAAAAAAAATTTAATTAGAATGTAGTACCAATTACACTTGTAAATCGTAATCATCCAACCACAAAAATTGTCTTCTATGGTAGATGCCTGACTTTTATAATAACTATAAGAAACTCATAAAAATTAATTTTTTTTATAAAAAAAAACTACTTAACAGAAGAAAAATAATGCAGAAACTGATAAAACATT
This sequence comes from Glycine max, assembly GCF_000004515.6. Classification (NCBI taxonomy): domain Eukaryota; kingdom Viridiplantae; phylum Streptophyta; class Magnoliopsida; order Fabales; family Fabaceae; genus Glycine; species Glycine max. Next base: position 12,907,981 of record NC_038242.2, on the reverse strand, counting down.
TACCAATTTCATGCCAAACAGAAGATATCATCAGTCATCAACAAAATATACTGCAAAATCCTCAACGGAGCATTTCCAAAATCCAAGTGCGGCAACCTCAACTCCCTCACCCTGCACGCCCCATCCACCAGAGCTCCGACCCGAACTCGGTTCACATCCACCCTTCTGAAGAGGTAAAAGGCGCCGCCGCGGCGCTGATCGGAAGAAGGGTTTTTCTTGGTTTTGTAAAAGCTCCAACCTTTTCCGGCAAGAATCCGACAAAACTCCTCCATGGTGTCAACGCGAACACCAACAACCCTAGAGTAGAGAGAGAAAGAGCCGCAGTCCCAGTTTCCGGCGGTGCCGGCGGCGTCTGGGTGGTGGTCGGAGTTGAAAAGAACGATCTTGAAGGCGCGTGGGGAGAGCGTGAGGAAGCAGCGGAGGTGAGCGAGTGGGGTTGCGGAGAGGGAAGGGAAGGGGATGGGAACGGCGTCGCTTGGGAGGGAGCAAGAAGAAGAAGAAGAAGAAGAAATGGATAGTGATGAGGGTTTGGATGATGATGGGTTGGAGAAGATGATGTGAGAGAGGGATGGTGTAGGGTACAAGTCTAGACCTAAGTCTCTTGCAATGGTGGCAAGCCTGTATGTGTCTCTTATGATCTCTTTTGTTGGGAGGAATATGAGGCCAGGGGTTTTGTACTTTCTTCTTCTTCTTCTCCTTCTTGTATGATGGTGGGGTTTTGAAGTGCCATAGGTTTTATTTTCATCATCACTATTATGGTGGTGATTTTGGGTTAGGATGTGATGAGGGTTGTGGTTGATGGTTTCACCTAAGACCAGAGAGCGAACCAGCTTTAGTGGAAGCATCTTTGCTTTCTTTGCCTTGCCTTGGCTTAACGAATCATAAGTCACACCTCACAAGACATGTCTTGTCCTTCTCATTCTTCTTTTTTCACCTTCACTTTAGCAAATTAACTATGTTGCTGGGAGGGTCAATTAAGAAAGATTTTATTAAGTAATGGAGTAAGAATTATGAGTTTTATAAATATGTTGCTATTGTATTTAGCTTTTATATATATAAAAAAGAGTGATAAAGTAAAATTAGGTCAGATTTAAATTTTTTTTTTTTAAATATCAGATTTTAGGCTTTAAAACAAGTATATTAAATTTGATAGATTGACCTGTTTATATAAATATATAATATTTATATTATATATATATATATTATAATTATTAATATTAATAATAAACTTAAGTTCGACTGTCCAAACAATAACATCTAACAGATAAATAAATTAGACTTAAACTCGTCAATACTTGATCTGAAATGTTTCCACCCTAATTGCTGGATAGTATTATTCATCCTTGGAATGGATGCATGATGTTATGGACTTATGTTATACTACCATAATAGCAAGCCGAAAGGTAGCACTTTTCAGTTTTCACTCAAATTTCCTCTTTACAAGGAATGAAATGGGGCTATAGTGATATACATTACTGGCACGGGACCCATAGCTTTTGTTATATTAATTATTATGCTCGGTTTTCAAATTTTGAGTCAATGAATTAATGGATATTTTTCTTTTCTTTATTTGATCTCGTTAAGGATTGAGTTGTCCCATTTTTGTTAAGCATCTAACTTCTACGTCCTCATTATGTTTTGTAAAGTGTTTCTAAACTCTTCTGTAATGTTACTTTTGTCTTGGACTGACTCAATGCTCAAACAGTTGTTGTGTATGAGAATATTTGTCTTGACATTTTCTCGGTAATTTAGTGGCTTTGACTGAATTACTACCACCATTATTTTTTTTTATATAATCAGAACAATAAAGGACAGAAGCTAGATTTTAATTCAAATAACATCAATTTCGTCCGCTAAAGACAACTGAATTAGATATTCATTCCTATTAGCAAAATTTAATCATTATATAGTAAAAGAGTTTAACTTTAATTAAATATTTAAAATTTGTTTCTTTTATCAGAATTTAAATTTTAAATTTTAAGTACAATATCAACTGATACTCTATAATACTTTATATTTTTAAAGTAATTATTATAAAAATAAACAAATTTATCATGCATGATACTAATTTTCATATTTTAATTAAAATTTTAAAATATTATCTCATAAGCTACATATCTTATAAAATTATTAATATATTATATTTATATCAATTTATTATTTTATTTTTATTTAAAATATTTATTCAACGTGAATAATATATTCAGTTTAGCTCTTTTTTTTTTAAAAAAAGTTGCTTGTTTTAAAAAATCATTATAAAATTGAGATAAAGAAATAACTATAATTATCGAGCATGTGAATGTAAATTGTTTTAAATTAAAGTCTTAAATATACAATTTTAAATATAGAGTTTGGTTTCTTACAAAGATCATATCGGATTCAAAATATGTTTGGGCCTCGTCTGTTTGGGCTTGTTGATGTTTTAGGTTATGTCTGGGCCTTGTTCTTTCTATCTAGTCAACGACCCAAAAAATGGCGATACCAACACCTGATTTGGCATTCTCCTCCGAACAAGTGTGCGATTAGTTTTTAGCCTTTGAGGCACCGATATTGTTCTTCTTCAGGAATGTTATCTCATGGCATCAGAATGTTAGTGTTTATTTGTTTTAAAAATAAATAAAATTATTTTTGATAAAATTAATTTTATACACTTAAAAGTTAAACCTATTTGAAATGTTCCTTAAAAAAACTCTTTGAAATGTGTCTAAAATAATCTTAACAACAAATTTTACGTTAAAGCATATACTACGAGTCTACCATAAGAAAAATTCATTCTAGCTTAAACACACCAGCACTTAGTGTGTGTTTAAAAACGATTGTGAACTCAAATTGACATGAATTTTTAGATAATTATAAAAAAATAAAGATAAATGAAAAGCAGTTCAAAGATTCATTCATCAAAGTATTACAAAGTTGGTTTATTTATACAAAGACAGAAAATAACTAACTTGAGTAATCAACTAACTTACTCAAATAACTTCGAGTAACTAACTAACTGTCATAACCAATTAACTATTCAAATAACTTCTTGTAATTAACTGCAACTGCTTAATCGTGATACCCCTTAAGTTGGTGAATAGATGTTAATCATTCCCAATTTGACAATGAATTTACCAAAAACCAAACCTGAAAGTGCTTTTGTAAAAACATCTGCAACTTGGTGTTAGCTCTTGACATGGACAAGCTTGACTACTTTGGACTGAACATATTCTCGGATGAAATGATGATCAATGTCAATATGCTTGGATCGTTCATGATGACCAGGGTTTGAAGCAAGACTTATAGCAAATTTATTATCACAAAATAGCATCACAGAAGGCACATCAACTTCAAAGTAAAGAAGTAACTTGCTTAACCAAACAATTTCACTAGTAACAGAAGACAAGACACGCTATTCAGCTTTAGTGGATGATTTTGAAATAGTGGATAGTTTCTTAGAATGCCAAGAAAGAAGGTTGTTTCCCAAAAAGACACAAAATTCAGAAGTGGATCTTCTAGTATCAACACAGCTGGCCCAATTAGCATCAGCAAAGGCAATGAGGTTGAGAGAGTTTTTAGCAAGGAAAAACAAACCTTGTCCACGAGCAGATTTGATATACTACAGAAGATGATGAACAACATGTAGGTGAGGAACTCTAGGTGCTTTCATATACTGACTTAATCGATTCACAACAAAGGTGATATCAGGTCGTGAGATGGTCAAATAAAGCAATCTACCAATTAATCTTTTGTACATTGATGGATCAGGGAGTAAGTCTCCATTATGAAGATTGAGTTTCAGATTGGGATCCATTGGTATATTGGAAGGTTTGCAAGCCAATAAACTTGTATCTTCCAAAAGAGATAGAGCATACTTTTGTTGGGATAATGAGATACCTATGTTGGATTTGTCTATTTCTAATCCAAGAAAATATTTCAAAGGGCCAAGGATTTTCAATTTTGATCTGAACAGCTTGTACAGAGGCAAGATTGGGTCCTGATAGGATGATGTCATCTACATATACTAGTAAAATGACTAAGGAATTTCTTGAGCCAATGGTGAAAAGGGAGTAATCATGCTTGGATTGATGGAATCCATGACTAAGAAGAGTAGTGGAGAACTTACAGAACCATTGTCTAGAGGCTTGTTTTAGGCCATATAATGATTTGTTCAATTTGCATACCAATGAAGGATTGGCTGACTTGTATCCCTTGGGAAGTTCCATATAAACTTCTTCAAACAAATCTCCCTTCAAAAAAGCATTGTTAACATCCAATTGGAGGAGGCACCCGTTTCTAGTAGTAGCAACACAAAGCAGAACTCTCACAGTGGTAAGTTTGGCTACTGGAGAGAATGTATCAGAGAAATCGATCCTAGCTTGTTGAGTATAACCTTTGGCAACCAATCAAGCTTTGTATCTATCTACAGAGCCATCCATTTTGTATTTAACTTTATACACCCATCGACATCATATACAGTGCTTATCAGGTGGTAATGGAACAAGTGTCCAAGTGGAATTTGCTTCAAGAGCTTGGATTTTCTCTTGCATTACTCGACACAGTTCAGGATAAGGAACAACTTGATGATAGAACTAAGGTTCATAGATAGCTGAGATGTGATTAATGAAAGCTATGTAAGGGGGGCTAAGAGGCAACAGGGAACAATGATGTTGGATGGGATATGCAGCCTGAGATTGTGATATTACATAATCAGACAAGTATAAGGGATGCTTAAAGTGCCGTGTACTCCTTCTTAAGGTGACAGAGGGCAAAATGTGAGGATGATCTAAGCCAGGGATTGAGGGTGAATCAGTTGGGTCATGGTTAAAGGTATTAAGTGGCTGTGGTGATTGGCTACGAGTTTGGTCAGGGTTAGGTAAGGTATTAGTGATGGGAATGGGGATAATCAAATCAAGTAAAGGATCAAGAATGACTTGAGGCTGTGAAATGGTTTGAAAAGCAAAAATGGATTCATGAAAGACAACATCTCTGGACACAAAAAATTTCTTAGTGTCTAGGCTATACAACTTGTATCCTTTATAACATTGGGGATAACCAATAAAATTGCAGGCACTGCTCGAGGAGAAAACTTGTTCCTTGATGATGGAAGAGTGGAAGCAAATGCTAAACAACCAAAATTTCTTAAGGCATGATAGTCAGGTTCCTTTTTGAACATAATATTGTAGGGTGAGCAGTGTTATAGTAATGGTGAAGGGGTTCTGTTGATGAGAAAAGTTGCAGTGGTAACACAATCACCCCAGAATGAGATAGGAACTTTAGACTGAAAAAACAAAGCTCTGGCAACATTGAGCAGATGTTGATGCTTCCTTTCCACTACTGAATTTTGTTCTGGTCTTTCAACACAGGAAAATTGATGAAGAGTGCCCATGGAAGCCAAAAACTGAGTGAGGGCAAGTTCCTTAGCATTATCATAACTAAGGCATTTGCTAGATACACCAAACTGAGTCTGAACCATGGTGAAAAATTGTTGCACATAGATTGAAGCTTCAAATTTGCGCTTAAGCAAAAATAGTCAAGTGAATCTTGAGCAGTCATCAACCAATGTAAGGAAAAATCTCCTTCCCTTATAGGTAGGGTGAGCATAGGGACCCCATATATCACAGTGAATTAAGTCAAATGGTAATTCAGATAAATGGTTAGAGTTAGGAAAAGATAATCTTCTAAATTTAGCAAGAGGACAAACATAACAATTAGAAGAAGAGAAATTGGGAGAAAGGTGCAGACCAATTTTATTATTCAAATGTTTGAAAACTTTGTCTAAGATATGACCAAATCTAGAATGTCAAATATGAGCATTTTTACAAGGAATGGAATTTGTATGTGAATTGATAACAGAAAAAGTAAATTTGCAATCAAGAGTGTCCTTGAGATCTAAGACATAAAGGCCTTGGATGAGATCCCCTCTACCAATCCTCTTGCAAGCTTGCTTCTCCTAAATATCAAATTCATTTTGAGAAAAAGAAATGGACAAATTAGGATTGGTTAGAAGAGCACTAACTGAAATTAAATTAAATTTGAATTTAGGAATGTAGGCAACATTATGCAAGATTAAGGTATTGGTTAAGCAAACCGAACCAATGGCAAGGATAGGTATAACATCATTGTTAGGCAGAGTGACAGTTTTATCAGAAACAAGTTGGTAAGATAAAAAATGATGAAGGGAACAAGAAATATGAATGCTGGCACCAAAATCTAAAAGCCAACAATCATGAAGAAAATTAGAAGTGGATGTAGGAAGGATCATACCACTGGCAGAAGAAACACCTTGAGGGATGACAACATTGGTAGCATGACTTTCTAAAAGATTCATCAATTAGCTATATTGTTGGGCAGTAAGCTGAAACTGGGAACCCGAGTCACCAGAGGAAGGTTGTGAGTGAGACATATCAACAGATACTTGTTGAGCAACCTTGTGTGGTGGTGAAGAAGAAGAAGAATGTTTCTTTGCTTTTGAGGAAAAATCAGTCCTCTTATAATTTGGAGGATAACCATGCAACTTGAAGCAACGATCCTAAGTATGACCTAGCATACCACAATGAGCACACAAGGGGCGATTCTTAGAAGATCCTTTGAAGCGATTGTCAGGATGACTGCGTGCAGCAGAAGAAGTCTTCAAGGCAAAAGCATGTGAAACTTCACTAGCAGAGGTGGAAGCACCAATTTCCTTTTGCTTTTCTTCTTGAACAACTAAGGCAAAAACCTTAGTTACTGAGGGAAAGGGATCCATGGATAAAATTTGACCTCTGATAATAGAGAAGGATTTGTTCAGCCCCATCAAGAACTACATAGCATACTCCATTTGTTCAAAATCGCACCAAGGTTTAATTCCTCCATAGGTGCAGCTATGTGAGGGCTTCAGTTTTGATAATGACTCCCACAGAGAACGAAGCTTGGAGTAGAAAGAGGAAACAAACATGGAACCTTGTTGCAGAGTGATCAAGTCATGCTTAAGTTGAAAAATTAAAGGACCATTTCGTTGCTCGAAACGTTCTTGAAGATCATCCTAGATTGCTTCGGCAGAAGAACGATGTAAGATACTTACTTGCATTTCTTTGGATAAAGAATTAAGGAGCCAGGATGAAATGATACTATCATTGCGATGCCACAAAACATGAGTTGAGTGACCCAAAGCAGGTTCAGGAATTGAACCATCGACAAACCCATATTTGTTCTTCCCATGAAGAGCCATGCACATTGCTTTCTTCCAAGAATTGTAGTTTTCACCGCTAAGAGGATGAGAAATTAAGGTAATGCCAGAATTGTCGCAAGAATGAAGAATGAAGGGGTTAGAATTATCAATGGCAGCCATGGCCATGAGAGAAAAAAAAAAGAAATAGCTTCAATAGGGAACAAAAGGCACGGAAGCAAAAACTTCTGATACCATATCAGAAATGAAAGATAAATGAAAAGCAGTTTGAGGATTTATTCATCTAAATATTACAAAGTTGATTTATTTATATAAAGACAAAAAATAACTAACTTGAGTAACCAACTAACTTACTCAAATAACTTTTAGTAACTAACTAACTTTCATAACCAACTAACTATTCAAATAAAATAATTTCTTGTAACTAACTTAATCGTGATAATAATTCTTAGTTTTCGCATCAAAATTCCATTTTGACATGAAAATCATAAAATACACGCATTTAAAATGGGTGCCCAAACACACTGGGTTTTTTTTTTAATCAGTCTTTTTTACTCCTCAAGCTTGTTTGTAACAATTATTTTTATTTGAACATCGATGTGCAGCATTCTTTCTCCTTTGAATTAGAGTAATTGTTTGATGAGTGTATATAATAGTTCTATACAGCCTCTCTAATGAGGCAGTCATGCAAGGAAGGGAAGTGCCCAACTCTATCACGTGTTCATATTTTTAACAGAATTAAAGAAAAATGTCAAAAACTCAATTAACATGAAATGTTTACCGTTTAATGTTCAATATGCTCATCAGGTCATTTGTTCTTCAACATTTTTCTAATTATATATAATAACAGAAATTTTAAATTTTATAACAGTAATTTGCGTGCCTGATACATTATGTGGCCTTTTTCAAGATTACAAGTTTAGCTGAAAAGTGAGAGTAAGCGTCAAAGTTTCAAGACTCTTTTAATCTTTTTATTTTTTTTATTTACTTTAATTTATGTTCATTATATATCTCAAAGTATAACAATCTGATACTTATCGTGCAACAAATAAAAAGGGACATTATCGAGCTTAGGATTTGAGCAGTAGGAATACACGCAAATCTTTAATACTATATACCGGAAATTTATGTAAATCTTAACAAGTTGAAATTTTAAAAAAGCATACCTTTTTTTAAAAAAAGAGAAAAATAACAGCATATTTCTTTTTGTTGATAAAAATAGGTGAGTTGGATTTTGTGATCACCAAATCATTCAAGATTTACAAATGTTTAAAAAAATACTTATAAATCACCTATTATCAGGATTCTCATATTCATGTGAGATTCAAATAACATGCGCAATGTCATACTAATAAAGTAATAAGTGAGAAATGTAAAATGTACATTGAAAAAAAAAAGATAATTTTAATATAAATGAAAAAGAAAATTGAAGGGTATATTTATGGGAGCTAGGAGGGTTGATGCAACGAAGGAAAGAATAAGCACCCGGACAAAAAATGCATTAGAAGAAATCCCAGTTTTAATGATTGAAGCAAAGCCTTTATGGACCGACACCTTGATATAAAAATGTTTCATGCATTTACTGAAACACGCAACGTACCCATTTTCATATCCTTTTCTCTCGTCATCGTTATATGGTTGAACGAATTCAAAGATGAAGTCATGGAAGTTGGGATTTTTGGTTCTGCTAGTTTTGTTCAGCACCTCTACTTGTTCTGCTTGGTTTGGTAGTAAACACAAAAGTTCCAGTGGAAGGAGCTCCTTTCATCCAGATGAGGCTTCATCGTCGTCCTCGTCGTCGTCACCATACATACTAAACCGTTTTCGTGCTGGCTCATCCGTCGTGTTCCCGGTTCACGGCAATGTTTACCCAGTTGGGTACGTGTAAAAGGACCTTCCTTTCTCTTAATCTTTCTTTTTGTTCTTCAGTTAAATTCACTTTATGCTTTTCTTTCTCCACTCTCGTTTTGTTCATCCCTTTTCCTGCTTGGGCCCTCTTTAAATTTTAAGTCCCACGTAAATTAGAGAGGTAAAATTAAGATAAAATATATAAATAAAAGATAATCCTCATCTTTTAATCTAATTTTTTATGTTAAGTTAAACCTAAATTTACATTTTAAAATTTTAAGATAATATTTTTTATTCTAGGAAAGAACACTAATAATCATGATCCACTGTATTGGATAACTAACTTGGCTTAACATCTTAAGCATATAACCAACTTCCTTAATTATTTGGTCAAATATTTGATTTTCAACTTCTTAAACCAATGTCAAATGTATATGTATATATGAAAAAATATCTCATGATGGGTTAAAAAACAATAAACTAGAATAAATAAAAACACCTTCATGGATTTTCTTCCCATTTTTATTTTATTTTTTCTTTGGTCCTGATTGCCTCTGGTCAGGGAATACATTATACATGCCTTCATGGAATCAGTTATCAAAATTGTTTGATGAAGATCAAATAATTCATTCATTATTTTGGTAAATTCGACTTAAATATAAACTATTAATTTTCATCCAAAGGTTGAAACTCATAAAAGTCTCAATTAGTAAATAAATTTTTTTGATTCTGGGTTAAAGAGCACAAGTGCCTCCCAATTACTAAATCACAGTCTAATCCAAATCTCACTTCTGATATATTAGTTTAACTTTTTTCACACGATGAAAATCAAATATTATTTAATTTGAGTTAAATTAATAAATACATTTATGTCCATTCATGTATGATATGTAGGCAATTTTTTTTTTTTTTAACTTGACACATCTTGAAATATATATATATACGCCTCTAACATAAGTCACCATTACTTTCAACGTTCACAGGTTTTATAATGTTACTCTCAACATCGGCCAACCACCCAGGCCATATTTTCTAGATATTGACACGGGTAGCGACCTCACCTGGCTTCAATGTGATGCCCCTTGTTCCCGTTGCTCTCAGGTGAACGAATATTCACTCACTACCAATGTTCAAAATCACCTGCAGAAATTAATAAAGTTTTTTTCCCTAGAAAACATGTCATATTAACTTTTTTTTATAGACAAATGTTAATTTTGTTTTAGAATATTAATTTTTACTGTAAAAACATCAAATTCATGATCTTTTTCCTCTTTTCTTTTCTCTTAATCATTCAACCTAGATTATATCTTTACATGTAATAACAATTGAGATGAGATTGGAGGATAGGCTTATCTTAGCAAATAGATACATGAATAATATTAATCTGTTTGATTTCAATCTCCTACTAATATAGTCTTAAATATTTGTTACTTATTTTCAGACACCACATCCACTATACAGACCAAGCAATGACTTTGTGCCCTGCAGGCATTCCCTCTGTGCATCCTTGCACCACAGTGATAACTACGACTGTGAAGTCCCACATCAGTGTGACTACGAAGTTCAGTATGCAGATCATTACTCATCCCTCGGTGTACTTCTCCATGATGTCTACACCCTCAACTTTACAAACGGAGTCCAACTCAAAGTTCGTATGGCACTTGGGTTAGTATCATAGCTCAAACCAGTTTTACTTCCTTACTTCTTACTTTTATGCCTTATATTTTCAGACTTCAGAAATATCATTTGATCATGGCAACCTTGCATATTCATGATAATTTTACCACACAAGACCAGCCCAACGATAAGTTAGGCCTAAAGCAAATTTTAAAAGAAATTTTTTACTTTAAATATGTAGGACTTTTTTCCTAACATATGTGATATTTTTGTCAACATATGGGTTCTTTTTTATTTTATAAATACTAATAGCAAATATATTTTTACTGGTAGACCTAAAGCTAGTACTGGTATCACATGTATTTTGTTGAGAAGTAAAATTTCTTTAGTTAATCTTATGTGTTTTTCTTTTTTTCCATTTTGCAGATGTGGATATGATCAGATTTTTCCAGATCCTTCTCACCACCCACTAGATGGAATGCTTGGCCTTGGCAGGGGAAAAACCAGCTTGACATCACAGCTGAATAGTCAGGGTTTGGTGCGAAATGTGATTGGGCACTGCTTGAGTGCACAAGGAGGAGGGTATATCTTCTTTGGAGATGTTTATGATTCTTCTAGACTAACTTGGACTCCAATGTCATCCAGAGATTAGTAAGTACATTTTCATATGTCACATCCCCATTTTACATTTTCCACATGCATTGTCATAAGTTCAAGTTCTTTCTCTAGATTGAGATCTCATTTCTGTGATCTGTCTCAGCAAACATTACTCAGCAGCTGGGGCAGCTGAGCTTCTTTTTGGAGGGAAGAAGAGTGGGATTGGAAGTCTTCATGCTGTTTTTGACACTGGGAGTTCTTACACCTATTTCAACCCATATGCTTACCAAGCACTAATTTCTTGGGTCAGTTGAAAACATTCACTAATAATCCTTAAATTGCAAGCCTATTCAATGCACCAGACATTACAGAGCTCATATCATGTCAATTTTCATCATGCAAGATTTGAATTGCTTGAAAGACAAAATAGAAATAAAGCATTTCTTCAATAATACCAAAAAAAATAAAATATTGACATGTTACTTAACATGAATCTTTTCGTTTAATTTCCAAATGTAGTTGGGGAAGGAATCAGGTGGAAAACCCCTAAAAGAAGCACATGATGATCAAACTCTCCCTCTCTGTTGGCGTGGTAGAAGACCTTTCAGAAGCATATATGAAGTAAGAAAATACTTCAAGCCAATCGTGCTTAGTTTCACCAGCAATGGGAGAAGTAAAGCTCAATTTGAAATGCCTCCTGAAGCATATCTGATAATATCAGTGAGTTCCACCTAATCAATTTGTTCTAGATTGACCTTTTTTAAAGTAACAGACACATTTCATGTATGAATGCTAATAAATTATTCTGCCAGAACATGGGAAATGTTTGCTTGGGCATTCTAAACGGCTCTGAAGTAGGGATGGGGGATCTGAACCTAATTGGAGGTAGGAATGTTGTTACTATCTCTCTATTTTTTCTGATGCTTGTTTTGGATAATGGATATTATCACTTTTAGTTCTACTGTTCTTAGCCTGTTTAGCAGTTAATTAACCAAAACTCAAAATGAAAAACTGCATTATAAAATCCCTGGTTCTGTTTATGCAGACATATCCATGCTAAACAAAGTAATGGTATTTGACAACGACAAGCAGTTGATTGGTTGGACACCAGCAGATTGTGACCAGGTTCCAAAATCAAGAGATGTAAGCATTTGATCATAAAAGAAAGCCATACGGTGTTTTTATCATCATCAAATAGTAGCTACTAAGGTGGTTGTATAATACGAGTGTTAATCTGCTTGATTAGATAGCAATATGTTGTGTTTAACAGTAGTATGTTGCTACGTGGTATAGAGGTCTACCCTGATTATTTCTGTTTATAGCCTATATATCGGACTGGTTAAACTTGCTAAGTAACCAGTCATATACAATAATATCACATTAGTTTGATTCCACGGCTTTAAGGATTTAATTTGGAATGGCAAAGCGAAGAGTCAAAATAGAATAGTGCAGGTTGATGCAAATATTAGGTGCATCTCTTGATTCTATAATTAATTGGCAGATTTCATTATTATCAATCCATGTTGTTTCTCAACATTTTCGGATCTATTCAAACTTGGTTGTAGCAACATCATCAATTATAGACAATTTTATATACCGGATAATTCCGTAAAACATTATCAACTTAGTATTTTATTACATGGGCAGTTGATTTGTGTTTTGAATATTTTGATTATTTTACTGCAAGTTCTTTTCTTTTGGCGTTGTTTCTGTTCTGTTCTGCCCATAACCACATTTACTTCACAGATTAAGACAAACTCATATATATATATATATATATATATAGTACAAAGTGTCAAACATGTACAACACTCGAGGCCAGGCTAGGCTGCACCATCATTTCCATCCTTTGAATGGAAGATTTTTCATTCAATTGTTTCCTTTGAATTGAAAAGCAGAAGTTGGTATATTACAAAATATATGAAAAAATCATACTGGAATAGCAATGGAACAAGAATTTTCCTTACACCTACTCATTAACCCTCCAATATCCTATCATCCATCATTCGGCTTACTTTTTACTTACTGCAACACCTAACTCCTTTTCTCCTTTTTTTTTTTTGTTCTCTTTACACCAAGATCCAATCCAAATACTAGCTCATTTCAACCGAATTCCACATTCCCTGATCTCTCTAGAACAAAGAATAAGAATAGTTTACTAAGCTTGGCCTAGTCCACAAAATGTTAGGTGCAATGCAATTGCACACAAATGCTGACTTTTACTACAAAAAAATAATAAAGATATTTGCGGGTCCCATCATCTTGTCCAAAAAAAACGTATCGTTTTCACATCTTCTGTAGGTACATGAACATGTCCTGCAAGGGCGAGAGCTGACCCATTTGGTACTGAACAGTGCCAAAGGGGTCATCGTCGACGGAAAGGTTATTATCGTCCAAGTAATTAAACTGAAAATCAAACGCGTTTTCTAGCTGTAGGCCCAGATCATAATCATCGTTATTCCACTTGGGGTCGCTCTGCACTTCCCTCTCGCACCTCACATCGGGCGAAACCACGTGCTCCGAGCTGCTCGAGTCCGTGTGCAACCTTGGCACCGAATCTGAAGTCTCCGTGTACAACAATTGCTCATTTCCAAGCTTATGAATCTCAGGCTTCGTCTCGTTCTCGTGCTCAAAACTATGAATCATTTCAAGATTCATCTTCGGTGCGGTCGTGTTGTATTTCTCAATCTTCCCTTTCTTGTTGTAGATTCGACACAACACCCAATCATCAAGCTGTGCACCATAACACAACAAAATCAGATCCATTTTTATAAAAATAAAAAAAAACTGAAAGATCAAAACTTATGCAATTCTAATCCTTTTCTAATCAAAATTTTAGTCAAATTGGAGATATAAGGTGAATTGAATAAGGGAAACAGAAAAAAGATTGCAAGAAAACTAACATTCTAACAAAATTAATATTTGCCCATAAAAGAAAAACTAGTGAAATTACAATTTGGGACATACCCTCAAGTTGTTGTTGTTTTTCTTGGAGGCAGATCGGTCAACATTGGCGAGGCGATATTCGTGCATGATCCAATTGGTTTTCACTCCTTTGGGGGCTTTTCCGGCGTAAAAAACCAGAGCTTTCTTGATCCCTAGCGCTTTCGGTTTTCCGATCGCCTTATCGGCGCCGGTGGCTTTCCAATAGCCGCTTCCGGCGGCACGGTTCGGCCGTGAACCGTTCGGGTATTTCCGATCCCGAGGAGAAAAGAAGTACCATTCTTTCTCGCCGTAGTAGCCAATTTCTGCATCATCCAACTCATTATCAATCAATTGAACTATGCAATTAGTTGCAGTCACAAAACGAAACCCCATAAGAAATTAAACGAACCTGGAAGCTGCCATGGATCAAACTTGTACAAATCGACCTCTTTGATGATGGGAACCGCGATTGGTTGACCCGCGCACTTCCTACACAAGTAGTGATTCACCAATTCTTCATCAGTGGGGTGAAATCTGAACCCTGGTGGCAACTCTAATTCTCCCTTCATTCGCGTTTCTTCCTCTCTTTGTTCTTGTGTGTTCTTCCCTTTCAACTGAAGATTCTTCTAATTTGCAAGCTTCTTCTTCTTGTGGTTGTTGATGTTGGTTTTGTTCTTCTTGTTGTTGGCTCTGCTTTGCTTTGCTCTGCGACTTGAAACGTATGAGAGAGGACACACCCTGGGTGGGTTTTATAGCGTGAAGGGATAAAAGAAACATAGTGAATTTCGACACGTGCGTTATTGAGGTGGAGGCCAAATCCATTTGACAATTAATTTATTTAACAAAAATAAAAATAATGTGTGACAAGGTTCGACATATGTAGGGATGACGGCAGCCGCCACGTGGCAGTGGTGGAGTGGGCGTGGCGCACGTGAGAGTGTTCGGGCTTTTTGATGATTGTGTCATGGCTTACGTCAGTTGTCGCTGCCGTGCCTTATATTTTCAAAATGTCGGCTCGATAGTTATTAGCCATGGTTGACTATAGTAATTATTGTGTCTAGTCCACCCACCCAAGCTTGTCGTGTTCCTTGTTCTACCCACTAACATCGTGCCTCGTGTCAACACATTGTGAATCTTAAGCATGGCACCGCACGACATTCTCTAACCAGAAATTACTCAGCATTTCTTTTTGTTCCCCTTTTTGCACATTTTTTTTATTGATTCTTTTTAAGGAATTAAAGATAAAAAAAATATCAGAGCATATTTTTAGATATATTCTATTACTATAATTTTACTCTTTTTTATTATTAATTTCTTAACTAAGATACTGATTAATACTTATTTCTTATTTTAGTTTTATTTTCGTTTTATAATTTTAGTAAACAATTATTTAAAAAATTTCACCATTAACTATTAATTATTGTGCATTTTTGTAGAAATTAATTCAGGGTTTTTGCTAATATTTTTCTTAGGGTATTATTTAATGAACTAAAAAGATAGATTATGTTTTGTGAAAATTATAAAAAAAAATTAAGAAAAACTTATAAGCGATGTAATTTTATGTATTCTAATAAAAAAAATCACTGTAATTCCTTAACTAATATGATTAAGACACCCCGTTAATATTTGTTATTAGTTAATATGAGAAAATCAACGTGTTCTGTCATACTTGGCACAGCTCGATGGAAAAATGGTGGTTTAATTCTATGTAACATTATTTCTTCAATATATAGTGAAAATTTTGATTACATATTTGTGCATATTAAAAAAAGAAAAAATATATGTAAATTTGGTTATTACAAAAATATTAATAAATTTTTCATTTCTTATTTTACAAGTTTATACATAGATCGAAAAAACGAAATGGATAGAGTAAAAGTTCATCATTTTTTTTTATATTGCAGCTTTCTTAAGCACGCTTGATGGAAATAAATAAAATAAAATATAGTTCATTTTATTAGAACACATGTACGTATTTTGTTTAACATAAATGGTTGATTTGTGGAATTAAAAATATTATTTAAATTTAACTAATAATCAGCTAATAAATATAAAGAGAAACAAAAGATGCATGTGTATAATAATTAAAGTTTTAATTAAAAAATAGTGGTGGGTAAAATTACAATTATTATAAAAAATTAGCTTGAAAATTTATATTACATCCTGAAATTTAATGTAATGTGTGAGATGGTGAATTTTTTTGTGATATTATAGCGAATATTTTACATCAATTGCTTTATAATTGATTTAAAAATACTTTCTAAATAAGTTATACTAAGAATTAGTTTAGAAAGTACTTTATTTCTCAATCGGTTATGCACTGAAAAAATACTTTCTAAAGTAGTTCTTCTTACCATCGATATAAAATGTTAATGTTATTTCCAACATTTTGAAAGTCATGGCAAGACCTAAAAACTAATAAAGTAAAAAGTGTTTTCAACTTCGATTTCTAGTACAACTAATTTAGAAAAATCATTATAAGTTTTCTCATTTTGAAACATGTACATGCTTTTGTTATCGCTTTGATTTACAGTCCCTTATACTATGGTTCTAAATTGCCTTAAAAAGAAGTATTTTTAAACTAATACTCCTAGATTACATCGATCTTTCTCTTATACAACCAAGATGTTCAACCTAGCTATGTTTTCTCTGCATACATCTCTTCAATATCATTTTGCTCTATGTCTGTGTTTGTTTATCAATTTTTTCTTTTTCAGTGTATTCATCTTTCACACCCTAACCTCATGTGATGCATCTCCTTCACTCCTTTATGACGCAATCCTCTCTCACTTTGATTATGACTTCATTTTTAAAACCTAATTAACATTCTTTTTTTTCCCCCAAAATATAACCACGTTATGTCTCCTTATAAATGGTATGTGTGTTTTGTTCGAAGGCATCAAACAGTGTGTTTGAATGCTAAGAGCAGTGTGCTTAAAGGTTCCAAACACTGCCATCAAGGAATCAATGCTTCCACTTTCCATGGTCAACAAGAGACCATGAACCTTTAATTTATTTTTGGTTGGGTAACATGAACCTTCAAAATAATGATGAAAGATTTATCAAAGACAAATAAATATCTCCCAGATGAGAGATTTACATTCAAAGAAATATGAAACAAAAGAGAGAAGAAGCTAAAGCTAACTCGGAGTAAGGATTTGACATTACTATTGTATCAAATGAAAACAAAAATAAAGAGCGGTTAAATTTCTCAATTCGACCCATATAATAAAAAAAAGACAAAATTTACGATCACTTCGTATCAAGAAATTTGTAAGCCATTTTTTCTATCGTTCATAGAATCGATTGGAAAGCATTGACTTTCTATATCAGTTGATTATATATTGCCTCATGCCATCGATTTAGAATGTTGAAAACGGTAAATATTTAAAGTTTTTTTTTGTACTAGTGAATGTTTTTTTTATGTAAATTAATAAGGATATATGAAATTTTACAAATAATACATTTCTTAACTTACAAAGTCATGTATTATATTTATGTTTGATAAAATTAACTGAAAGTTAAAAGTTGGTAACTGAAAGCTCAACAGTTAATTTATTAAATTATAAGAGTTCAATAAAACTAACTACTAAATTGACTAAAAAATAATATAATTTATTTTTAAAAAATAAACAAAAAATTTAATAAATATATTAAGAATTAAAAAGATAAAAATATAAAAAATTAGAAACTAACATTTTAAAAAATGTTATTTAAAGGCTTATTTATTGAATAACTAAATAAGATTTTCATTTACTAACAAGAGTTAAAACTTAATTAAAATAAAATTAAACATTTTTGCATAAAAGAAGTCAAATATATTGGACTTTTTAGAAATAGAAAAACATTTTGCATAAATTTAAAATCCATTGGCAGAGAATTTTTTTAGATTTATTTTTTTCTAAACTTACAATAAAGATAAAAAATATATAATTTAGATCTTAAAAAAATCCATATATTCAGAATAGATCTAAAATGGAATAGATGTATCTAGGGATTAGTCCTTTGAAAAAAAAATCTTCCTAAATACACAATACATAAATGTCTTATCATTCATAACTTATTTTTACTAACTTATTAAATTAATATTTTAAAAAAAAATTCTACCAAAATTCTCTAAAATGATCTAGTTGGCTACTTTATAAATTGTAAGCTATCTCGTTATCTTGCCCAATTTACTGTATGATTGATTTTACAATTTGTTGATGACCATTATAAAGGAATTAATTAAAACAAATATTTTTTTTTATTAAAATCCACAACGAGATCGAGTGTGTTAGTAATATTAATGTTATATTCTTTTATAAATATTTTTAATAATATTATTAATAATAATTTTATTTTTATTATGATGATGTAATAAAGTAAATATTTAACATTGTTAAAGACACCCATTTAATTGAAGAATTTTTTACTTTGTCTTAAATATATTTTTTTATCTCAAATTTGATGTAAGATTGTTTTTATTCTTTGAATTTAAAATTGTTGATCTTAATTTTTATAAATTTAGAAAAGATTATTTTAGTTTATTTGCCAAAAATCTGCCTCCACCCAAACAGGATGAATATTTTGAAGAAAAAAAATACATGTGATAAAGTATTTGATGATAAATTTACAAAATTTACGTAAGTTAGTAGTAGTCCGTTAGCCACGTAAATGAAGTCTTTAATGACGTTTGGACAAATGAACTAGAACTAAGGATGTTTATAGGTCGGTTTAGATTAATTTTAAGCTAAAAAAATATCCGAAATATTTTTTTAGAAAATCGTTGTTTTGAATTGCTTTTTTATTTTTATTTTTTTATTAAGACAATCCAATACGATCCTTTCGAATAAATGTGATTTTACTAACACATTCATGTCTCATGCGGTGAATATGATTGAGATATTTTAATTTCCTGTTACTCACTCGTTATTGAACATGATTGAGATATATATACTTGCATTGGAACATGTGTCCTGTGTCTTTCAATGAAGAAATTGATTTTTCTTATTTATTCTATTTTTATTTATAAGACTAAAATTTTAAATGATGTTTATTAATTTTTTATGACACTCAATGTTATTTAAATTAATTATTTTTAGATTAGAACCATCTTCCATCAAAAGAAAAAAAAATATTAAAAAATCATTAAAAAAGAAAAAATATTAATGAATAAAAATACTATAGAACCAAAGAGACACAACCAAAATCTAATAACAAATGACATAAATAGTAACAATTTATATATCTTAACTAAATTGGAATCCTACTCATTACTTGAATATGAAATAAACCTTCTTGTTAGAAAAATATCATGGTCGAAAAAAAGAAAAATCATAGACTAAACTGAGGTATTGCCCGGGGTGAAACGAAAGTAAGTGGAAACTTGGGATTCAACGGCGAGTTTAAACCATACGTCAAAGTTCTTTGGCGCCCACGTAGGCAAACCAGCGTCATCAGCTAGCTAGCTGTGTATTTTGGTGTTTTGTTAAACCACTTTTTCCATTTTTTGGTTCTTGTCTTGCAAGAAATTGGACGCCAACCTTGTGGAGAATAGTCTACACACGTTTTTTCTTCTATTAATTATCTTATGCGAGTACTATAAGGGGGAATTAATTTGCCATGTCACGTTAATTAATGAATATTCAATGTTCCTCAGTTCATGCATGAATCATGACCCTTCTCTGTTCTCTCCATGTCACCATTGCTTTTTATGCGAAAAACCAACATCGCAGTGCCCCCGTCAGAAATTAATTAATAATATACCCTCCCATCCATGTCTAATCTAGTGTTTTCATTTCTATAATTACGTTCTCTACATGACAACTTGAATTAGTTGATGCTTAATTAAGTACTAGTATTACTTTCATTTTTTTTATTAACAACCATTTTCTTAATTATTACGTACATTCTTATAAAAAAAATAGTAGTATAAAAAGAGAGTTAAATGATGTACTAAAAATCTTAACACAATTAAATAAAAAAAATTATTTTTCTTAATATATTCTATGTGTACAGCAGTACCAAGTGACAAATAATAACAACTGGAGTGAATAATATGGAAAAAAAAAATACTTCTATATATAAAAAAGGAAAAACACTACTACTAATTATGGGTCATTGCCATATGCCAAGGTGCTTCTAACATGAACTTACTAGTACATCATAAAACAGTGAATTCTTTTAGCTAAAAGAAAAAAAAAACAACAAAATTTTTTCGTGCGTCAAAACAAGTAAACAAAAATACGGCGCCGCACACAAATTAACGCATGTATACTAGTAGTGTAAAAACTAGATTTTAGGGTCTCCTGTTTTTTAGCCATAATAAGACCAATATTAAACTGAAATACTGTGGCACCGTAACACCAATAAATTAAAGCACAGGCATGCATGAAGTCAAAATCATTAGACAAATTTCTCATCAAACAACATTGTCCCTTTTAAAAAAAATTGCATGGATTGGCCATTTGTTTATAGTTATCTTCACGGCTTCTTTTTTTCCTATACGCACTTTGTTTATTTATGGGTATAAGGGGATGGATTATGCTGGCTTTTTGACCCAGGTTCACTTGACATTAAAATTAAATGGAAATATAGAAAAATAGAAGGGTATAAGGCGAGAATATTCTCATGATGTCATCTATTACAGGAGTTAGAATGTTGAATGAGTGGAACCTAGCTAGTTGAAGAGACGAAGGCGTGACGCATGCCCAAGCTGTGTGGAAGATACCTGGATGTTTCCTTCGAAAATATTTATTTGGGGATTAAGCTTATTTGGTAAGATATTCCATGGATTAGGATAGAATAAGCACTCTTTTTTAATTCCTCCAGTCAAATCATTGTCTTTTCCTTTCAATTTCGCCAACTTGTATCACTTACCCTTTTGAAAATCCTTTGACTTCTACCTTTTTCTTTTTCTTTTTTTACTTTGCAGATCCAAATAGTAAATTTTGGATATATTAAATAAATTATTATTATTCTAGGACCACTATCGGTCTATAACTCCAATCAGTTATTACATAATATATTTTTTAATTTTTTTAGAACAATCTAATAATTTCTCGTATTTTAGACCCTAAATATATATTATTAGATTTCGGAGTATCACAGAATTAATACTACCAAGATTTATTTTTTATCATTAATACTACTAAGGGTAGACTCTAGACTACTACTAAGGGATAATTATTTTCCATACAAGTGTTATTCTATTTGTAAAAATAAAAATTAAACTACTGTTATATGTTTAAAAGGTCTGAATTATCAACTACTTGTATTGCACTTTGTTGGTTATTGATCAATATATGAATTACTCAAAGTATAAATATTCTTAGTATAGAAGAATATTTCTAGGGAGAGTTGTTGCCTTGAAAATGAACATGGTTGAGAATAATCAAATCCCCGGGCTAGTTCATCTAATAAATATGAATAGTCATATCCCCTTTTTTTTTTTTTTGGACGAGATCATTCACGGTCTTTGTTTGAAATTGAATATGAATACTTTGTTTTGTCTTGGTAGGGTTTTACTTGGGCAATAAGTTCGTCGTGCTCATATTGCCTGTCTAGATCAAAAGTAGTCTAATCAATTGATTGAGATTAAAAGTAATACAAAAAAAATTGAAATAAGCAGGGAACATCTCTATCACTAGTGTATCTATCTCGGATCGATGCATGCAGCGACATGAAGCAGCCAAGTGAAATGAACATCCTGGTCTCAATTAATTTATTAAATGTGGCACACTTTCTGGGAAGCTTCTTCGTCCTTCATGCTAGCTGCCAACCTTGACTTCTTCATTGTCTCCCTAATGTACCTATTCAAGCCACCAACTTGCGCATTTATCACTTTCATATATCTGTGCTGGCCCATGTCCTCAATTGGGCTTGGATTTGGGCTCTACCTATAAGCCTGAAAAACTTGGACTTATGTCCATCACAATGAGTGCACACAAGAAAAAAAAAAAAGAGAGATACTCGTCACAAGTAATCTTACATACATAGAGTATTTGCAAAATCAGTGTGTGTTTTATTGTAATTTTTTTTGACATTCTGTTTTTAACCATAAAAAATGGATAATTTGTCCAAAGGCTGTGTTTGTTTTGAAGGATGAAAATAATGTTGTAGTCTTTCATGTGAGACTCACACCTTTTACGTTCTATTTTTTTTTTATCCTTTAAATCAAACACATTTTGAGTTTTCAAACGATAAAATGAGAAATATTAAAAAAAAAAATTATTCATTGATAATTTTATTTAACTCGAATAAGATTCTTTCAAGTAGAGAATCAACTTGGTTTCTACCAAAAAAAAATAGCAACATTCTTACCTTTACTTTATATATATATATTGTGATTCTTGCTTTTGCTTTAAAAAACAATTTAACCATTCTATTACATATAACTATCTTAACAATTTAGTATATAACTTTAGAATGCGAGGAAGTGATTTCTTTTTCTGAGAATCTACAAGAAAAGCTGGATTGATAAGAAATCAATATATCTTTGAGATTGATAAGAAGTGATTTCTTCGTCTCACTGTCGAAAAATTGGATTGATAAAAAATAAATCAAATTTTGAAATTAATTAGAAGTGATTTCTTTATCCGAGAGAATCTGCAATATCCGACGATTGAGACTCAAATCTATTGTCGAATTGTTGCATTATGTTTAGGGCTTTAGCTAGTGGTCACGGGTATCAAGCAGCACAAAATTACACTTGTTTTGTACGTGAGGCTTGCAAATTTCAACTCCAAGGAGCAAGGACGCAACGCCAACATAAAATAACCTCACCTAACAAAAGTTGCAACACAAGGGACAACGCCAAAAAAACCTCTTCCTACGAAGAAAAGTAAGTAAACCACCTATGTGCCATTTGTTCCTCCTTCAAGGAGTGCATTCAGTCCCTTATATTACATTCACTTTTTTTTTTTTAATTTCAATCGATGGTATAAAAAAATGAAAAGTTTTTAAAATAATAGATGTTTTTTTCCTTGAGTTTAATTTTTATGCACCATCAATATAAAAAATTTACATTGTCAAAATAAGAAATAATCGTTGGTATGAAATTCATTTATACAACAATTTGTAAATAAATAACAGCTTAAAATTATGAGAATATAATATATATATATATTTGGAGGTCAAAAGAAGGATGAACGAGAAATGGTCATTAAAACTCAATAAATTGATTAAAGAAAATCCCTTTAGATTGACTAACCTTGACCGTTAATGCATATCAAATTAGGTGGGCTCTTTGCTTTGGGCTGGTGCCTTGTGGATTGGGTCTCGATCCAGTTTAGAACACTGTGTTTTATTCAAAATGGCTCCTTTTTGTAAGTTAGTGATATAAACTTAATAATTATTCATATAACCTTATTTAAAAATTAAATATTAATAAATTACACAAATAAATTTTACTAGTTATATATATAGCGAGGGGGTTGTAATTTCCAAGCGCAATTAGTATAACTTTTTTTAAACTGTTAACTAATTAAAGATTACTCTAAATATGAGTTTCAAATTAGTTATTACAATAGTAAATAGTACATTATTGATGAAAGTAGACACAAATCAAATGTTAAGAAATTTAATTGATTAATAATTAAATAAGTTGTCTTCATGAGACAGCAAAAAATGTTAAATGGGGGGGGGGGGGGGGGGGGGGGGGGGTAAGTATAGGGAAGAGAGAGAAAAAAAAATGTGAAACAAAGGTATATTCAATTATGCAACATTATTGGCTTGCATTTCTCGTAAGGGATTGTTCAACTGTTCCTCGTGGGTTCTCATTGTTGGCAAGTGCTAGTATTAGTATCTCCGAGTAACTGCTTCTGATTTTTCTTTCTTTTCGTAACTTAGTTGCTTTTTAATCTTTGTATCTTCTTTGGGTATCTCTTATACCCTTTTAATATTATCTTTTCTTTGGTTGATAAAACAAATCCTACGAGTAGGCTCATTGACATATTGGAATATTTCTAGAAATTTTATTATTAATTTTGAAATATATTATCAAATTAAAGCTTTTCATTAAAAATAAAATAAAATAAACAGTTCCATCACTAGGCTTGGAAGGTTTCAATAATTTGCATGAGGTCTGATGTCCAAATTCTCCTACTATTATTGTTTTTTTTAAACTGCAAAAAATATATTATTAATCAATATAAGAAGGCCTAAGATTATCACAAAATGTCGCTAATTGAGTTTTTTTTGGTATAAAAAAATTTAGGAGGGGATCACATCTCACAAAAAATCCTTAAAAAGATATTTACATTTATCTCATTTCAAAGAAATAAGTGAGAGTTTAAACTTACCATATGTTAGATACAAGACATTGTCTTATTCCACTTGCTCAACTCCTTGGGATTAAGTAAGTTAATCTCATGCTAAAGGTTAGTTTTCATAATAATTATAATTTGATACTATTATATTTTAAATAGTGCTATTTTAATTATTAATTTCCAAAAGTGTTTTAGCTTTCTGAATAAATATTCGGAAATTGGTTGCACTTTGAAAAGAAAACCAGTCCCACCTATCCTCACAAGTCAGAATATATATTTTGGTCACCCACTTCAATTGTGACTCTCACAAAGTTTCTCCCTCTTGGCTTGCTCCGCTTAATTTGTTTTTCATTTTTTGGCCATAATAGCT
Organism: Glycine max; assembly: GCF_000004515.6. NCBI lineage: Eukaryota > Viridiplantae > Streptophyta > Magnoliopsida > Fabales > Fabaceae > Glycine > Glycine max. The sequence goes on along the minus strand of NC_038242.2, from coordinate 12,883,227 downwards.
CTCTCATAAGTCCTAAAAGACTAAATATATTCACACTTGCTGCATATTTGTTATATATACATACATATATATACGGTGCCTCTCGGAGAGGGTATAAGAGAGGGAGATAAAACTCAGAAAAATGGAGAAGTGGGTGGCTTTGGTGTTGCTGTTGGTTTTGTGGAAAATAAGGGAAGGTTTTGGCGTTGAAGCTGAGGAGGTGACATATGATGGAAGATCTCTCATCATTGATGGCCAGAGAAAAATTCTCTTCTCTGGTTCAATTCATTATCCTCGAAGCACTCCTCAGGTAATTAAATCAAACACTCTTTGTGTGTGTCATTCATGTCTTTCACTGAGTAATTTCTGATTCCATTCTCATTTTCTTCTATTCATCAGAGAATGATGAGGAATATATCTCATTGACATGGTCTATACTCTATACTATCATAGGCACATTTCAAGTCTTTTCTGCATTCATGTATCTCTTCTAGTGGATGAACTGGATTTCTTCTTTTATGAGTACATTTCATTGTGGCATGATTTCTGAGAACATTTGGCCTTAATAAAAGTAGCGGGTATCACGGACATATGTACATGAAGCCACATTTTTTGGATTCTTGTGTCTTGTTTTTGGTACATTGTGTTTGAAGATTGATTCTTGTGTCTGAACAATGCATAAACTAATTGATTAATGAATGATCAATTTATTAATTAATTAGTAATTGGCTTTAATTAGCAGCAGGTATATAGTCCAATTATGAAAACAGGAGCTCATACATCCTTTGCATTTTTGGGTAGGTAAGGTGCACCAGGTGTAGCTGTAGACTTGTGAGCTATAATTTCGCCTTCATGTGGTTTTATGTTGTTTTGAATGTTGAAAGAAAATGTTAGAAAACAAATGAGAAGTTAAAAGAAGAGAAAAAATAATTAAGTGATTGATGTATTGAAATTAAAGTTGAATCGTTTAATACTAATAAATTGGATGATTAAGAAAAATAATAAAACAAAAGGATTACATACAGTAATTTTTGTATTAAACTCGAAGCTTTAAATTCCTTTTCCAAATTTTGCATTTTAAGACATTTCATTACTTCACTATCTTCCAAAATCCTCCTGTTTATTAATCTCCTAATGTAATTTTTATTTTGAAAACATTGTCCCATCTCCATCATCTTAATATGAGATTTAATTTTCTTCCAAATGAGTGACAAGCAGAAGACTCCACATTCTGTGTCTCTGCCAGTAATGCATACTAGTAGTAGTACCAAATGATTCCAGCATTTAATTAAAAATGCCCTTTTGTTCAACTAACCTAGCTGTCCTGTAGATAGCAATATAGCATGCAATCTCTTTTGAACCGCAGAACCAAACCGTTTACAGTTGCAAATTTACTGTTGCATCACGGGTATATATTAATGCATAAATGGTAAAGCAGGTTCTTCCTTAAACTTTTTGGTTGGTTTGCCAAGTTTAATTGGGCTCACAAGTGCAATCATTTGGGGGTACGATATATATGTGCATTAGCAAATATCCCACGAGACCAACATTTGTTATATGTATATATACAGACTACAGTATATTCAAGTAGAAGAGGTCAATTATCGATTTTAAAGATAGCTAGGTACATTATTAAGTACCTACTGATCAAATCTAGTTTGAATTTTGTAAAGTTATTGTTAATGAGTATTTAGTATCTTGAGTTATGTTGTTCATGCAATTCATATTTTTTATTCCTCAAAGAAACCATCTTTAATTTGAGAGAGAGAGAGAGAGAGAGAGAGAGAGAGATAAGAGGAGATGGTGCATTGGGGAATAAGCAAGTAGGCATCCATAAGTTTGTCACGAGTAGACTTAACGGCTACATATGAATTGCTTAAAGGGAAAAGAAAATATGAAGAAAAGGACACGAGGTAAGGATTTTTGAGTTTTGACAAATTAAAGGATTGTTGCAGATGTGGCCAGATTTGATAGCGAAAGCAAAACAAGGAGGACTAGATGTGATTCAGACCTATGTGTTTTGGAATTTACACGAGCCCCAACCCGGAATGGTATTTCTACTTTCATACTATCATTTACTCATATTAGATGCTAATATTGTTTTTCTTCATTTAACAAAGAAAAATAACTGAGAAGAAACGAATACTACAAGAATATGGAAAATTTTCTTGATGAATAGGTAAAATTTAATTTCTTATACGTGCTAAATATTAAACCACCCTTCCAAATATACACAATCTCAATATGAACGGGGGTTAATTCAGGTACTATATTCTGTAAAAAAAAAAAAAAATTACTTCCACGGTAGTGTAGTTTTGAAAGAAAAAACAAAATACAAACCCAATATATTACATTATTACACACATCTGTATGTATACGTTCGAATACTCGCATTTTAAAATAAGTGATGCTTTCGAGAATGAGTCCCTAATCTTGAATATGTACTCGAACTTGTGTTAAGTTTTAATTAGATCTTGGTGTGATTCTCAAATAAAGTGAAGAGTAGTTCTTTTTACGTATGAGTGGTCTATGTACCCAATGAAATAAATGCTTGAAGAGGTTGTAATGTCATTATAGATATAGAATGGGGGCTGTAGGTTGGTCAGCATTTTGTGTCTACGCTGTTTGAGGGGTGACAAGTTCAATGAGTAGAAACTCTACACTCTAATGGATCTGTGTATTATGTATTAGGGTTGCGGTAGTACTTTTTGCCTTTTAATATTTTTGGTTGACAAAAAGAAAGTGAAGTTTTAAGTTTTAAGACTAATGAAATATTTTTTTTCCTTCTCATTTTTATGCCTAATAAATAATTAATGTAATAGAATCAAAATATAATTATTAAATTTTATAATGAAGCAAAGAAATCCGAAAGATCCCCTTAAAAACCAATTCATAAGAAGGTGGTCTACCCAGTTATATAAACACTTATCATGTTCATGAATTATCCGATATGAGACTATTCTTAATAATAATATAGATAATTTAATTAACTTATCTTAACATTGTTTTTTTTTTCTATCTTCATGAAAAAATTTAAACATGAGGTATTTTAAAATAAAGTGATTAATTAATTACGGTGTAAATGCGTATGGCAGTATGATTTCAGCGGTAGATATGACTTGGTGGGATTCATAAAGGAAATCCAAGCTCAAGGGCTGTATGTTTGCCTCAGGATTGGACCTTTCATCGAGAGTGAATGGACATACGGGTATTTTCCCTTCCTTCAAAAGTTGTTTTTGCATTTTTTTTGGACTAAAATGTAATTTTAACTTTTTTTTTGGGTCAGCAAATCTCATTTCAACTTGTAAGTTTATAATTCTTTTATTTTAATACGAGCTTAAATTATGTCAGTATCATTTATTTTATAATGTTAAAATAGAAGTAACAAGTAATATGAACTTTAAAATAATTATTATAAAAATCTATAAACTTATTATACATGACATCATTTTTTTAATAATAATATAAAAATATTTAAATTATCAGTGTATAAATTTGTATTCCTTAAATGCTTAAATTTGTAATATATCATTTATTTTAGTCTCTTTATTTTATATGTGTGAAATGACAGTAAAAAAAAGTGATAATGATTAAAAAAACTTTTTTTATAAAATTAAAAATTAAATGAAATAATTAAGAAATTAAGAATCAAAGTAATCTATTTATTAATAAGTTATTTATTAGTTGCAATGATGATGAACTGACATTCCTTCAAGAAGTGGTAAAAAATTTAAATCTTATTTTTTTGTATATAGAGAAAAACATAGTTAGAAAGGAATAACTTAACTTATGAGTATTAGTTAAAAAAAAAAATACCTTTTGAGTACCTTCACATCTTTAACGGAGATTAGTATAAATAAACGACTAAGAATATTTCCTACAGTCATATGAATATCTAAAAAAATATTAATCCATTCTTTTTATTTGAATTCGGTCGAGCTGCTTTTTATGAAAATGCTTACGCCATATAATAAAATCTTTCGTATGGTTCTTGCGGTCATATATTTTGGATCACCATAATCAACTTAATAGAACACAACCTTATAGAAATGTAATCTCTTCTCGCCTAAATTAATACATGCTTGATAACTTTTTGCAGGGGATTCCCTTTCTGGTTACATGATGTACCTGGCATTGTCTACCGGACGGATAATGAACCATTCAAGGTACATTGAGCTATAGCAAGGTCTTTGCCACACTTATATTAGTACATTATAATGTCTTTAATTCTTTCTTTATGTATTCCAATTCAGTTCTACATGCAAAATTTTACAACAAAAATTGTGAACATGATGAAAGAAGAGGGACTATATGCTTCGCAAGGAGGCCCAATTATATTGTCACAGGTACATATGATTCCTCTCAATGTCAAATAACTTGTTAATGTTATTTATTTCGGTTTGAGGTATTTTTCCCCCCTCCTTGAGTGCTAATTATGTATTTAATAATGCAAGATTGAAAATGAATACCAAAACATCCAAAAGGCATTTGGCACAGCAGGATCACAGTATGTTCAATGGGCTGCAAAAATGGCAGTGGGCCTTGACACTGGCGTACCATGGATTATGTGCAAGCAAACTGACGCTCCTGATCCTGTGGTGGGTTCTACTCAGCCCAAGTCACTTGCTTATAAATGTTAATTTTAGAGTAATGATTATACACATTTTTGTAAAAATAAATACTTATTTTTAAATGTTGCCTAATTAAATAGTTCTTTTTTGTACATATGCATTTTCATATTTAATTTAGTCCAATTTTTTAGTTATATATGATTAAAATGATGGATCTCCATCTAAATTATCCTGCTGGATTATAACATATAAATAATTTAAGATGAAACAAATTTTAAAAAAGTTGCCATGGAAAAAATGAGTAAGATTAAAAAGTCTGAATTAAAGTAGACACATTAAAAAAAAACATATAGACAAAAAGATTAAGCCATATACTATCTACACGCAATTGGATTGGAAGATTTTTCAATAATAGTAGTTTTCTTTCCTTAATTTCTTGAGTTTTTCTATTGATGCAGATCAACACATGCAATGGCATGAGATGCGGAGAAACTTTTACCGGACCGAATTCCCCCAATAAACCTGCATTGTGGACTGAGAACTGGACATCTTTGTAAGTTGCTCCATTCCCTACGTCCAATTTTCTAGTCAAGTCATGCCACATAATTTATCAAATGTAAAAGTGAAAGATGTATGAAGCACGAGAACATGCAACATTTTTATGTTAATGTGATTGAAACATTTTTCTTCAATAACTTTTTTTTTATGCATTTCTCAATAACTTTTATTACCTTGAAAATAACAGATAAACATTTTCAATTATTAACTCCTTTTTTTTTTCTGTGGCTTGAAGCTATCAAGTGTATGGTGGACTGCCATACATAAGGTCTGCTGAAGATATTGCATTTCATGTCACCCTTTTTATTGCAAGAAATGGAAGCTATGTCAATTATTACATGGTATTGTTACTTTGAAACTCTGTCTTTTGTTGCTAGAACTAGACAAAACAAATTAATTGAGCTTTATCTGTTTGCATATGAATGTTCCAATTAAGTCACAGATATAAGATTTTCACAAGACATTGTGTGCCACCCAAGGAAACCCTTTTCAAATTTGAACCATCTTAATTAATCAAAAATGTATGCATCTAATTAACGTTGTTTGCATGCAAACTGACTTAGTACCATGGAGGAACCAACTTTGGGAGAACGGGCTCAGCTTATGTTATAACAGGCTATTATGATCAAGCCCCACTTGATGAATATGGTAAGTGTACAAAATTATTATTTTACCACCTCATCTCAATTGAAGTTTATAAATGTAGCAAATTTTCTTATTAGGTTTGCTTAGGCAACCAAAGTGGGGACATCTCAAGCAGTTACATGAAGTAATTAAATCTTGCTCTACCACATTATTACAAGGAGTACAGAGGAACTTCACTTTAGGTCAACTTCTCGAAGTGAGTGCTCTTGCATTTCCTTTATCCAACAGGTTTACTTGCACTAACCATAATTTAAATATTCTTAAAGTTTTTCCTCATTTTGATCAGGTTTATGTCTTTGAAGAAGAAAAAGGAGAATGTGTTGCATTCCTTATAAACAATGATAGAGATAATAAGGCTACTGTGCAATTCCGCAACAGCTCATATGAATTGCTCCCCAAGTCCATAAGCATCTTACCAGATTGTCAAAATGTGACTTTCAGCACTGCAAATGTAAATTATTGCTTAGTCAAAATTAGTTATTATATATACACCAAATCTGGTCAATTTTGTTTCGTATAGTCTTTTTATATTATATTTATGCTTATAGGTAAATACAACAAGCAACAGAAGGATCATAAGTCCAAAACAAAACTTTAGCTCAGTGGATGATTGGCAACAATTCCAAGATGTCATTTCAAACTTTGATAATACCTCATTAAAATCGGATTCATTACTTGAGCAAATGAATACAACCAAAGATAAATCAGATTACCTTTGGTATACTCTTAGGTTAGTTTTCTAGCTTCATTTCTTGCAAAAAATTCTGTCAAATGTATATGCCATTTATTACTATATATCTATTTCATTTTTATATCACATTGGTATTGCTCATAAACTTTAAACTGAAAACTGAAGCAATTGATTTTGTGAACAGGTTTGAATATAATTTATCTTGCAGCAAACCAACACTTAGTGTTCAGTCTGCTGCTCATGTTGCCCATGCTTTTGTGAACAACACATACATAGGTACTTAAATGCGCACAAAATTTATCCAATGTTTAGTTGAATGATTAATTTACTACTTTGTTCTAACTAAATCTTTTAGGAGGGGAACATGGAAATCATGATGTGAAATCATTCACCTTAGAGCTCCCGGTTACAGTAAATCAAGGGACAAACAACCTTTCTATACTCAGCGTTATGGTTGGACTTCCGGTAAATGTTTATAAGGAGATGATTAATTATTGTATAATGCATATAAGTTTTTTCTTTTGTCTTTGTAATATTTAACTCTAAAGATTATCTGAGATTGTTTCTAATAAAAGGATTCAGGGGCATTTCTCGAAAGAAGGTTCGCTGGTTTAATCAGTGTGGAACTTCAGTGCAGCGAACAAGAGTCTCTTAATTTGACCAATTCTACGTGGGGTTATCAGGTTTTTCTCTTAATTTCACCAATTCTTCTACCTTTTGAAATTGTTAGGTTGCTATCATCTGGTTATATTTAATTAATAGTCTAAGTTTTCTCATATATATTTCACATCATACTACACATCCCTAATGAATTGGTGTCAAATTTTTTTCCACCCATTTCATGCATTATAGGTTGGATTAATGGGGGAGCAATTACAAGTATATAAAGAGCAAAATAACAGTGATACTGGATGGAGTCAACTGGGGAATGTTATGGAACAAACGCTTTTTTGGTACAAGGTAAATTTTCTTAATGGTCTATTTTCCTTTTTCTAAATTAATATAGCTAGCACTAAAGTTTCAGCAATTAAATTTTTAGTTGTATTATAGAAGTGTGGTAATGATTAATGGCAACTTGAATTGCTAGACTACATTTGACACACCAGAGGGAGATGACCCTGTTGTTTTGGACCTTAGCTCAATGGGAAAAGGTGAGGCTTGGGTAAATGGAGAAAGCATTGGTCGCTATTGGATCTTGTTTCATGATTCCAAAGGCAACCCTTCACAATCACTGTAAGTAACAACCCCACCCAGCACCATTAGTTTCAACTTGCAATGTTATTAACTTATGATATTTTTTATACTTTCTATATCTTATTGTATAAAGATTAAGGAACAAAGAAAAGAAGAAAAAGATGAGAGAGACGCTTTAACTAGAATCACGATGGACTAATTAATGCCGTGTATTATGTTGGCACAGGTATCACGTGCCTCGGTCTTTCCTTAAAGACTCTGGAAACGTTTTGGTTTTGCTAGAGGAAGGTGGTGGGAACCCTCTTGGTATCTCCTTGGACACTGTTTCAGTCACAGATTTACAGCAAAACTTTTCTAAATTATCATTACCCTCTTCTGCTTAGCTTAATAATTAGATAGAAGGGAAAAAAAAAAGTACAGCATACATACATACAGAATCTGTTTCGTTTCTGGGCAGGGAAGTGGAACATTTATAACTTGGCTTGTACTCATGATGATAATATATTTTATATTTCTTGATTCTTGAAACCTCTGCGCAGATCAGGATTGATTCTTTGTGATCTAGATACTCTTTGGATCCATCTACGTGACAAGAGATAGTTATTTATTGTAAAAAAGATCTGGTTTGACCTTCTGAATATTCTTGATTCACTTAAGAATGCGATAAGAAGTTTGATTTCTGATGTGCGCCTATGAAAAAAAATCAAAAAATCATTCCTTAAATAGATTTATGGATTTTGAGAAATTAGTCAGTACTTTTTGGACTGAAGGATATTTGGGTTTAACAAAAAAAATAATATATTCTTAAAATCTATTAAATTATAAAATTATATTCTTTTTATTTAATGACTCTCACTTATAATTTAATAATTATAATTTTTAATAAATTTTAATTAATTATAAAAAGTACATTAGAAGACTTGCAATAAAAGATGGATTATACTGCTCCATAAAAAAATGTGCTATTACACCCGTCTAAAACACATTGATGCAGATAGATAGGTGGTAATATAATTTAGGATATCTTCGAAGTTTGCACGAGCATGAATAAAAAAGACGATGTTAGGATATCAGTGGTATAAAAAGAGGAACGTGGGTGTTGTGAGTTGCGAAAACATTGGTCAGGCTGTTGAGCAACAGAGATATGCTGGATCCATGTTAAATTAACGCTGTCATGACCCCAATGTTTGCGCAGACACTAGTTAATCTAATTAATCCTCCACAGGTTTCACTCCCAATTAAGAGGGTCCCCTAATTAACTCTAATTGTTTTGTTTTTATTGCTGATCATTTATGACTCTAGTGTAATCTATCTGTTGCGTTATCTCACTTACCTGAACCGTTTTGGATATGGCAATAAGTTGGATATTTATTTTAGTTATACATGGGTATTGTTTGGATATATGTTGAGTTTTCTTAACATTTAATTTGGATATAACAATTTCATGAACAATTTAGTTTTTGTACATATTTTTGTATTCTCTTAAGAAATAATAAGAGTTATAAAAGGGTGAGCATGTGGGATATTAGTAGACAATAGACCGAGGTCTATTTGAAGAGACTGATATTCATGAAATTGTTATTTTTTCTCTGGATTAATCAAATCTCGGAAACAATTTTTTTTTAATTGATAAACAAGAAAATGATGGAATCAATACTACTATCATGAAGAGACTGATATTCATGAAATTGTTATTGTTTCTCAGGACCAATCAAATTTTGGAAACAATTCTTTTTATTAATAGACAAGAAAATGGTGGAATCAATACTACTATTAAAAATGATGTTAGTATATTATAGTCATACTTACAACATTAATTTATGTATTATTTTTTTATTGTGAGATAATTTTTGGTATATTGAAGACTTTTAATCTTTGTTGGTTATAAAGTATATTACATTTATTTATTATTTATGTAAAATTAATTTTTTTATAAATCTAAATTTTTAAAAATTTATATTAACACGGGCATGATAAGTGTGACCGAGCGTGCACCGTCTTTTTGGTATTATTCAGAATAAAACAAAATTAAGAATGTCGGTGAGTGTTTCTTTTGTGTCAAAAGTTCAAAGTTTAGGCATGGATAATTATCAAACTCAAAATCCAGATTCATGGACTTGAATCAACTGTTAAAAACTGTTGTATGTCTGCTCTGAACAAATCCATAAATCCCTCCTCATCTTGACATTCAGGATGATACAAATTACAAAAATAGCTTTATATTATGGAACTCAGTCTCCACTGACACTAAATTTCTGAAAGTATTTCTTCTACTAGAGGAAGAAAATGCCATTTTTTTTATAATATACATATATTTAAAGATAAGTCATTTTAATTAACCTATAAGTTATTCAACGAATTTATAAATTTGTTTGATTAGATAAGTTTGATAAAATGATTTTACTTAACTAATTTAGAAATAAATTACTTATTTAATTGATATGGAAATTTGTTTGTTTTATTATATATATAGACACTGTTTTTGTTTTGTTTTCTATTTTATTTTATATTATAACAACACAATTTAGCAAATTCTAAAAATTTCTTTTTCAGTTTTTAAATAAAATTTAATATTTATGTCTTGAAGATATAAATTACTTTTAGACTGTTATCAAATTACAGATCATTATTTGAATTATTTTAATTTTTTTAAAAAAATTAACAAATTTATCATATTTATGTATTATGATGGAATGATTTCGTAAAAGAAATTTACATAATTTTATTTGTCTTTTAAGTATTTAATCAAAAGACAGTAATTAATGTTTAACTTTTAAGGAAAAAAAGAGGTTTAGAATTATTGTACTGTAGTTGCTTATTAGCTGGCAGGGGCAATGCGTGTGTGTCCGAATCGGTGATCGTGTTTGGGTGACCTTAATAGAAACAAATAACGTATCTATGACCATGACGCTCAATAATTAACACATGCTATGTCTTTCATTTAACTCTATAGCAACACCTTTCACCCTTTATTTATTAAAAGCCCAACAACACATACACTCATCTTAAGCAAAATGAAACTGTGTTTGTGTTTACTTTCACTGTTGTTGTTGGTCACATTCACAGTGGCCTCATCTGCCAATGTCAGCTACGACGGTCGCTCCCTCATTATTGATGCCCAACGGAAACTTCTTATCTCTGCCTCCATTCATTACCCACGCAGCGTTCCCGCGGTAGCCACCATATTTTTTTTTTTATTTCTCCGATGTGGTACTTCATAGTTCTCTAACCAGTTATTTGATTTTTTTGTGTGGCAGATGTGGCCTGGTCTTGTTCAAACAGCCAAGGAAGGAGGAGTAGATGTGATTGAAACCTATGTTTTCTGGAATGGCCATGAGCTTTCTCCAGGCAATGTGAGTAATTTAGAAGCAATACATAGGCCATGCTTTGATAAACTTCTCCCTATGCACTCATGGGAGAAGAAATAAAAATGTTAACTTTTTTATAGAAGCTCTTTAATCTACCTACTTCTCCAAAAGCTGAAATACATAAGTTCATTTTAACTTATGAGTAAAGTTCATTTCATTTTGCCTTTCTTATTTTCTTCTCCACTTATTGAGAAGTTTATTAGTTGTAAGATAGATAGATACTCTTAAAGCTTATAGTGTTATGTAAATTTTTAAGACTTTCCCCCTCTCACTTGTTGTATAGTATTACTTTGGAGGAAGGTTTGATCTGGTCAAGTTTGCCCAGACTGTTCAGCAGGCTGGGATGTACTTGATTCTTCGAATAGGCCCATTTGTTGCTGCAGAATGGAATTTTGGGTGAGTCCCATCATCATCTTTGCTATTTTTTTTTGGCAACATTAGGAGAGGTGGTATGTAAGAGACTAAACTGAGCTATAAGTTTCAGTAGTGTATGTTGGAGGAATTAATTCATATTAACCACTTTTACTAAGTTGATCGCGATTTCATAATTCTTAACCATAGCTATATGTTACAGTGGTGTACCGGTATGGCTGCATTATGTTCCAGGCACGGTATTCCGGACTTACAATCAGCCTTTTATGGTATGTATTTGGACTTTGAATTATGAACTGTAACTCATACAACAGTATAAATGCCATTTTTATATATTTATTTGTTGTTAAATAGCTTTGACCGCTCTAACTTTGTTTGCTCTTTCTTGGGGTTCAGTATCATATGCAGAAGTTTACAACTTACATAGTGAACCTTATGAAACAAGAGAAGCTTTTTGCTTCACAAGGGGGTCCCATAATCTTAGCCCAGGCAAGTATAACCTTAAACATTTCATTTTGTTCTTGGTGCATTACTTCAATGTGCTTGTCTACTTTGTCCTTGAAACATATCCAATCCAATGACTTTGTTTAGCTTCTTCACAATTTTGCAGATAGAAAATGAATATGGGTACTATGAAAATTTTTATAAGGAGGATGGTAAGAAATATGCCTTGTGGGCTGCAAAGATGGCTGTTTCTCAAAATACAGGTGTCCCTTGGATAATGTGCCAACAATGGGATGCTCCAGATCCTGTGGTAAGATTATAATTTCTTAGAGATGTCATTACATTGTGAACTCTAGTTAAATTTAGATTCGTAGTGCTTGTTGCAAGAAGATAATTAAAACTTCCAATCATAAGTGGGAAATGTTATAATATACATTTTGCCTGTGCTTCAAAATTCTTAACTTTTTCTACTGTTTATATAAATAAAGTTTTTTTTCTCTTCTTTTAAATATCTATGTAGCTGGTCACATTTACATGAAAACCTGACTATTCCTGATTCTTTTGCAGATTGATACATGCAATTCATTCTACTGTGACCAATTTACACCCACTTCTCCAAACAGGCCCAAAATTTGGACTGAGAACTGGCCTGGATGGTATGCTGGATCTCTTTAAACCTTTTCTCCCTGTAGTCCATTATTCATATTTTGCATAAAAATGTCCATTTTACCATGTGATAATGTATCTGTCATGGGAATACTTTGTGGTGAGTGTCTGCTAATAGTTATCTTATTTGTTGGGCATAATTCAGAAATTATCTTTATCCTTTTTCAATTGACTATTATGTATCAAGTAAAACAGAAAATTATTTTATTGCAAAATATTTGGGGGTGTTTGTCCGTCTCCTAAATTTTAGGAAACTAATTATCTGAACTAAGTTTGATATAAAAAGTAGTTTTCAAAAAGTCCAACACAATTTCTTTTAATCTTTCTTCCTTTTATTTCTCCATTTTTCTCTCCTCTAGCTAGATACAAATTATCATTGGATAAGATATACTTGAAAGGATGACTCATTCAAGCAATGGTCAATAAGCATGAGTTGAAATAGTCACAATCTCTTACATTTGATATATAAATTCAATATTAGGATTAGTTTTGGACCAACCTAAACAAAGTTTTCAACTGTTTTGTTTCTATACAGACCTGTGTAACTGGTTCCATCTTAATACCATTTTAAACAAGTTTTAGAAATTGCCAAATTTGAATGTGTTATCATTGAAAATATACTTCATGGATTTTAAAAACTGTTTGTGCAAAAGGCTAGAAGATAGACTAAGTGAATCTGCTAGACTTAGACCTAGGCAAATAATAAAAATATGCAAATTTTGAAAATTTAGCCTTTTCAGCTTATTTAGAACTTTAACTGTTGATGCTTTTCTTTTCCCTTCTATTTTCCACAAGATAGAGGAGTTAAAAGAGTACAAAAGCTAATATTTACTTTTGATCTTGCAATAGGGAGTGTATCTCACATTTTATGATTTTCTACTATTTTAAGGTTTAAAACTTTTGGGGGCAGAGATCCTCACAGGCCAGCAGAAGATGTTGCATTTTCTGTTGCTCGTTTCTTCCAGAAAGGTGGAAGTGTACATAATTACTACATGGTACATTTTTTTAATTTATTATGATTGTAGTAAATACCATTAAAAAAACATATCTGAATGATTTGCCATATCTAGTTTGTTTTTCTCTTATGTTGATCTCTTTGTATTATGTGGGTTAGTATCATGGAGGAACAAATTTTGGGCGTACAGCAGGTGGTCCATTCATTACTACAAGTTATGACTATGATGCCCCAGTGGATGAGTATGGTAAGACATCTAACTAAAGTTCTTAACTTTCTTATTTTGTAATTTATGCACAGGTCTCTCTACTGTATTTTGAAAAAGGTTGTTCTTAGTTCTTACAATCAATGCTAAAGTTTACTGATTAATAAATTTATCATATAATAACAGGGTTACCTAGACTTCCTAAATGGGGACATCTTAAGGAACTTCACAGAGCTATCAAGTTATGTGAGCACGTATTGCTTAATGGTAAATCAGTTAATATCTCCCTTGGTCCTTCTGTGGAGGTATTTTCCTTCCTTCAAACATTTGACTTTCACTGCTAGTACAAATAGATTGCCTTTTGTTCAGTTATGATAAGCAAATATGTGCTCTCTGGAATTATAAGCCATCATGTGTTTACCACTGTATTGCAGGCTGATGTCTATACTGACTCATCAGGAGCATGTGCTGCCTTTATTTCTAACGTTGATGATAAAAATGATAAGACTGTGGAATTTCGAAATGCATCATTTCACTTGCCAGCTTGGTCGGTTAGCATTCTTCCTGATTGCAAGAATGTAGTATTCAACACAGCTAAGGTATGTTATTGCTGTTCCTGCATTCCGCTGACGTCTTTTCTTAATAATGTAAATCTTGTCTAATGATCACATAAAATAAAAGCCATCATCAGGGGCTTAGTTTTAATTTCAACATTGCTCTAAATTTTAGTGATGTCAAATATTACATAGGAACTCTGGTCTGAGGTCTCTTTAAAATAAATGAAAAATTTACTGGTTATGGATAAAAACAGAATTTGGCATACACCTAGACAAAATGATATCAATCCCATGATTACCATTGTTAAAGTTTTGATGTATGCGAGCAGCAACCCATGAAACTGAAATTGATACTTGCAGCATGGCCTAGATCACTGCCATAATGAGAACTTTCTCAACAATAAAAGTTTATCTTAATAAATTACCCCTTTTCTGATAACTGTAATCATAATAAATAAGTTCTTAATAAATGTAACAAAATATTCTTGTATTGATCTGTTTAGTCATGAAATCTTCAACAGGTTACTTCCCAGACAAGTGTAGTTGCAATGGTTCCCGAGAGTTTGCAGCAATCAGATAAAGTTGTAAATTCTTTTAAATGGGACATAGTGAAGGAGAAGCCAGGAATCTGGGGGAAGGCAGACTTTGTCAAAAATGGTTTTGTTGATCTCATCAATACTACCAAAGATACCACTGACTACCTGTGGCATACAACAAGGTATTTCTTAAGATAAAAAAACATTTAAGTGCACATATTGATGAATCACAAGGATAAAAGATTGAAACATGTACCCATGGATAATATTGCACTGGAATCATATATTTTTTTTTTTACTTTGATAAGTAATTGCTATAGAAATGTAGATGTTCACAGAGTTATGCAAAATTTATCTAGTACAGTTATACCTGCATCATTGATCAAGAAAATATTAATGAACATTTTGATGTGGTCAAAGCATGGTGAGGTTTATTTTAAAATTATATAATGTTTTAGATTATTTTCTGTTTTTTGTACGCTTTCTGTGGTAATATTAGAGTATTTTGTGTTTAAATATGTTTGTGTATCTGTAGGATTGTCATGTAGAAGAACTAGAGAATGTAAATTACATTCAATACTGAAAATCTATCCATAAATCATTGATAATATTCCCTTTTTCTTTTGTGATTGATATATTATTTTTTTCTTAATTTGGGTGGGTTAGGTGAATAATACTGTATGGCAGCTTCCAATTGAAAAAACCATGGATAGTTCACAGCATACAACTTATTTGGACTACTATTATGAAATAGTTAGCAATCTAAGAGATTCAAACAGAGGTAGCCTTTAATGAGTTTTGCAGCTCCCGACAGTTAAAATCAAAAGTTTTGATTTCCCCATTCTCCCTTGTTTTCATTCTACTAGTTGCCAAAATTGCTGAAGGCAACAAGTGAATCTGGATGTCAATGACTTTCTTATCATGATTTTCTGTTACTATGTATAAATTTTCTTTTTATGCTCCTATCCTTCCCTGTATACTTTGACAAACATGCTTAATATCTCTCTACTTGGACATTCAGTGTGCTATAGACCATAGGATTCTAATATATTTTATGAATCTGAATTGGTGTTCTTCAAAAGGCCTAGGAGGGTTGCCAACTTGCCATGCTTTTAATTAGGATGTGTGCTATATTATGGATGCTTCTTCGTTTCATAATCAATTACAAACTCATTGGTATACAGTGTAATAGATTAATTTGTATAATAAATTAAATTGTATTTTAAAGTATATATGTTGTGGTTAAAGCTCAATTTTCTGTTGATGGCAGTATATTTGTAAGTGAAAATGAAGAGTTCTTAAAGAAGGGAAACAAACCAGTTCTTCTAATTGAATCCACGGGTCATGCTCTCCATGCTTTTGTGAATCAGGAATATGAAGGTTATCCTCTGATACATAATAAATTCATTACTTTGTATTTTTATTAATCAATCAATTATTATTGTGTGGTCTAATGAGAAATGTAGATCATTATGAAATTCAGCATATGCCACTTGTTCCCTTGTCTTCTCTTGGCAATTGTATTGTCCTTCCCTTGCAAAGTGTTAAGGATATTATGTTATTTCTTAAAATTAATTACATACACATCCCATGAAGCAAAATGAAATTAAAGGGGTTTCTCTTTTTTATTTTCAGAATTATATAATATAAAATCTGTTGTTTTAAGTTTTAACATCAGTGGAATGTGTTTAATTTAAAATTAGGAAGTTATATTTAGTTTCTGAAACTAATACAAAGTCTGAAATCTTGTCAAACCTCAAGGGGTGCTATGTAATTTGGACATTGGCTGCTTCCCTGGCTTATGAATCACCAATGAGAATATAGGGGTTTATGTCTCCTTAGCAAAAATATATTTTTACTTTCTTGCTATTTAACATGTCTTGTATTTATTGTGCAAATCTAAACACAGGCATTTTAATACTGACAGAAATGACATGACAGTACTTATTACATGAAAGTGAAACCATAATAATATATTATTTTAATATATTAATTTATGAAAGTAATTAAGAAATTCAAGCCTTTGTTTCGCATTTATCTTGAGTGGATAAATATTCATTATTCAAAACTAAAAAAAAAGGAAGAAAAGGAAATAAGATAAAAGAAAATAAAGGAAAAGAAACAAATTTTCACTTGCCTTTTGTATGTTGATCCAACCTAATCACTTCGAAGTCTGAATATCTGTGGCTTGCGGTGCCAATTAGTTACTAGCATTCATCTGTCTTGTCAATGTCATACATTAGAAACAATTCTGTTAGATGCATTCATTTTTGTTTGAAAGCGAAATTTGTATTATGCATTTGGAAACTATTGAATTTCAACACTGATGAGTAAAGTCATGAACTAATATGAACACAAGCTCTTACAAATAAGTTTAACTTTTTGTCTTTTAGGTACTGGTTCTGGAAATGGTACACATGCACCATTCACTTTTAAGAATCCCATCTCCCTCAGGGCAGGGAAAAATGAAATTGCTTTGCTATGCTTGACCGTTGGCTTACAGGTGAATTCCTCTGTTTAGAATTAGAGCATGCATTTTCTTGATTTCTTTTATTTTTTATTTTTTATGCTGAATGAGGCTTACACCCAAAACAAATAAGATTAGACCCCCATCCTGGAAAGAGATACACCAGTAGCAATTTTTCTTACGAAATTAAGCAATTGCTATATTATAACTCCTAAGAAATACAAATTTCTCAATAGGTGGCATGAGTTCAAAAATGGGAATTTTAAGTTTATATTAAACCCTTTGCTGGTAATAGAATTTATTTTCCAATGACGTCACCCCCATCTGCATATTACTGTCTGAGGTCTAGGTATATGGTGCCAATGCCATCTATGCCCATATCTTATCTAGAATTTTGAATGATTTTATTTCATAATATGAAATCCCATATATCCCATTTATGAAATAATTTATTTTTGTACTTCCCAGTATATTTTTTTACTTGGTTTTTTATGATGTATTTGTTATTAATCACTACCCTTATCACTCTGCGTGTATTTCATCATATGAGGTTCAAATTATATAAGGCTTATAATTGACTTCTCGTATTTCAAACTAAACTGAATTCTGTTAACCTCAAGATATATTGACTTTAAACGATCTAAATCTGATATTGACCCTTGGTTTTTTAAAATGTGCTGAGCTATATAACTACATTATAATTAATGATGGGCAATTTGAATATTAAAGTATATTATAACTATTTTTCTCATTCCCCTCTCATACTATTTTTTTCATTATGTTTAGACAGCTGGACCATTTTATGACTTCGTAGGGGCAGGACTAACTAGTGTGAAGATCAAGGGACTGAACAATGGGACAATAGACTTGTCTTCTTATGCCTGGACTTACAAGGTACTTTTTCTTCTGCATTACCATCCTAAAATGTATATCCCCCACTATCTCTGAAATGCTGCTCAATATTTTATAGACCCTTGATGGTGGTATTAAGCATGGAAATTTATATTATTTTTCTCAGATTGGAGTCCAAGGAGAATATCTAAGGTTATACCAGGGAAATGGGTTGAATAATGTGAACTGGACATCTACTTCAGAACCACCAAAAATGCAGCCATTGACATGGTACAAGGTAATGAATGATCTTTGTTGTTTTTCCCATAGTTTATGGAAATTATCAATACATCTTTCATTTAGTTTGTGTTTTATGGTGAAGTATCTTTTAAAATTCTTGGCCTTGCAGGCTATTGTAGATGCTCCACCTGGGGATGAGCCAGTTGGATTGGATATGTTGCATATGGGAAAGGGTCTAGCCTGGTTAAATGGAGAAGAAATAGGAAGATATTGGCCTAGGAAAAGTGAATTCAAGAGTGAAGATTGTGTGAAAGAATGTGATTACAGAGGCAAATTCAATCCTGACAAATGTGACACTGGTTGTGGAGAACCTACACAGAGATGGTAAAACTATGGACAATAATGATTTCCATGAAATTGATGAATTGAAATGTGCAGTCTTTTCCTTTATTTCATATGCAGAAAAAGTTTACCTTTGATATGTTAACTAGTATAAAAGTGATTGAAAATTTTATGCCAAGTGCCAACCCTCATCATAACCAGCAGTAATAGGCGAATTAAAATACTAAAATAGGATTGTTTACAAATCGATGCAATTGATGGTGCAGGATTTATACTTGGCAGATTCTTTATTTTACAAGATAATTGACAAGGCTTAGTAGGTTCTTTATGTTTTGCTTAACTGTTCGTTAGGCTGTCCTCAAATTCTATAATGAATTAGAACCCATAGTAGATTTTTACTATTTACTTTATTTTGTAGTTCCTTATGCATCATTTGCAAATCTGACAAGTTGTCTAGAGTATAAACTAGAAAGCATTCATGATTCATCATAAAGTTTAAAGAACTACAATTTATTTTGTAGGTCTCAGAGTCACGTACCATTCTTGTTTTAATAAAAACATTCTGTATTTCCTATGTATCAGGTACCATGTTCCACGATCTTGGTTCAAGCCATCTGGAAATATTCTTGTTCTTTTTGAGGAGAAAGGTGGAGATCCAGAAAAGATCAAGTTTGTGAGACGTAAAGTATCTGGAGCTTGTGCCCTTGTTGCTGAGGATTACCCCTCTGTTGCACTCGTTTCTCAGGGTGAAGATAAAATACAGAGTAACAAAAACATTCCTTTTGCCCGTTTGGCATGCCCCGGTAACACTCGTATATCTGCTGTGAAGTTTGCTAGCTTTGGAAGCCCATCTGGGACATGTGGATCTTACCTCAAGGGAGATTGCCATGATCCCAATTCTAGCACAATTGTTGAGAAGGTATGTCTTTTTGCAATTTTTTTGTATTGCATATGGGTTTTTCTCTCCTTAGTATCTATTAATATTTTCATTTTCAAAATTAATCTCACAATTAAAGGATGTCTTGATGCTTATGGGCTTGTGTGTGCAAGCAATCCTGTTAGCTTTGCTGTGTGTGCATTATAAATAATTGCTAAAGGAACTTATCACAAATTCATAATTAATATAACACTACCTCTTGGCTGGTAATTACCTTTCATTCCTCCTCACATGGTATGTTTTCAGTGGGAAGAGGTTGAACCATGAACCTCATCCGTACCAAAGTGACATCATGAGTCACACATTGGATTCAATGTCCGTTATTTCAAATACTTGTTACATGAATTTATCATATTCACAAGTGAACTTTTATTTAAATGGCCATCCCTTGTTTCTTGCTTTGATATTTAAAGTGAAGATTTAGCATATGCAGGTTCCTTGTTTCTTTTATTGAAATGTAATGTTTTAATTATTCGTTTCGTTTGTTCTTTTGTTTTTTAAGGATTATAATATTGATAGATCTTTATAAACATTGTTGTTGGTGTTGCAGGCGTGCCTAAACAAAAACGACTGTGTCATAAAATTAACTGAAGAGAATTTCAAAAGCAACTTGTGTCCTGGTTTATCAAGGAAACTTGCAGTGGAAGCAGTCTGTAGTTGAATAATAAACTAACGAACTCCGGTGCAAGAGACTCGTCACTTTGTGACTGCTGTTGATTAATATTATTGTCGATTCCGGAGGAACATTGCATCTCACCATTTATTTTACCAGCTTGGCTACATCAAAAAAGCAGAAGAAAATTTTGCATATATTAATATTAATATTATCAGCAAGGTCTCTAATGTACAAATATAATTTATGGCAGAGAAATCTGCTGTAAATACGATATCTATTAATCAATTTGGCTTTCACATGGGTGTGTTAGCCACTGAGAATCAATGCATTTTATTCACACGACGCTCTGAAACAACCTTTGTGGTAACGTTTTGATTCATTATTCATATGAGGAGTTAACTTTCATTTTAGATTTTGCCTACACGTTTTGTGCGAAAATATAAGTAAGCTGGTGAAACACACAAATACAAGTCATATTTCCCATACAGAATTCACGATAGTCAGAATAGCCTAGCCTTTTTTATTTGATTAGATTTATGTATTTTATAAAACAAAAATACTTTTTGGTCACTAAGGCTATTACTATATCCCCAAATGTTTGGAGATGGGACTAAATGGCAAATTTAGTCCCTAAATTTGTATATCTTGATATCATTTTAGTTCTTGAAACTTAAAAATTCAAATAGTTCCTAAAATTAACTCTTTTTTCCATTTTAGTCCCTATTCCAGGAATTTAAGTGATCATAATAATACAAGTTTAGGGACCAACATGAAAGAGGTTAATTTCAAGTACTTAAATGAAACTTCAGACAATTTGAATTTTCCTTAGTTTGAAGGTGATAATGAATTACAAATTTAAGGACGAAATTGACCATTTAGTCATAAATATATTAAGTCAATTGATTTTCTGATACCATCTATCGGTCTGAGTCAGTTTTAATCTTAAACAGGAGTACAAAAACTATAGGTGGCCAAAAAATAAGTTTGATTACTAAATGTAATTTAAAATAACTGGCCGTTACGATTTGTATTTGTGTTCATATTTTCAAACTGAAATTTTGGCTATACGATAGAATTCTTTGAGAAAGTGAATCATCCCACAGCGCCACTACGCTGTGGCAAGGGCTGCTATCGTTAAAGCAGTACTATAGCGAGCTCCTTAAAACCCTGGAAGTAAGGAGACTACGATTTTGAAATGCACAATTAAGTTTCCCTTCAAAAAACTAATACTGGTCTCCCAGACATATCAATCCAAAATTTTAAAAAATTTGGAAGAAGCAAGCAACTAAATCCCAATTTATAGGATTCAAATAAATCAACTAGCAGAAAAAGGAATAAGGATTCTTAATGATGTTGAAACCCTGAAGGCTGTTAAATTAATGAGTGGTAGAAAGTGAGAAGAGAAAGCTATATCAAAATAACAGAAGTCTTCACATTGAAGATAAAGACTGAGTGAAATGTAACAG
The DNA here is from genome assembly GCF_000004515.6 of Glycine max. Taxonomy (NCBI): domain Eukaryota; kingdom Viridiplantae; phylum Streptophyta; class Magnoliopsida; order Fabales; family Fabaceae; genus Glycine; species Glycine max. Next base: position 12,861,587 of record NC_038242.2, on the reverse strand, counting down.
GTCCACTCTCACCAACTCATATCATAAAACCTAAACACCAAGCAATAATTTGATGTAATGCCGTATCCAAAAAAATAAAGCTCACTCTATGAAGCCAATACCCCACAAAATTGAAAAAACCAAAAATGATTTTCTTTTCAAAAGATCCAATTACTTGAAGCTGATGTCACAGTATTTGAGAGCATTCCAAATCAATACTCAATAGATCTAAAGGCAAATGCTGTCAAACTGCAGTATTTCACATCTGCATAATAGGCATTTGCCTTATGCAAAACCTTAGCAAATATAACAAAATGAAATCCCACAGAAATCAATCTAACAAACTCCTATAAAGGATTGAATAAGATATGATATAAACATAATAAAAGGAGAAATCCACTAAATGAGGTTAAGATTGATGCTATACTTCCTCAGTCATAAAATCACAAGCTTCCAGGCACAAATATAATAGAGGCAAACTGATGGCAATATAACATGTTAAACTGCTCAACTAAGAATTTATCTAGAGTATTAAAAATTCACAGATTCATACATGATAATATTTCTCCCACAACATATTCAAGATGTTAACAAGAGAAACAGTAATTAAACTGGAAAGGGAAAGATAATTTTTCTTTCTTGTTGGATAGGAACGGAGTTTACAACTGTGCCAGAGTGTTAATCATTTCCCCCTGGAATTTAGAAAAGAAAACTTGTAAGAGAATTATTTCACATATTCTTTTCAAAAAAGAAAAAGAAAATCATGAGAAAGATAAAAGTACAATTATGATTTCATTCAAGTCTTCATCATGAGAAATATAAAAGTACAATTTAATTTCACTTACGTGTTCATCATCAAGGTTATGTTGTCTCCTTTAAGAAGGATCCTCCCTAATGTCTTTCTGCTTTTCTTCTTGACGTTCACTTCTTCAGCATCATCAAGAACCAAATTCATGTATTCATCAAAACCCTGATTGGAAAACAATAAAATCACATTACCCTTAACTATCAGCTCAGATGATCAATATTTTTAACAAAGTTACGCTGTCTACAACAACTACCGCCATTCATCCAAATCCCCCTACCCAAGAACCAAAAAGTTTACAAGATCCCGAAGTCAACAAATTTTCGGTCACACTGATTGAGATATGACAGAATGGATGAGGAAAATCCACACTTTTTGGACATGGAATCAATTCCGTTGGGTAATTATAAGTGTATGACTCGAAAACCTTTAAAAGAACAGAACACCACCAATCCGTTAAACTAAATTCCCTCACAATCCAATACACTGATGATTACGGCGCACATATAAAGTCACAGACAAATTATAATAAACATGTTAACAAAGAAGCATTAAAAAAAACAGCAAGACTCACGATGATTCGGCCTTCAATCCTCAAATCCTTCTGCTCAAAAAGCCAAATCTGAATGCGCGCTTTCTGCATAAATGACAATTAGAAAAAGAAAACAAAGTCAGAACAAAAAACAAAGAGAAATTAGGGGAAATGCAGAAGGAATTATCAACGATAATGAGTAGGTGAAAACTTACGCTCTGAAGAAACCTGAAAATCAAGTTCTGGGAAAATGAAGAAAGGAACGAGGTTAGGTTAGTGTTAGAATTAACAAAACCGAGAGTGAAAGTGAAAGAGTGTGTGAGAATTATACAATAGGTTGGGTCATAACCCTCTGAACTTTGGTACTCGCCATGGCTGCAGAGATTGCAAGAAGTGGGAGATGGGAGGGAAGACTCCAAAGCTAGGGTTTTGCCCTCTCTCTCACTCTCTGTTTCAGACAAATAACAATAAGTGGACAATGCCTAGGACTTTTATAATTTGGGTTTTGGGTTTAAAAAAAAACTAAAATTTCATATTTTTTAGAAAAAATAAACAAAATAAAAAAGTAGTACAGTACCATGTTATAATTTGTAATTTATAAATTTATAATAAAAACTTAAATATATTTTTAGCAGTTGTTTAATTTTAATTCTTTTTTAAAAAAACTGTTTATTTTTAGTTCACAAAATTACAAAAATCCATATATGTTTTAACCTTAAATAAAAAAATTAAAATAGCATCGATTTTATTAATTATATAATAATTAAAACAAATTAATTTTTATAATGACTAAAAGAATATAATTTCATAAAATAAATACCATATGTAAAACTATATTATATTATATATATGAAAATGAAATAAATTTTTTTCACCTAGATTATATATTTTTTCATTGAAAAAAATTATATATTTATATGACTCGAAAACATCTCAATTATTAAATAACTTTAATTAAATAAAAAATATCTTAGAAGTAATAATTATTATAGTTAAACAATTCATATATTTTATTAGTCTTTAATAATAAGAATATTTTTAGAAATTTGTTTGTTATTTTTTATAAGATCATTTTTTTAATATTTATATGTATTAATTTTTTTTTATATTCACTTACTTGATTATTTTTTTTCCAAATATTAATAAGATGCAATTAAGTGAATAAAAAGATAAGAAAAAAATAATTTTAAAATGATAGTACAAATAATAATAAATTTAATGTGATTAATTAAGTTAATTACATTTCTCAAGGAATATAAATTAATTGAAATGTTGTTATAATTAGCTATAGAAAAAGTACTTTGAAGTAACTCTTAAATGTTCATCGTTCACAATGATTCTTATATGACAATAAAATATTATTTTACTCATTAGTAATAATAATAGTTGATTATATGAGAAACTTGAGTTTAACTTTAAACACCTAACACGACACATAAATTACCTCCAATATAATAAATTAAACAATAATATTTAAAAATAAGCAACTCATTTAACAATAAATGTTATAAATGTTGGAGATGTTTTTTTATCAGAAGGAAGGAAATAACAACTACAGACACAAGGACACCGTACTCGTAGCATTAGCAAACAACAACTTTTGTAGTAAGACAAAAAGACACTAATTGATGGGCCTCAAACAGCAGATTATTTGTCAAAGATGATGTGAATTCTAGCAAAGGTAACAAAAAATTTAAATTCATTAATCAAGTTACTGAGATGGATGGTTACAAGACGGAGGTGAATAGCAACTGGAACCAACCTATTGGAGGGGACCAGGTCAAGATCCTATGGAAGAAGCTAAGCAGGTTAAAACCAGTACTGATGATGATGAATAAACCATTGATGGGCCCCAAACAGCAGATTGAGAACATTAGAAATAAGCTGACAGATGCCCATAATAACTTGAGTCATGATCGTATGAACGAGCAAAGGATTAAGGAAGTGAAGCAACATACCGAAAACCTCTTAAACCTTCAAGAGAATGAAGAGAAAGTGCTGAGACAAAGAGCAAAGGTCGAGTGGATCCGGTTAGGTGACGGCAACAATGCGTTTTTTCATGCCTCTCTAAAAAGCAGGCAGAAAAAATGTGGTATTACTAAGCTTTTGCAGGAAGATGGGACTGTGGTGCACCAGCAGGAAGACATATCCAATGAGGTGTTAAACTTTTATGGGAAGCTATTAGGTGAAACTCATGAGAAGTTAAAAAGTGTGGATATAGTTGCTATCAGAAATGGTAAACAATTAGACAGAATCCAGAGAGCTGAATTGGTGAAAATGGTGGAAATAGAGGAAATAAAAGCAGCCCTAAAAAGCATTGGTGATCTGAAGGCACCAGGTGTCGATGGATATGGCGCAAAATTTTTTAAAGCAACGTGGTGCACTGTCAAAAATGATGTTACGAGGACTGTGTTAGACTTTTTCAGGGATGGTGGGTTTGATGCCAGGTTCAACAGAACTCTGGTGACTTTGATACCAAAGCATCATCAGGCTATAAAAGTGAAAGACTATAGGCCAATATCGTGTTGTACTACAGTATACAAAATTATATCCAAAGTGATTGCTAATAGACTGAGTAAAGTACTGGGTAGTATTACTAGCAACAACCAAGTTGCGTTTGTGCCGGGTAAAAAGATTCACGATCATATTTTACTTGCGTACGAGCTCATTAAAGGGTATAGTCAGAAGGGTGGTATGCCGCGTTGCATGATTCAGATGGACATACAAAAGGCGTATGATTCAGTTGACTAGAATTCTTTGAAAGTTATTCTGACAGAAATCAGTTTCCCTAGGAGATTCGTTGGGTGGATTATGACGGCAGTCCGTACCGTGACGTATCAGTTTAATGTTAATGGAGTTTACACTAAAAAGATGGAAGCTAGGAGAGGTCTTAGGCAAGGGGATCCTATCTCCCCCTTGCTCTTTGTCGTGATCATGGAGTATTTGCATAGGAAATTAAAAGGCCTTAGAGCTATTCCTAACTTTAATTTCCACAGCAAATGCGAAAAGATTCAGATTATAGATGTGAGCTTTGCGGACGATCTTCTTCTTTTCTCAAGAGGGGATGTCATGTCAGTCAAGCTAGTCATGGAGAGATTCAATGAGTTCTCCCAATTCACAGGTTTGTTTGTTAACCTGCATAAATGTAAAATTTATTGTGGTGGGATGAATGGGAATGGTGAAGGCCAACTTGCAGGTATTACTGGTTTTGCGAAAGGCCCGCTGCCTTTCAGATACTTAGGGATCCCGTTGACAAGCCGACAGATTAACAATGCTCAGTGTGTGGGGCTGGTGGATAAAATCCTTGATAGGGTAAATCATTGGAGTGCCCATACGCTTAGTTACTCAGGCCGTGTTCAGCTGCTGCGAAGCATCATTTTTGCAACTGCAAACTACTGGATGCAGTGTTTACCGCTTCCTAAGGGTGTGATTCGTAGAATAGAGGCTGTCTGCAGGTCTTTTCTCTGGACTGGTAAAAGCTGTGTTACGAAGAAAAGTCCCGTGGCGTGGAATAAGGTATGTGCTCCAAAAAATCAAGGTGGTTTGAATGTGATAAATTTCCAAAGTTGGAACAGGGCGTGCTTAATCAAACTACTTTGGAATCTGTATAAGAAAGAAGATAGCTTGTGGATTCAATGGGTTCATACATACTACACTAGAGGAGAAGACATTATGACAGTGCCGATAAAAGCGTCCTGCTCTTGGATTATGAAAGGAATTCTAAAGCAGAGGGTGAAAGTGCAAGAGATGGCTCAATGGACAGATTTGCTCCGGACCAACAGATTTCGCGTCAACCAGTTTTACTATGGGCTGTTGGAGCCCCAACCGGTGGTATCTTGGAGGAAAGTATTTTTTAACAATGAAGCTCGGCCTAGAGCCTTGTTTATTCTATGGCTAGCTTGTCATAACAGATTGGCCACGAAAGAAAGGTTGTATAGGTTTGGTATTGTGAATGATGCCCGGTGTGCGTTCTGTGAAGAGGTTGAAACGGTTCAACATCTTCTGTTTGAATGCGGGGAAATGTATGCTATTTGGAAAAAGGTGTTGGATTGGCTAAATGTTGATCATGAACCCGCAGGGTGGTTGCAAGAGTTAGATTGGATAGAGGATACGAGCAAAGGAAAGAATTGGAAGAGTCGTTTCCTAAAAACATCTTTTGCGGAGACGGTGTATAGATGTTGGAAGTATAGAAATAATAAAATTCATGAAAAAGTTGACACGACAGATATAGCTGATGAAATTATAGGTACAGTAGTGCATCGACTATGGATGAAAAAGAATTATAGAGAGCAAATTGCTCACCTCCTTATGATATAGTTTTGGTATTCTTTGTTTCTTTTAAACTGGACCCTAGGGGTCGTTCTGTACTTCATAGTTTTTTGGAATATAAATTTATATTTCTTTTTCAAAAAAAAAAAATGCAAAGCGGAAGAAGAGTCTTCTCTAGCTAACCAATAGGCACACAAGTTGGCTCCTTGGGTCTGATGCGTGAACAAGGTGTTTGTCACTACAAAGCGAGAGTTAACGGAAGTGTGGTCTCAGGATCAGAATTGGCTCTCATATCATTTTAGAATTAATAATGTGAGAGACCTAACTCAACCCCAAAAACTAGTTTAAAGGATGAGGGTTGTCACTCATATGAAACTTGAATTATTTCCGACATAATTAAACAATATGAAAAATCAAAATGAATATCGAGAGATATCCAAACAACAAAAGTTGGTTGTTTATGACCATTTTTCATCGTCGAAGTAGAAAATATCATGGCCACAATGGTACAAAAATCTGGTTTAATAGAAACCAATCATGCCATTTTTTTATCTTCGAAGATCAAAATATTACAAACTTGCCACAGGTAGCAGCACGTACAGGCAAAGAGAATCATAGAAGGGAGCTTGAGTTGAGTGGTGAACCATGATTTTATGTTATCACAGAAAATTCAAAGTCTGCATGAGCATCAGCAATCCCAAGACAAATCAGGGGTAAGGTGTTTTTCCAAATAAAGTTCCAAAACTCTGGGAGGAACCAGATTGAGAATTGCCCCATATTAAAGAATCAGGGGTTGTGTCATCCAATTAACTAACGCACCAAGCTGGTCTTTGATATCGTTTCATAGAGGTGTAGACAACACGTTGGAGATGCTTTGACAACACATTTTAATGACTCTCATGACTTTTGTAATTGTTTATATATTTTAATCATTAATAAAATGTGTGTTTGAATAAATGTCTTAAAATTGTTCTCTTTGTGTATATTTTAGTCTATCACAGTTTTTTTTTTTTTTTACTTATTTCAGTTTAGAGGAAATAAAAAAATTACAAAATAAAGTTGTATTTGATTGCAATTTTAATATAAAAAAAGTCTTAAAAAGATAAAACTTCGAGAGAAAAAAATGAAAACCTGATATGGTTAATAAATAATATTAAAATATAAATAAAAAATGAGTAAATTGAACTCCTATCTCTTGATAAATAAATAAAAAATCTTGCATTGTCATCTTTTCTTAAATTAAAAAATAGACTAAATGATTAATGTAGTTCCTAAATTTGTATTCGTCTATAATTTTAGTCTCTAAAATTAAGAAAAACTTAAATAAATCTGTGAAATATTTTATAATTTCAGTTAAAGTCCTTGAAATTAATCCATATGTCTTATTTTGTGGGCTAAAATTATTTTATCATCACTTAAATTGCCAAATTAGGACCCAAAATAAGAAGAAATTTTTTAGGTGGCGTTAATTGGCTCTATTTTCACAGCATACGACCTTTACATTTGCGAGTAACATCACCGATAAATTAATTAGTAGTAGCAATTTAGCATCACTTACCTCGTAAGGCGTTTACAATAAAGAAGATGAATAAATGTTTGGCTCAGTTTCTTATTTTTTTTATAAAAAAAAAAACTAAAAAGAATGTGGCCAAGTACTATCATAAATTAAAGTTTCACAAAAATATTTTTCAAATATCAGGATGAGCCAATATCCTTCTTTTTTTTATATATAATAACCGGCCCATATCATTTTTCTGGAAATTTGTTCAACAATACATGAAGATAATGAATTAAAATAACAGGGGATAACATAAGAAATAGATGCTCTAGTTAGAGTGTTAGAAACTGTGTTAGCTTGCCTGTAAAGCAAACTTGCACATTAGGCAAAGATTGTTCACTAAAGAAGGCGGCATCTTACACTTCAATGTACCTGGTGGAGGGCATCAATTTTTCTTTAGTTTTAGGGTCTTGCAAATTAGTACCTCGGTTAAAGAATTATAGGGGAAAAAAAACACTAATTTGTAAATCATAAGTGCACTTAAGTGACTTATTTATACAGATTTATGGCCATATATTATGTTGCCTTGATCAGTTCATTTAAAACTTTTTAGTTCACATGACTAGTCTTTAACTCAACGTGTTTTAATCAAGAAGAGGCACACGAAGTCCTAAACAAAATTCTCGGCCATAAATACAAAAGCCATGAACCAAGACATGAATACAGGGACAAATTAGAAGCAACGAAGCTAGCAGAAATTAACAACGACAAGTAGTAAATATAGTAAGGTTGTCCATTTCAAAGTTTCCCTAACATATCTTGTGAACACTGAACACACGACACAAAGTTAATAGGTCTCCTTTCTCCTCCTTAACTTCGGTTAACAAGTGACCGAGACCATCAGTCAGAGCAGAGATTGAGTACCACATAAGATGAAAAATCTACATTTATTCTTACCTCCTTGATGCTAATGGTAACAATTTTTTCCTTCAAATCATTGAAAGGAGTATTCAAATGGTTGAGTAAATTTAAGGCTAAAATTGGAGAGAACAGTGTAAGTCTTAAGGGTTCTTGAAATTAACAATTACAGAAAATCAGTAGAATCTTGAAATTTATAATTCTTACACAATCATTAGAGAGTAAGACATACCTCTCTTCATAGTGAGATCTCTATTAAATTTTCGGTGCGTCTTAATTTTCTTGAAAGATGAAGAAAACAAAATTTTATTTTCTTAACTATTCTTTCCATCTCTCTATGTTTGTAATGCCTAGGGTTTTGAGAGAATACTTTTATGCCAAGAAGATAATCTTGTTTTATGTTAATGGGATTAAACCCCTTTTAAATCACTACTCTCATCAAATAATAGTTATTTCTAGAAATTTTTTCAATTTAATCCACAATTATTAACTATTTATTTATTAGTCTCTATATAAATTGCATGTCTCTCACATGAGACATTAATTCTTACATTCTCCCACTTAGCTAATATGACATTACCAAACATTATGGACTAAATAAATAAAATAGATTAAACTAACATAATGTGCATTAAAATGACTAAATCGTTCTATACATTGGGTACATCATAATTTCATGAATAAGAATAGAAATCAATTTGAGTCATGACGATTATACATCACTTAATCGACATAGTCTCTTTCATGTATTACAAATTAGTTTTCTCTTTAATATGATCATTAGTTACGAGTACATAATTGGTCCAACATAATATTTTTATTCAAGACAAAACTTGTTAACATTACTCAAATACAAATATGCATGTAAACATAAAGAACAAGTAATCGAAAACATATCATAAATGAGCTTAGAGTATCACTGAAAAACATAAGGTAAATTACATTTAATGATCATCATTAACAGTAATGCTCATATTTTCAACATGTTCTACAAATGTCTTGGGCGGTAATCCCTTTGTCAAAGGATCATTTATCATAGGATTTGTGCTAATATGTTCTATTGACACTCTTTGTTTTTGAACTTTTTCCTTCACGGCAAAGTACTCCAATTCCATATGTTTAGCATCCTTAGAGTACTTATCGTTCTTAAAAAAAAATATTGTTGCGAAGTTATCACAATACATTTTCAGCGACCTAACAATATTGTCGATAATTTCAAGCCCTGAAATAAAGTTCTGCAACCCATTAGCCTAAATTATAGCCTCAAAACATGCTACAAATCTAGCTTCTATGGTAGATGCAGCAACAACTGATTGTTTTGCATTCTTCCACGATATTTCTCCTCCTGCTAAAAGGAATACATAGCTAAGAGTGAATTTTCTCGTATCCACACATCCAACAAAATTTGAGTCTAAATACCCAATCACCTTAAGGTGATCAAACTTCCTATATGTAAGCATGCGATCTTTTGCTCCAGTAAGTATCTCTGAACCGTTTTTGTAGCTTTCCAATATTCCATTTCCGGGTTACTTTGATATCTTCCTAACAATTCAATTGCAAAGTTTATGTCTGGTCGAGTACAAATCTAAGCATACATAATACTACAACCAACTGATGCATATGAAATTGCTTTCATTTGTTTTCGTTCTAGATCATTTTTAGGACATCGTGTCAGACTAAATTTGTCTCTTTTCTGAATTGGAATGAGTGATGCTCAATACTTTTCCATCCTAAATATGTCTAGTACTTTATTAATATATGTTTTCTAAGACAAGTCTAACAATACTTGTGATCTATTTTGGTATATTTTTATCCCTATCACATAGCTTGTCTCACCCATATCTTTCATTTCAAAGTTACTAGAGATAAACTTCTTAGTCTCATGAAGAAGACCAAGATCATTAATTGGAAGCAAGATATCATCAACATATAGACTTAGAAAAATAATCTTACTCTCACTGACCTTCAGATATATACATCGATCAATAGTATATTCCTTAAATTCAAAGGAAACAATGATATCATTAAACTTCAAATACTATTGGTGGGAAGTTTGCTTAAGACCATATTTTCCTTTAAGACCGTATATTGATTTCTTTAATTTGCACACCATGTGTTCTTTTCCTTCAACTGAGAACCTCATTGGTTGGTCCATATAAATATTCTCCTCTAAATCTCCATTAAGAAAAATAATTTTCGCATCCATCTGATGTAATTCCAAGTCATAATGGACTACTAATGTCATGATAATCCTGAAAGAATCATTTCGTGAGATCAGAGAAAATGAGTCTTTATAATCAATGTCATCTTTCTGAATAAATTCCTTAGCAACAAGTCTAACGTTGTAACATTCAAGGTTATCATGAGAGTTACGTTTAGTCTTCAAGACCCACTTACAACTAACTCTCTAATGTTTGCATGCATATTTGTATTGAAATAATGTTAACAGGTTTTGTCTTAAATAAAAACATTATGTTGGACCAATTATGTACTCCTAATTACTGATTATATTAAGGAGAAGACTAATTTATAATATATGAAAGGGACTACGTCGATTAAGTGATGTACAACCATCATGACTCAAATTGATTTTTATTCTTAATCATGAAATTTTAATGTACTCAATGTATAGAATGATTTAGTCATTTTAATGCGTATTATGCTAGTTTAATATATTTATTTATTTAGTCAATAATGTTTAGTAATGTCATATGAGTCAAATGGAAGAATGTAAGAATTAATATTTCATGTGAGAGACATCTGACTTATGGAAGGACTAATAAATAAATAATTAATAATTAAAGAGTAAATTGTAATTGGATTAAATTGAAATAATTTTTAGAAATAACTACTATTTGATAAGAGAGTAATGGTTATAAATGAGTTAATATCTACTAACGTGAAATAATGTTCATTTCCTGAAAGAAAAACAATTCTCTCTAACCTCTAACTATCACGCCGTAGAGAGATAAAAAAGAATAGTTTAAAAAAGTGAAATATTGTTTCTCTGAGCCTTCAAAGAATCAAACACATTGAAGAGAAATCTCACTATAAAAAAATATACATATTATTTATCTATTTGTAATAATCATATATTTTACAGTGTCAACCAACTACAACTGATCTATGTTAGACTCTTTTTCTCAACAAGCCTTGCAATGGTTCCTAAAGGCAGTATCAAGAAGCTAAACAACACATCCACAAAGTCCTTCCCTGTTTCAGCAAATAAGACTTTGTTTGTCTCTTTGTTCACCACAAGTTTCAATGGCACATGCACATCTGTTTGAGTACCAGCCATGGTAGCAACAATCAAAGAAACTTAAAACAAATTTGTAGTACGAAAAGTTGGGAACCTTTTATTCTAAACTCGAAAGTAAGTGTTTCGTTTCACTTAACTTTGTCTGGCGATTCGAGCGTTCGTGTATATAATCATGTGTAATGGGATTGCAAATTCTCTTTATCAGATTTTTAATTAAAAAAATATAAAATAATTTATTGGCTATTAAATGTGAATTCTTGAAAAGATTGCAGTGGCTTACATAATACGCAAGCTTATCAGATATAGTGGCGTTAATTGGCTCCACAGCCTACAACATTTACATTTACGAGTAACATGGCCGAGAAATTTATTAGCAATTTAGCATCACTTACCTCGTAAGGTGATTAACTACAACAATAAAAGAAATGGGCTTTTCAATAAAGAAGATGAACAAATGTTTGGCCCAGTTCGTTATTTAAGAAAAAGAAAAACTAAAAATAAAAGAGTGAACAAGCATTATCACAGACTAAAGTTTCAAAGGATATTTTTAAAATATTCTTAAAATTTGAGTTTGATTTAACTCAATTTAGTAACTAGTAATTCAAAAAGTGGTGAGAATTCTCTTCCACTTATATATTATTATTATTATTATTATTTTAAAATTTTCAATAAGTCTCATGCCGAACAATTGTTTCTTTTTGTAAAAAAAGATATCACATTTTTTTTCCTTTAGTTTTATGCTCTTGCTGCTTTAATCTCACTATTTTTGTTATTAACACTGCTCTAACTTCAATTCAACCGTTCCAGAATTGCATTCTAATTCATATTCTTCTAATTTAGAAAAAAATATATTAAGCGCCTTCGGTATAACATTTCTTTTTTTTTTTTTGTAATATATTGTTATGTTATTAGTAAATTGTAATGATGATAACCGAGTTTTTTTTTATGGATCAAGTGATTTATTTGATTATTTTATCTTTTTTTTATTTTAGTCTTTTATTTTTTAAAAAGTTCACTTTGTTATTTAATTTTTTTTAAAAGGTATAAAATGATTTTTTCGTTAAAGTTAATGTCGTTAAATGGTTAAAATTCATCACAAAACAAAAAATAAGAAAGATCACTCAGAATATGCTTAATTAGTTTCACGGTCATATTCCTAATCTTCTTTTGGATCGAAAATCCTACAACTACACATGCAAATCATAAATCATAGTCGAATTTGAGTGAATGGTGTCATGAATAAGGGGCTTTGGTAATCCCATCGAAGGAGGTAATCTTATTGTCATGTGCAACACGGAAGACACTACACGCGATGAAGATGAGGGAAAAAGAGTAATCACGTCCATTCAAGTATGTAATAAGCAAAATCTAAGACACTCTTATTGTCTTTTGAGATTTGTAGTGTAGAAGCTAGGGTTTCAATTAGAAAAGATTGAAAAGCGAAACGACTAGGATAAATTTGATTTTGGAAGGAGAGGAACTTGATGAGGAGAGATTAGATGTCGAAAATTTTTACCTTTGAGAGAAGATGAAGGGTTCTAAGGAGAGAGAAAAAGCTAGAATAGTTTGGAGATTATGATATTTTTATTTTTTATTTTGTGGCGACTTTTTAGCTATTAATATTTGAATATTATTAACCACATTAACTTTAAATTGATAAAAGAATAATTTTGAATCAATTTTAAAAGATAAAGTATCAAAATAAATCTAAAAGATAAATAAATAAAATAAACTAAAAAAATAAGCTAAGAAACCTCATTTGGCCTTTTTTATCCGTATAGATAACTGAACTTTCGAAGAATATTAGTACCCGTTAGAAAGAAGAAAAAAATAAAATAAAAAAATAAAAAAAAGTAAAGGCACCGAAAAAAGGTCAGTATAAGATTAAGATATTCTCACCACCACTTGTCACTAAGCCAACCTGTGATAATTAGTATAAGATTAAGATACTCTGTATGATAGATATTCATATATCAATTCGGTGACATATCAAAACTCGTTTTGGTCTTGGTCTTGGTCTTGGAAAGAAAAAAAAACTCGTTTTGGTCTCTTTATCCATGTTCTTTTCTCTGGTTTTTCATGATATTATCCTTTATTGTCTATAAAATAAAAACACTTATTTAAGAAATGACGTAAGTTTCTTGTGATTTTATTCTCTAATAAAATAAAAACAGATAATTAATTTTTAAAATTATATAATATATACTAAACAGAAATTATTTATTATTGAAAAACATTTCGTGCCAAAACATAACAATAAAAATAAAATAAAATTTGACTTAAATTTTGTCTTTTAAAAAATAATCTAGATATAGAGAAACTCATTTTTCTTCCTTTTATTTTATCACCAATCATTATTTTGAAATTTAAAAGATTAAAATCTCGATCCTAAACGATAAGAAAGAGGGGAGTTGGTGAAAGAAGTTCTCCTAGCTTATAAAATGACAAAATACGCTAGCTAACTAGAATGTCACACCTCTTAAAAGAAGAAACTAGAATGCAACAGCACTTTTAAGAAAAAAAATTGAAAGTAACACGTGCATGGCATTGGGCACTCAAGGTATTAGAGAAACAAGTGTCGTGCATGCCACATTCCACGTTACAACGTTGCTATTGATTCGCGTGTCTTGGGGAAGTGCATGGTTCTTTTATGTCTTGTGCACCAATTTAGGATCATACACACAGCAACCTTGACATAATCGATATCTTTCATCGCCTACGGCAACGCTTCATTTGAATCAACACTCCTTCCTCTTCCTCTCTCTCGTCCATTTTAGTTGTAAGACTAAGATCTCATCTTAGATTCCATTTTGTCTCTTCATTGCCCCCAAAATAACTTTATTTTCTCTGAATTATTGCCTACAGCAACTTTGAATAATTCTCCTTCGTATCAAGTCTTCCTCATCTTCACCACCTTTTTGTAAGTGGGTATGTCCAATTAATTAGCTCTAAATTGTATCGACTTTATTTAGCAACCACTTTAATTTTCATATAGCTTATAGAAAACTCAATTGATGGTAAATTTATAATCGTCCCTCGATCAAATGCATGCATTATCATTAGGACAAAAATATAGTTCTATAACTACTGCTGTACGCGTATTTTGTTTTTGATTCAACTGCCATTTGGAATTGAACCAAACATAGACATATAAGTTTTGGCATGTCTTTATGTTGTTTGTTATTGCTATTATTAATGTTGTTGTGTTGTGACTTGTGACACAGATATTTATGTGTCTAAGAACATAAACTAAAAAACCAAGGCGAGTGAAAGAAAAAAAATGTCAGGTGTGTCTCTAGCAGTGTCTGGTCCACCAGCAGCAACAGTGGCTGAAGCAGCAGGTACAAAGCCTAAACGAAGAACAGAACAGGCACCAATGGGTGGCATGATGGGTTCACTGCGCGTGATAGAACTTCAGCTGGTGGCCTTCATCTTGGTGTTCTCAGCAAGTGGCCTCGTCCCACTCCTTGATCTAGTGTTCCCTGCATTCGCCTCTGCATACATCTTGGCACTTTCACAATTCGCATTTCCATCGGCGTCTTCGTCGGGGACTGAGATCTTCAAAGGGAGCAGATTGTTCCGAATGTATGTTGTTTTTGGCACCACCGTGGGGCTGTTCTTGCCGCTGGCTTACGTGCTTGGTGGGTTTGCAAGAGGGGATGAGCATGCAGTGCGTTCTGCCACCCCGCACTTGTTCTTGCTATCGTTTCAGATACTCACTGAGAACATTATTGGTGGTTTGTCTCTGTTTTCGCCACCCGTGAGGGCGTTGGTGCCAATCATCTACACAATTCGGAGGATCTTTGTGGATATTGATTGGATTCATGATGTCTGGCTCAACAAGACTTTGCCTGTCAATGCCAAATTTCAGGTCATTTTTCTATCGGGACACATGATTGGACCACCTAATCATTTCTCTACATAGTCATTCATGATTGAATTTTGGCTTAAATATACTCTTTTATCAGTTTATTACCTTTTTTTATTTAACTATCTGATATCTGACCGTGTAACTTTTTAGGACACCCTGTTAGTTTCTCACATAGTCAATATAGGATTTTAATTAAACATATTGTGCATATATTTAAGCCTTGAATTTTTAAACTTTTGGATTTTAATTAAATTCATGAAATATATCCACAATATTTCATCCTTGTATCATTGACTATATTTGGGTTCTGCTAAATAATGTAGGATTGTAGGTCCACTTGTCAAAGGGATTTAAGGGATGAAGCAAATGGTTAATGAAGTCATTGGATGAAACTTCATTGTACTATTAGATGAAATTCATTTCAATCATTTGAATTCAACTAAACAATGCAGTTCCACCTATATTTTGATGAGTTTTATTTATTATCTAGTCAGACTCACTTGAATTTTATCTGATCCAAGAGTAAAGAGTTGTGTATATAAGAATTGAGACACGTCATACATGCATAGATAATTCCTTCAAATTCAACCTAGGACTAATGAATGAATTGGTAATGTTGCAATGCATGCAGGACTTGGCATGGTATTGGTTCGGAAAGGGTCTGGCAGTGGCCAATCTGGCTTATTTCTCCATTAATCTATTTGGGTTCTTGATACCCAGGTTCCTTCCAAGAGCTTTTGAGAGGTATTTCCAAGAGAAGGGAGAGATCTATACCAAGTCAGCAGAGGATAAAAGATCTGTGGTTGTCAACAGAACCCAATTATCAGAAAAGAAGACAGATTAAGAGCTATAGCCAATTTTGACTTCACTTGCAATTTTAAACACTTTCAGCATTTTTTTTCCTTAGAAAATAGTAATGAATGTGTATGATGATATGTGAGCCTGGACTTAAAAATCTGGCTCTCCGTTACATTATGAAACTATATATGGCTTTTGGATAAATTTTATGTATCATACAGGTTAATTCAATATTTGCTGATTTCTTCTACTCTTTTTCTCCTCTTTGTTCAATAATAACAATAATCTTAAATAGAAAGTTACGTGGGTAAAAGTTTTCTTGAACCTACTGAGAAGGTTTTGCATTCTTTATCATAAGAGTTGAATTGAAAGCTAGTACACTAGTAAATGAAATTTTTTAGTTTTATACTTTCTACATTTTGTGAGTTTCGGGACTTGTATTTTTCCTTTAACTTTCCAAAGAGTGCAAAAGGAGTGGTTAACACACCTAAGTGTTTTGATTGATGCGAGCAAGTGAGGAAAAAGAAATGTGCATTAACTTCAGTATAATGTAAAAAATAATATACAAATAGAAACCTCCAATGGCCAACAAATATATTAGAATGAGAATGGAGCTTGTGCCTCAGGCTAGTAAATCAAGAAAAGTTGTAGGGACATTAAGGATCATACATGCCATGCAGCTACTAAACAAACTAGTAATTGATCCTCAACTTTATATAACCGAGAAGATCATCATGGAAATTGTCATTAAAAATATTTTCCATATGTGGTGGTGAAAAATCAACCTCCACCACTACAAAGGACCTTAAAGTATTTCAGAATATTTACTTGGAAACACATCAAAAAAATATCAGAGAAATTTAAGTTTTAATAATGTGTTCTCTAATACATGGGTAAAAATAAAAGAAAAGATTATGATTATGCTTCCAAGTTCATGTTTTTACCATTTTATTTCTACAAAAAAATGCTTCTATGCATAACCACAGCATTTGGAAACAAGGTGGATAGCATGTATTACTTGATTGTTTGGTGAACAAGTGTGAGAAGAATCCATCACCCGAACCTGCTTCCCCTTCTTTTTGGTTGATCCTTGTTTATGCACATTTAGTGTCAATGTTCTTGTTCTTGTCAAACCTTGAAGTAATGCAGAGGTGCGGAACTCAAAGAAAAGTTAAGTGAAACACTAAATTTGATTTTCGAACTGAGTGGGAAAATAATAATTCTCACTTACTATTTTTTAACCAAAAATGCTAGTCACAACTATCTGAAGGTATACCCAAAAATGAAGAAAAAAAAATCAACTGAGAAATGGGGTTTGGTTTGGTGAAACTTGAAAGTTTTCTGTACACGGACAACGGAAAAGTAAGAAAAATAATGCATGGACACTGAATGTGTGAATTTATCAATTATTACTATATTTTCATCAAAATGCTATATTTCTACATATCATTTTAATGAAATTTAAGCTTTATATTCATTTTAATGTGATTTTTTTTAGTTCAAAATAAATAGAAAATAATTTCTCCTACAAATTTTTAAATAAGTAACGAGATTTATTAAATACTCTACGGCAATATATATTTTCAAGTTATATAATGTTAATAATGACAAATAAAATTTTAAAATTTATAACCAACAATTTGTGTGTGTGAAGAAATCTTAAATCACTAGAGGTCTAAGACGGCTGCCTAGTAATTTCACATTTTCCTTATAATATCCAAATTTGAAATTGTTTTTCCTTCAAGGAATAGCAAGCAACCATTTATCTTTATCTAAACTGTACATTTGATTATGACCCAGTAAAAAATCGTCCAAATTCATCCGTTTGGGCAGTCCCGGTGGCATTATGCACATACTCACGCAACTTCGGTGAATTTGTTCAATTATATAAAAAATATTCATAAATGATTAATTAGATTTTGCAGCCTATATAAACTAACGACTAAAGTTATTGCATTCATCACATAAACTTTTCGCAAGACACAGACCATTCCAGACGATACAAATTTATCCTTATCAAAATAATTCCTGTATACAACAATGGAATCACAACTTCCAAATGTTAATCTTTTGAGTCATCGTGTCCTATACATTAAATAAACCGCTCAAACTGCGTTGGTGCATATGATGCATTCTTCAAAACTAATGATTTTCTTTCCTCTTGCCCCAACTTTGCAGTTGAACTTCATATCAACTCAACTACAGAAACAAAATCTCGTTTTGCACTGGCAGTAGCATGGAACATTAAATTCCCCCCGCAAACCAGAAATGTTTATATAACTGTTATAGTCCAGTCTTCTGCAACCCAAACATTAGGTCTACGTATGGTCGTGACAGCTGGTGAATGAGCTCTTAGAACCCAAAGGGGACGAAGTTCAATATCAACCTTTTGATTTGATGGCTCAACGAGTGCATTTTTTGAGCCAGGAGCATGTCCCAGCAGGATAATCCTCTCAATGAAAGCATCTGATGGATAACGCCCCTTGCTACCGGAAGCAGGTGCCAGGTCTATAGAAGTAAGTTTCCCATTCGAGAAAATAAATCGTCTATGGATATAGCCCCCTTGCAGAAAATTAAAGCTGCTGCCATCATCAATGTAGAGTTCACCCTCAGCTTCTTGGGAACTATTCAAAGCTATAACCTGTCAAAAAGAAAGCCATAACAATTATCATGGAGTAAACTTGTTGTCTACTTTCCTTTACTGTCAATAGTTACGAAGGCAAAGCCACGCCACATTTCCCAACTCACTGTCTCAATCTTACTGGCTCCCATTTTTTGGTTGGAGAATGCAAACAAATCAGGTTACTCAAATAGTCAATATCCACATGTTTTTGATAAACTCATCAGGTATAACCCATGAAAATGGACAAATGAGATTAGATTTATTCTTGAATGGATTCACACGCATGCAAACATGCAACTTATTCTTGCAAAGCATAAAGTCATTCAGTTTTTTGGTAGTACTACACACATCCTCCTCATCATAGAATAAAATAGACAAAAAGCACAATTGCACACATACCCATTCAACATCTTAGTTCAAAACCATAGATAGGTAGGGAACACATATTAAAATGCAATATATTTGCTCAACATGTACTTCAATGTTCAAAGAGGGCCTGCAGATGGCCCGATTCCAAGGAGCATGAGTAGCTAACTAGCATAAAATTTATTATAATATGTATGACTGCAAAGGGCTTGAATACAAAGACAATAGTCTAAGACCTAGTAAAATAACAGAAAAGGCAAGAAATATGTTCCATGAGACACATCTGGCACTCAATCATATGCACAAGAATTGCAGCAAATCAACATGAACACATACCAGAGTATAGGGATCATTTGCCATCTGAGTGGAACTTTGTCGAAACCGGTCTTTCCTTGCAATAATGGTTCCAGCTCTCTGGAAAGCGGGAATGCTCTCCTCTGTAACCTCCAACTTATGTGTCACCCCTCCTTTGTACACAGTTCCAGTTCTTAGGTCATACCAGGATTCTTTTCCAGGCAAATGGACCGATGCATGCTTAGCTCGCTGCCAGCAACATAGCATTATAAAAGCTTTAGTTAAGGACCACAAAAGAAGGATATGGTTTTGCAGAAGGAAAACATATATACGTATACGGAAACTGATTAAAACACCTCAGTATAGATCCCTTGCACTAAAAGACTGCTCCCAACCATGAAAGCTTCATCATTGCTAAAAGTAGCTTCATCAGATGGGAATTCCATCCACAATGGACGGACCACGGGAACACCAGTAGTGTTAGCCTCCCTGAATAATGTGTAGAAATACGGGAGAAGTGCATAACGAACATGTATTGCATCCTTAATCAATTCTGTATTTCGTTCTCTGCAATATTAAAAAGACAATCAATTTATGATGTTGACAAATCCTATGATAATCAAGACACACAATAGATACTTTTAGTGTATATGCATCAAATTCATTTTTTATAAATTCAACCGGTATTGCGACTCAATAAGCCCATGCATGTGGGGGAGATGTCACATGGAGTTATTGTCAATTTCAGTGATCAAGTGTCTGTGTGATACTAATTTGCAGTTATAAAATAATATATAATATAGATATAGAATTTAGCTCCACTTCATTTACATCTAAGATTTGCATAGTATTTCTGTGGAAAGCTTCATCCCTTGATAGAGATTAGCCTGATTTAATAAACATCATCCTCTTGAAAAACGTTTCAATGTCTTTTTAGAGGCAATCAGCTCTTAAACAAAGAAAAGAGCGGTAAAAGAATTACTGTTCAATTGTTGGTGAATAAGTATAATATGAAAGGAGTACCCAAAAAACCTGTGATATTTCAACTTTGGGACAGAAATCTTCAAGTAAAAGCAGTCCTACCCAAACAACCATGGTTCTCGTCTTTTTGTGTCCTAATGAGCATGGGCCCTAAAGAAAGGATAGTAAGCTCCTAGCTGATACCAGCGAACCAATAATTCAGGTTCAGGATTCCCAAAATATCCACCAACATCAGCACCTGCATTATGCACGAGATAAGAATAAGATCATATGAACAAAAGAGGGGGGGGGGGGGGGGCGGATTTTCCTAACTCATGTAAATAAGTATTTTGATTGACCCTGAATATGCAAAGAAAAGAATGATGAAATAATAAATACATCTTGAGAAGGACAATACCCACCAGAGAATGGCATCCCAGTAAGACCAAGGGTCAAAACCATTGGGATAGAAACTCTTAGGTGATCCCAATCAGCAGTGTTATCCCCAGTCCATACTGCTCCATACCTTTGACTTCCAGCAAATAATGCTCTTGATAAAACAAATGGCCTGTCATTCCCCTCACCCCGCTTCAGTAGCCCATTAGCTGTCGCCATGTGGAAGTAATATCCATAGGCATTGTGCAACTCCCGATGTTCCACGCCTCCATAGTGTATAACATCTCTAGGCATTGTCACCTGGATACAATGCATGAAAACATATCTTCAGTTTCCCTATCTCCATGTGGGCATTATAAGTATAAGAAAAACTTAAGGGGCATGTTACAAAAGCACACTAAACATGTGGATCACATGGAATCCATGGATCCCGACTCTGCTTCTCAAGTGACATAAGATTTTAAAGCATATAAAATAGACATCATGGAAAACAAGGACTCACAAGTAACAAAAGATAACAGCAGCCAGACATTGGTTGGATTACAGTAACAATTACAGCACATTGCCAGGATCTCTAACAATTTTAGTCAGCTACTCCCTCTTTAGACATTTTTTTCAGATCTATTAATCAATGCTGGTTTGGCTTCACTAGGACTCAGACAAATTTTGGATTCTCCCTCATATTATGAGATCGTGCATTGGTGGAATCTTCCCATAGTTGAGGAAGTTCTATTTTTATTCATCATACTCCCATCCTCCTCCTTCTCCTTAAGTGCACTTTTATACAACAGGCAAGCTATCATTGTGGTGCACTGGTGCCACAACCAATAAACGATATGAATGATGATGGTGGTGTGACTGATAAGTTGGATGATCATGCCATTGATCTCTACTAATCTAGATATATGTATTTTTATCATGTGTCGGGCTTTATGTGTTAAGAGATAACACTTGTTTAAGAGTTAATCCTAAATTATGAGGCCATTGATGATTAGAAATCAATATTGTGCTGAATTATTACAAATCTTACATCATTTTAGAAGCTCATAAGATCCTAATGCATATCATTAATAATTATTCTTGGAATGTGAATTTGGGCCTAACTCAACCCTACAAAACTAGCTTCTAAGGTGAGGGTTGTCCCCCACTTATATACACTATTATGGCCTTATCACTAGTTGATGTGGGATCTCCAACACACACCCCTCACGCCGAGGACTAAACATCTTGAGCATGAAGTTTGCAGGACTGGACATCTGTGGATGGCATGATAGGCCCAACAACAGATCGTTAGGATAGGCTCTAAACCATCTTACAATATGAGTTCAGGCCTAACTCAACCCTACAAAACCGGCTTGTAAGGTGAGGGTTGCCTCCCACTATATACACTATTATGGTCTTATCACTATTAGATGTGGGATCTCCAACAATTATCATGAAAATGGATGGTGATATTGAGTTTCTTCCTTCAAGCACACAATTTATGTTCTGTTTTTGAAGTGCCTCAAAAACATTGAAAAGGCACATCCCAACTTCCCAATCACAATCAAAACAAGGAAACTAAAAGAGAGAAAAACGAATGCATGAAAGAATAGACATACATACCTCTGGCCCATTGAAGACGGAAGGTTCATTCATGTCATTCCATATGTAAAGCGAAGGCGTTGAACCCTCATAATTCTGGTAAGCAGACTTATCAGCCCACCAGGACATAATTTCTGGGTTCAAAGTATCCGGATACGACGAAGAACCTGGCCAGCACCAGCCATCAAAGTCATTCCCACTGGCATCCTTAACATAATACCCCTTCTGCGACGCTTCCTTGTGCAAATGAAAATTGTCATCTCTCTTAATGTGAGGATCCACAATAGTCACCATGTGCCTCCCTTTAGAAGCCAACTTCCTCTGCATCTCCTCAGGGTGCGGGAAAAGAGCCCTATCCCAAGTAAAATACCTCTTTCCATCAGTGTGCTCAATGTCAAGCCACAACACATCATAAGGAATATCCAACTCATCAAACTTGGAATCCACATGCTCAACATCCTCCTCATCGCGGTAATTCCACCGGCACTGGTGGTAAGCAATCGAAAACAGCTGTGGCATTGCCGGAGTTCCCGTCACCGCCGTGTACTGCATCAACACATCCTTAGGGTTTGGACCGATGAAAAAGAAGGCATCCACAACACCAGCTTCGCTCATCCAAAACGTGTCGATTCTATGAGAAGGAAGCACAATGCCAGACTCGGCGTCCCAGCCAGGGGCAAGAACGTCAATCTGCATCTCCGCGGCGTTGAGCCAGAAAAACCCGGAACTACCCCTGGTTTTCCCGTGAGAAACCATGAAGGGAATTGAACCGTAGAGGCCAAAAGGGGAATCGTGAATGTACTCAAAGACGTCCAAGTTGAAGAGACGGTAGGGTTCCGATTCGTCGACGTTTGGGCCTCTGGTGGGCTTTAGGGCGAGGCTGGCGGCCCGTTCAGGGATGCCGTATACGTAATCGGCGCCGTAGAAAGATACGTCGAAGGATACGGATTGGGGGCCGTAGGGTCTACGGTCGGTGTGGGAGCGGAATTGTTCTTCCCAGTTATCGTCTTCGGATTTGTGTTTGAGCTGCTCGAAGTCGAAGAGGCCATGGGAGTTGAGGGAGATGACGCGGTCGCCGGAGGAGTCGTCGCGGACGAAGAGCTCGAAGGGGTCGTGGCGGAGGACGGCGGAGTGGCCGTCGGAGAGGTAGACGGAGGAGTAGGCGCCGTTTTTTTCGGAGGAAACTCGGGGGAGCCAGAGCTTGGTGGAGGGGAACTCCGAAACGACGACGTCGGGGACCTCGAAGCGTTTCTTGGGAGGGGAGAGGGAGGGGTCCTCGTCGATCTTGAGGCGGAGGATGCCGAGTTGGTGGACGGAGAGGGTGAGGATCAAGGGTTTGGTTTCTTCGGATTGAGAATCGTGTTATGGGGTGAGTTTGGCGGTGAGGTCGCCGTCGGAGATGGTGATCTCGGTGGCGATGAGGGAGGAGGAGCCCGGGGCGCGGGATTGGGCGCGCTTGCAGAATGGGGCTTGGTGGCAGGTTCGGAACTCCTCTTTCTTCCATGAGAGGACGGAGTGGAGGTGGGAACATAGGAAGAGGAAAAAGATCAAAGGCAGCGTTTCGTTCCTCATCTTCTCACTGTGGTTGCTGCAGTTGTTGACTTAGGACCATATACCCATTGAATTGATGACCAAAATCAATTGGAAGTTTCTTCTTCATTTTTTTATTTTTTTTTACAAGAGGCGGTTCTATTCAAATCAAGAAAAATTATGGTCAAAATATGATAAACTCAACTGATGCTCGTATAAAAAAAGATCAAATATAATAAAAATCACATAAAAAATGAATCTAATGAGCTCCCTGTGGCCTCAATAACTCCAACAAATTTTGAAAGAATTATAAAGTTGCTAACTTGAGCGAGTCCTTATTCATGCACCACTCTCCTGATAGGCATAAGACAAGAAATCCTCTATCACCTTAGTTATTTGTTCTAGATTGGAAAAATTGAGTAGTTATGTCACTTCTTCTTTGTTGATGACGTGCTTCTTTTTGTCAAGACCACGCCGTCTCAGGTGCATATTATTCTTTTGAAATTTGAAATACGAAAATTTCTCATTATATGATTAATTTTTTAAAGAATCAACTAAATAATAAAGAATGTGTTAAAATAATATTAAAAAAAGAAATTAATTGATTGACAATATAGTATTTTTTACATTACAGTGTATCAAAATTAAATTCCAAGAACTAGGCCATAGGCATACATACAAAGTTGATCACATAGACAAAAGGAGCCGTTCTATCCCCAGATACTTGTTGATATGCAGACAGACCAAGACGGGACATTCCAGAGGAAAAATACTAACTTCATGTTTGGTAACTTTTGATCTGCGTTAAGGAAGAAGTTACAAAAAGTAGCTTCTTTCTTCAACATGCAAACAAACACGTAAAAGCAAAACATCGGTGGGTCTTGGGAGCTGGGACAGCTCTGCTGCAAAAAAGTAAATATGGGGTTATCTTTTACCCAAGAGTGAATCAAGGAGCGCAGCTTCTTCCTCCTGCGTATAAGACAACACAAACCACATAAATGAAGAGTCAAACTTAACCAAAAGGAACATCACTTTGAAAGACTAAAACCACATACCACCAAGGCATTAAACTCAGTCTCTTCATCTATAGCGCTAGTGATAGCCGGATCCTCAAGCAGTTCCTGTTCATAAAAGTTGAGATTAGCAACCTCTTTTTGTGATCATGAAATCAGAATTTGTATCCCCCTTCCCCCATACTTGGGCACTAAGCACTAACATTGATATTAAACCTTATGATACACATTAGATAGATAATGAGAGAGTGTATTGTGCATCCCTACAAATAGGATACAGCAGTGCAAAGAAAATAAGGACGGTTAGACTAAATGGACAGTTTGAGGTTGTTAGGAAGTTTTAAATTGTTTGCGAAAACGAAATTGGCAAATTAACTGCAACACATGGGAGATGAGAAAGGAAATAGTGATCAAATTCTGTAATGAGTGTCAACTTACATCGTCAGCAATTTGCAACACCCCATTCTGATCCTGCAGCAAATGGCTAAATTAATTATTTCTGGCTTTAGAACACTGGTTTCACATGCTAATCAGATAAACTGTAGGAACCAAGAGTACTTCGATAGTAAATTCACGCAAGTATTCTGACCAGTTTCCAGTCAAGTCAACTATAAAATGAGTTTGATAAGAGAGAAAACGTCATGGGTAAATGAAGTGTTGCCAATGTTCAAAAGAGGGAATAGTTATTTTAAGAAACATGATATGGAAGCTTACCTTCACAGCAACAAAAAGAAGGGGATCGGATGGTGTATATATCATGTAGTGTGCTTGTTCCTGCAGCAAATTGATATAAATAAGCTCTAAATTTTAATGCCCATATTTTTCTACATTAGGTCAGTCACAAGCAAGAGCCTAGAGGTTAACTTTAGCAGAATATAAATTGGATGACAAGAAATGTCTCTTAACTATATATACACAACAAAAAAAGAAGCCATAAACAATATTGAATTATTGATTTGTAGCAGAAAGGAAAGCTAACATGAATTGGACCACACAACCATCCACTGGCATAAGAAGATTTTTAATTACTTTCAGATGTCAACGAGGTATTGGTAGTGAATGATTAATCCAAAAGACTAGGTACAAACATAGTTAAATACAAAAGAAATTTTTATAACAAGCATTATGATGAGGCTTTTACAAGCTAACACATTTGTATGTTCACCTTCATAAGTTTGCTTATTTATTATTCCATGTGATGTTGGTAACACTCTAATTAAAAAATGGAATACTTACTGCATAAAAATTACAAAATTCATTTCAGAAAGCCATTCATTATCCTGTTCATACTAGTGAAGAATAAAAAAGTCTCCACAATCAAAAGAATTATCCCAAATAGCTACAAAATCTCAAAACATCCAAACTCCAGAAAAGAAAATAATAACTGGGAAGTTATGCTTCTGTTAAAAATAAACATCACAAGGAGTTATAAGGTTGGCTTGATGGTTGAAGGGAAAAGGGGAGAGGAAGAGGTCATGGGTTCGAATCCCTCTCTCTAACAACAACTAATAAATTAACAACTAACATTGACCAATAAAAAAATAAAAAGAATAAACATTACAAAAGAAAACATAAATACAACAACATATTTGTGCAATTGAAGGTAACAAGATTACCAGACTGAAGTGTGCAATTTCTACACCTTCGGTTGGCAAGCTATCACCTTTACTATCTGCAAAATGAGAAACATCATCCATGAATTTCAGAAATGCAATTAAAATGGTTATGCAGCATATTATCACTTTAGCATTCCCTACACATTACCCTTTTATTTAATCTATTTAATAAGATCAAAGATGGCAATGGAGGGGAATAGAAAATTGGAGTTAAGTATGTAAAGCATGTATGGTCTCCATATCAAAATAAAAAAAACACTATAGTAAACCAATTGAAAGAATGAGTGTAGAAGTAGAAGACATGCCATAATTCTTATGGATGAAAAGGCATGTAAGAAAGATATATTTTTACCAAACAGAAATTCTTGACCCAACTTCCACGTGAAGATTGAATACAAGAGATAAACAAGTCATCTTTAAAATCTTAAAATTGTCAGTTTTACAACCTACTACATATTTAGTATGTGTTTTTTTTTTGGTAGAACTATATATTTAGTTTTGATAAAACTAGATAGACAATTGTGAAAGTAATGGGTAAATAAAATAAACATACTGCTAATATCTATGAGTCGTGATTGTAAGAGAATTTATTATCTTGAGCAGCAACCAAACAAATGTCACAAAAATAGACAGGAATAAACAGATCTGCAATAAATAAATCCTCAGCAGCTCCATTTAATTTTTATGCTTGTATGCTAGCAAACTCATTTTTATTTAAAGGGGAGATTAACTTCCCTTGAAAAACAATTAACCAAAAATTATGTCTGGGTTGATGAAGGGAATAGAACAAAGAGAAAGATATATCTTCACCAGAAAGGTGGCTTTAAAAGCAAAGAGAAATGAACAAACAACAAGACCAAGCTCCAATAATCATGTATCCAAACTGTTCACATTAGAAAACACATCCCTCTATGGAATCCTAAAGCCAAAGAGAGACTCGAGATCTCAGCAACTGAGCATGATAATGAGGGTATCTAGTATCGCACCTATTTATGTTGTGTGCTCTCTAATGATAACTCTCATGCATAAGTATACTTAGTAATTAAGTCACAGAAAAATTGCCGGATTTTTCCTCTTTTATTGTTTCTTTTTGTGCGAATTGTTAGGATTTTAACACCATCTGAATTTTGTCCATTAGGTACTTAAACTAGTAAATTTATACTGTTTTGGTGGTGTATTTTTTGTAGAAACATAGAATAAAGCTTGGAAGAGAAGTTGAAGGTCTAGAGAATCTCACTCAGCGCGACACAGTCGCCAACGGGCAGCACTCGCTTAGTGCGAAAAAGTCATATGAAGAAGTCCGATATCACGTAAAGGCGCGCTTAACACGAGACCACTTACTCCTTGCTTAGCACGCAATCGCGCTTAGCGCGAGGTCGCGAAAAAAATAGAATAGGGCTGCATTTTAAGTGAGGAAAAAGGGGGGAGAAATTATTCATTCATCTCCATTCTTCTCCACTTTCTTCACTCTCTTCTTCACCCTTTTTTGCAATTGTAAGTCTCTCTTGATGTAATGACTCTTACTATTTATTTAATGTTATTTCAACTTCATTGTCTCTTTTATGTGTTTAGTCTCATGTTTGTGGCTTGATCATCCATATTCATGCTATGTTTTAGGGTTTAGGCATTGAAAAATGTTTATATCTTAAGAACTGGAAAAGAGAATCTAAATAATTCATCTCTAGTAACAAAAATGGTGTTATTTAGCATGTCGTATGCATCTCCGTTAATAATGCAATTTAACTAGTTTGTCTCTTAAGAGATTAGGAGAGAAATTAGGTAAATTAGACTCTTTCGTGTGAGGAATCATGATTAGAGTATATAAGTAGATGTAGGTACTAATTGGAATAATATTAAATAGAGAAAAATCATTAACATTGCATTAAGAGTAGTTTCGGTAAACTAAGTCCCAACATATTTGTATTCTGCATCAATCGTCACTTCATCGCTCCTACTGTTTGTTTTTTCTTGCCTTGCACGTGCTAGATAATTAGTTTAAGTTTATGACAATTTACTTCTAATGTTACATATCACAAATATTTGAATCAATTCATTAATTGCTTAAAAATTGGATAGACACAACTCTGAGTACAAACAAAGTCCCTGTGAACTCGACACTCAAACTTTCATTTTACTTTACTACTTGGACAAATTGATGCACTTGTCAATGAGTTAACATCTAACAGGTCTTATAAGTCATAACTGTTTTCTGCTGTGTATTAGAGGGTGGTGCATGTAGCATCCCTCCCACATGTAAATTCATAATGGTGCTTATCACACCTTACTCACATGTTAGAAAACTCTAGAACCCCATTAGTTGGGCCTGGTCCCTTAGGTTTGTGGGCCTAAGATCCTAACGCCATGGCATGATAGTCAACTAAACTTTCCCTCAGCCGTTCTTTATGATTTTGGACGTAAAATTATAGATAGATAGAGTCTAAACTGCATGATTAAATAGCATCCCCCATAAACTATAGAATATTTGTGATATTAACATCCATGTTGTGAACTAGAATATTTTCCATGTTAATCTAAATATAAGACATAGCTATTGTAAGAAAAAGAACAAGCAAAGAATTTCTTGCCTGTATGAAAGTCAAATATGTCCTCTTCTGAATAACAAAAACCACCACGAGCTGTATAACAGTATCTAATAAGGACAGACAAAAATATTTAGTGACCAAACACAGTTCTATGACATTTTGAATCCATAATAAAAGACAGACATACCCACTATGAACCAGATACAAGCGTATCTTGGCAAGTGCATAAGCAGCAGAGGGCAGAATAGATTCAAGTTCCTCATCACTGACCTAAAGAACAAATAAAATATGAATTGGAATGAAGCATTCAAATACCACAAAACAACAAAAACCTTTTCTCACCAAGTGGGGTCAGTTACATGGACGGACCAAATCAAAGGAAGCCATTGTGTTTTGTCAAAATAAGTTTTAAACACAATCAAATTGTCTGCCTATTTCATAAATATTCCACAAAGTTTGAAGTTCGATGTCAATAGCCTAAAACAACCCTCCGCATTTCTCTAGGTGTGGGACTATCTATTACAATTGGCAATAACACGACACGACACAGGAATAGTTAGGATTGAAGCTTCACCAAAAAATAAAAAGGGAAATAGTATCTTTTTTGGTCCATAATAAGCAAAAAGGTTTTATTGATGAAAGTTGGTGGATATTTTAAAATTAGTTCAGGGGTTTGACAAGAGTGACTTATAAGCTGTAATATAAAATGAGACCACATGTCCATGTGAAATTTAATTGTGGATCACATTTTCAAAGGTTTCATTGAATAGGTTAAGAAAATTTACTCCTAAATCAAGAATACACAAACAAGCTGAGATTTGGGATGCAAAATGGAAACTTACATCCAACCATCCTTCGCTCGTGTTCTTCAATATTTGGATAGGCCTGCAGTAAAAATTCCACAATTAGTCGAGTAATAATTAAACCAAAGGTCAACAAAATTCTGGATTACCGGCATAGTCATTCAAGGACAGAGGTTCAAGTGCAAAAACCTTTTTACTCACATATCAGCGGGGCAGAGCAACATACAATCATCTCCTTGAGAACTCTTGAACTCTCTCCTTACGACACACTCTAAGGGAAGGTTATTCGCCGGATCAACCTGTCACCAAGTCATTCATAATTCGTCACACTCCGAATTAACATAACAAGAACGAACCCTAAATTCCAATTTTAAAAGTGGCAACAACCTTCCTATCAAAATTGCACAATCACAAGAATTTGTCCATAACCATAACAGAGATTTTGGAAGCAAACCCTCATATTCTGTAAACATTACATTTTCATTCAATTTATAAAAATAAAAAAAGGGAAAAGAAAAACTCACTAGAGTGGCGAGTCGGTCTCTGGAAGCAGATAGAACTTTACCGCGTTCGTCTACGACGAATCCCGTGGGTGGTTTGGGCAGTGACGTGGGAAGAGGAGGCGGAAGAGAAGAATTGGAAATGGAGTTGGAATCAACAGTGACAGAGTTACTCTTACTGTTCTTTTTGCTGTTGTTTTTAGGGTTTCTGTTGTTAGAGGAACGCTTCTTAGGTGGAACGGTGGGTGACTCGGAGGCTCTGCAGATAACAGGACGGAAGGTAGGGTTTTGAAGCGAGAACGACGGAAACGGAAAGCGTGCTTGTTTGAGCTTCGAGTGAAGAAGAGAGGGCAATTCGAGTCTTAGTCTTAGAGAAGAAGAAGGAAAAACATTCAAGGTTGGTGCCACCATTTCTGTTGCACAGTACATTCCCACCCGTTTCAGCCCCGTATTCCCGTGTATATATCTGCAAGCCAATAAGCTTCTAATGGATTTTATTTATTATTATTATTTCATGGTTTTAATTGAAATACGTGAATAATATAAAATAAAACACGTTGTTATCTTATTATAAATTATTTAATAACTATAAGGCCAGTAAACTTTTATAATTTCACAGATTTTATCATTGATATTTTCTTTCACAAATTTTATTATTTAACTTTTAATATTTTTGTAAAGTTTATCATTCAATTTTTTTATTTTCTGTATTTTTCCACTAAAATTGGTAAAAAATGATGTAAGAAATCACTTTGTTAGATTTTTGTATATTGAGTGTAGTGATAATCGATCCAAAGTATGTGACTTTCTATGTCGATTTGCGATTATAATGATATACAAATTAGTTTTTCTACATCAACTCAAAAGTAAAATATATATAATAAATAATTTTTGAAATAACCTAGTTTGGTTATAGTTTTATAAAATCACCTAATTTTGTAATAAAAAAAACCATTAGCGGTGGTAAAATACGTAAAATTTAAAAATTTATGTGATAAAATTTATAAAAATTAAACTCATAATTTGAAAATTAATAAAAATTAAATGATAAAATTTACAATTAAACCTTATATAAATAAGTCGTTTCAAATTTTATTTAAATTTAAATTTATTTTTATATTGGAAATAAACACATTTCCAACTAATTTACATAAAATTATAATTACATTTAAACCCAAGATATTAAAATCCTATTTAGCTTTTCCCGTGAAAAAAACATGGCCTGAAAAAAATATCTTTTGAAAATCCTACTACCTGTTTGGATATATTTTTGGAGATTTTTTTTAGTAAAATAGAGGATTAATTAAAGGCTAAAAGTTTGTTGTGATTTCAACCAATTGTCACCACAACAAACAACAGCACAAAGAAAATCCATATATAGAGAAGAGGAAACAAACAAGGAAAAAATCATAGGAGGCAAACAACGAAAACCCGGGTGAGAATAAATTAAAACTCTACCTAAATTTGTAGAAGAGAGTTTGTCTATTCTTTACAAAAAAAAGTCTATTAATGACACATAGGATATAGTCTCACCACAAAAAATCGTTAAGCAAAGTAACATAAGCAGCTAACCTATCCGCACGAGTGTTTCCCTCATGGTAAATATGACCTACAATCAAATTCATAGACTTAGGCATAACAACTGCATTTCACCATCTGCTTCCCAACTTCCATGGAACTAAATTGTCATCTTTGAAGACTTTAACCACCAACAAAGAATTGCATTCCGGCCACAAATGATTCAAGACCCTACAATTAGCAATTTCAATGGCCTTGACAATTGTCATTAGCTCAACAAAAGGAGCATGTTTGATAGATACGCTGAAAGCAAAACACCCCAACATACTTGCATGATGGTTTCTAAATATTCTGCCACAACTAGCCAAACTCGATGAGACTTTAGCTACCTCATCCATGTTACACTTGACCCAACCCATAATGGGATGGTGCCAAGAGACATGCTTAATCGAAGGGGCTTTCCTTGGATGACAAACAACATTGAAAGTCTTTAACTTTGTTGGATTCGTCCATTATGGGGGACATGGAGTTGCTAGAGACATTTCCCACCAACTTGACATGCGTTGATGTAACCACAACGATTCTCTGATATTGACTCTAATAAGTATCAATATGTACCACATGAAATATTGTATCAATTGATATACAATTGTTCTAATTTAATAAGTGATTTAGAACTCTTAAGTCCTAGACATGTAGTGTCGTTAAATACTTGAATTTTTTTTTCTCAAAATAATGTCTCACAATTAGTTGTTAGCTCTTGGTTGTTCTTTTTTTATTAATATAAAAAACAAGACTACAACGCAAGTGCGCAACCAAACATGAGAAAGAAAGCCTTCTAGCATCCTCAAAGATGAGTTGAGTTAAGGAAGGGGAAAATAAAATCTAAAATGGTCATGTTCAAATCTCCACGATGACTTGAGTTTGCCAAATAAATCTAGACACTTGTTAGCCTCTCTAAAGGTGTGAGCCAGAGAGGATAACCAATGAAAAATAAGTTAGTTAATACAATAATGAGATGAAAGATATTTGAACAAGTTCATTGTCCAGGATCTTAATAGCAACTAAAATCTATCTGAAACAAAACATTATGAATGGATAACTTTCTAGCTAGTTCATTTTTATTAGAAGATCATCTTTACACAACTTTGCCCCAAAAAGTGTAACAAGAACCCATATTGCCATAGAAACTCTTAATAATTCATAAAACTACTCCACTATAGATGTTTGATTTATCTAAATAATTAATGATTTAGAATTTTAAAGTATAATTAATATTTTTCTTAAATATATTCTTATTATCACTGTTAGTGATGCGAATATCAAAAAATAATATATTAATATTAAATAAGAATATTTTAATTTAAATATAATAATTTTTAATTTCATTAAATGTTTTTAATTTATGTGTAATAATCTTAAAGATTAGGGTAGGAGTCTTTTTTTTTTTCTTCTTCTAAATTTTGGACATATTTTAGACATTCATCAAATTATTTCGAATTATCCGGCAGGTGTTTGTCATCTACGTTATTATGACAACTAAATCATTAAATATTTTTTATGATCATAAATATTTTTGTAGACGTTGCTTTTATTAGTTTGTTGAAACTATTTTTATTCTTGAACCAATTTTACACTGTTGGAAATAATTAATATTTTTTTGCGAAATATTTACTATCCAGTCTAATATATCCAAAGTATTAATACTTTAAGATAAATTTATATTCACTAAATTAAAAATCCTCGTCAAAGTTTAAATTAATAAATTATCAATTTATCAATTAATTAATACTTCTCTAATTAATAAAATTTCATTATGTAACATTATTAATTATATATATATATATATAACAGTTCATCTAATTAAATTAAACATCAGTTTAATAATTTATAAATAATATATGTTAAACTTCGAGGAAAATTTTAAAAAATTTATCCTCACTAAAATTCGTTCCTGAAATGTAGTTTTTTTTATATAAAAAAACAAAATATCCTAACAAAGGTGGCATATCAGATTATCAATCATTGAGAAAACAGATTGGTGGTGTTTGAAAGTCGTTTTTAATTGTGTGTGACCGTATGGATGTATAACTATTTATTTATACTTATCGTAAGAGAGAAACATGGGGTGATTGCAGTTTGCAAGTTGGAGGTGAATGTGCATCGTTACTTGCACCCAATTTAAATTTTTAAATGACATTGGTGGGTATATAAACATGGAAAGAGGGAAAGAACCGCAGAAGCAAAGTGAGGCAGTCGGCACCAATACAACTCCAAAAAGGAAGGGAAGAAGAAGAAAGAAAAAGAATAAGAATAAGGTGATTGTAATATAGTAAATATTTTAAAATATTTGTTATTGTTTTTGCTTTTGGTTAGTTTATACTTGTTTCTTTTAGTTAATTAATATATAATTGCTAAAGGCATTATATTATTTTAATTATATAATTAATAAGGTAAACTCACGCTGTGTGATTCCTAAGTTTAAGTTTGGTTTTAGTAAGTCAGAAAGAATGATTGTGGGTGGAAAAAATCACCACAATATATTTTCTTAATTGACAAGCGATACTTATATAATAATTTATAAAAATTTACTTATTGTATTTATCTATTTTTATTCATCAATTATAATATTCCAATTTTTAAACTTTTTTCTCTCTTTGTTATACATCTTATTGTACAATTTGTTATACAAATATAATTTCTTCTTTTTCATGATTTTTAAGCTATCAAAAGAAAAAAGAAGGAAAAGGAAAAAGCAGTTGTTGAATGTACAAGATAAAAATATAAGTATCTATCTTTTATAATTTTTTATTCCAAAAGACTTAAGTGAATATATTTTAAGATGATTTTTGATTTTTAGTTATAATTTTTTGATGTGTTCTGAAAGCATTTGTTAATGTACACTTTTTTTTTGTTAAAATAGGTTATTAAGTTAGCCTCTGAAATCTAGATGCATTTTGCTCATGTATTCAAATTAAAAAATATATATATATATTAACAAATTTCATTTTCCATTTTAAAAAAGACTAAACAATAAGTTTGATCTCTTTTAATTTTTTAGTTGTGATCTAAATCTCGAATTCAAAGTTTAATATATTTATTTAAGATATCATAAAAACAACTTAATTAGTTAAAAAAATAAAAACATAAAAGAAATAAATACAGTTTATAATTTAAAATAATACAAACCCATGTGCGTCATGAGATTAAGAATAGTTGATATTAAATAGTTAATAAAATTTTGTTTTTTTTTTTCAATCAATCTGGCCCAATTATAATCGATGCTTACGTTGAAAATAATAAACAAATAGAAATGTATTTGATATAAAATACATCTAATTTGATAAGTAATAACAACTGAGAAAGGCAAGAAGCAGCCGTGTGGGTCACCTCATTGGACTGACTTCACCGCAGAAAGGGGAGGGAACTGCAAATCCGCAATTCTCTCTCTCCCGATAACGCCACAGCACAGTTTCTTTGTATTTCACAGTACAATCAAGTAAACTTGTTTTTCTTCTCTTTTATATTGATCCTTTTGATCTATTCTGAACTTCATTGATGCCTTCATGTTGTGTTTTTCTGTTACTGATTTCTATTGTTCGCTGCGTTTCGTTGAAATGAATGCTTTGTTTCGGTGGAGCTTTTTCAATTGGATTCACCTTATTCATGTTTTGTGTTCTTAATCATTAATCATATATCATGATACCATAAGCAATTTCCAAATCCACAGCTACTCTCCGTAAAACCCTAACCAACACCACAATCTCTGTCAATCGAAGCCCCAAAGGCCGTTTCGCAAACGCGTCGTGAACTGACGCACGGCATCCTAGCCCAAAGCCTTTTTTCTTTTTCTTTTTTTCCATTCGTTTGGGGTGCGTTTGGTTTAGACCAGAGAAATAAAGTAGATAGAAATAGAAGGAAGATAATTTGAAAAAGGAAAAATAAATTAGAAATGTAATGATATGTTGTCTTGTATAGTTGAAGAGAAATAAGTGAGGAATAATATTTATTTTTCAAGAAAACTGATTTTTTGTTCTAAAAAATTGATTTTTTTTTTTGCCTAAAATCGATTTTTTTGCAACCGAGGAAAGATATATTTGTAACTTTATTCTTTCCAAAATCACACAAACCAAACACACCCACACGTTTCCGTCTTCCGTAACTTATTTTTCTCTTTTAAACCGAACACTGCCTTGGGGCATTCGGAGTCTCTGACTTTCAACTTGTTAGAATCACGTGG
Organism: Glycine max; assembly: GCF_000004515.6. NCBI lineage: Eukaryota > Viridiplantae > Streptophyta > Magnoliopsida > Fabales > Fabaceae > Glycine > Glycine max. Next base: position 12,825,672 of record NC_038242.2, on the reverse strand, counting down.
TTTTGTATGCTGCCCACATGCGTTTAGTGAAAACAAGTTTCACACTTTCACTATCCTTTTCTTCAACTCACTTTCTTCAAAAGGTGAGATTGGATTTTAGTTTCATGCAACTGAACTTACTTTCACAACTCAATCCAACACTCATGTTATTTCTCCGTTTGTGAATTGTAAAGTGTGATTCTTTGATTCAATGGATATCCAATCACATCCTAAAGTCTTGTTTGAACAAGCTTCTCCACAATCGGAGAAAACAAAAAAGAAGATAAATGAAATATTTCTTTTTTCTTTATAGAAATCAAAAACAGTCAGGATTTGTAATAACTCACATATCCTATCTAACAAACCGAGTTAGACTTCTCTTGACAAGTTCAAGAATCTAATTATACATGAAAAGTTTAATATCATAACAAAAAAATAATTATTTATTTATCAAAAAGTAATTATCTAAATCGATTATGTAAATTTAAAAAATTTATCAAAAAAGCCTTAATCTAACATGGAAATACTACTAATTAGGTTTAGCTTAGGATTTTATGAGCTAGATTTTTCTTTCTGTAGGAGCTGAATTGTGAAGGATTTTTTACTCGGTAGCTTGTGTTTGAGATATATTAACTAGGATATTTGTGAGTTAGGTTCTTTGATTTCTCCCACAGAAGTTAAAGTTAGTATTTTCAGTTACTGGGTTGGATTTTTAATTTTTTATAGGGAATTAGTCGAGTGAGTTGATCAATACAGATAAGAAGGATTAAGAAAAAGAAAGCTGTTTCAATAAGTTTTTTATTTTTTTATTTATAGATTTAGCATTTGGATACCAAAACAGAAAAGAAAATACCAAAATAATAAAAGGAGACGCGGAGGACTCTATTAGATGGAGTTGGTTTATTTCTTTGGGATTCATTGGGTTGGTGGTTGTGGTAGTTCTTGAAGGACTAGTTGTTTTATTAAGTCAAAACAAAATTTATAATTTTTTATTTTATTTTAAATGAATTGAAATAAATATTTAATGTTAATAAATTTACATAATCGAGTTAATTAATTACTTTTATTGATAAATAATTAATTTGTTATGATATTCAACTTTTCACGTATAATGATTAGATTCTTGAATTTCTCAAGAGGGGGTCTAGCTTGGTTGAACACTGAGCAAGGTGTGTGAGTTATGAGCAAGGTACATGAGTTATGAGCAACCTCCTGTTTTCGATTCCTATGGACATTTGTTTTTTGAATTTAACATCATTTATAAAATATTTTTAAACAAAAATTTAAGTAAAATTTATGATTATTTTTTAAAAAAATTAATTATACTGTGATGGTCACATTGTGGCAACTATAGGAGAATAAAATAAGAGGAAAAAAAGTTGTCTGTAGCTAACATTAGTTTATGCAAAAGTTCATTTGTAGATATTCTCTTATATCAGCTTCTTTAAAAAATTGATTTTTAACTTATGCATAAGTTTTTTTCGATGAAAATTTTAGATTATGGAAAAATTTTCGATGAAAAAACTTGTGTATAAGTTAATTTTAGCTTATAGAGACATTTTTATTTGTTTTTTCGTATTTTCTTTTCTATGGAGAAATTAATCTAAAAAGAGATCCTTGCTACATTTCAAATATCATGTACCACTTCATTAGTTGCCGTATTAAAATTTGTTCTATCTTTTAATCTTAAATTTTAAACCCATTAAAAATAATATATTCTTTTGGTGATAATAACAATTTTTAATCTTAGTTTTGGCATTTCAATCATTTTCAATTTCATTCAATTATTTTTCTATTGATGCATTGCATGATAATATATGCCTTTGCACTGAATAATTTTATTGAATGTTTTTTGTATATTTACATTGAATCAATTCTGAAATTTTAAATTAATACAGCTCAATTTGGCTAATTATTATCAGTAATATCTATTTGAAAATATATTAAATAATATTTTTTGTATATGCATTTAATTTCATAAATAAGTGTGACGACTCATTAAAAGTAACTGAAACAATAAAGATAATTTTTTTAGAATAACTAATATCATAATAGCTTTTGCAATTCTTTTTCAATTCATACATGTAGTTTTTTTTTTTAAGAAGCCAACTGAAACATATATATTAAAAGCCCTTGATAGACCACAAGATGTGGCCAAACTAGGATTCATACATGTAGTATTTTGAGTTAAAGGATAAAAATAAATTTTTAGACATCCAATATTTTCCATTATAAATAATTACTAATTATTAGTTATTTACTTAAGAAATATTTTTAGTATGTTTTAATTTTTGAAATCCATACATGATAAGAAAATAATTTAAAGTCTAAGCAAATTGTTAAGTAGTGCTTCGATAATAAATTTTTATTATTTAACTTATATGAAGAACAATAAAAATTTATTAGTTTCCATTCATGTTGGAATTATTTCAACTTGTGGTAATTATATTGCAATATTATAATTCATAATACAAGTTGTGACTGGAGAAGCAATGGAAAACAAGAGAAATGAGGAAAGGTATAGAAGAGAAGAGAAACTCAGGTTATGAGAATAGTGTGATTCAGAAATGGTCTTGTTAGAGAGAAAACGACGCAATTCTTTAAAAGTGTAATTAGTCTCTTACCAATCATGGTAAATCATTACTTAATATAATTGTGTCTTTCTTTTTCTAATAGGACCATATAATATTACTTAACAACAAGAGAGGATCTAAAATATTGATGTGGCTACTCTAACTGAGAAAGAACAACTCACAACTCTCAGTTCCTAACAGAATGACAGAATGTAACAGGCCCAGTAGAAAATGCCACAGTTATATTGAATTTTTTTTAAGAACAGATAACAGGGTAACATGTCTAACTACTCTAACAAAGGTTAAGTAAGTAGAGAGACCCTTGGTAATTTTGCAACTTAGGTGTATGGACATCACCCCAACATGGTTAGTTGAGTGACAATGATTTTGTCTGTGCTACTCTATAGCTTACATGATTTTAGGTGTAGGACTTATATTCATAAATTAGATAATCATGCCTATACTCTTTATTTTCTGGTCCATATTCTTGAATATTTTAGCAGTAGTACTTATTTGGGGATTCCCTTCGTACATGGAGTGATACAGTTAGGTTGTTTTATACGAATAATTTCTTTTAAGGCTCAAACATTTGTCCTCTTTTGAGAGTAAAGTTGATTAATATGGTTTTTGTATAGAATAAAATGGTAAGAACGTCTAATCCTTTGTAATAGTAATAGCGAAATTTTGACTCTATGAGATTTTGGCTACTTCGCATTTTCCTTTTAAATTATGCCATAATAATTTCATATCTTAAAAGTTTAATTAAAACCCTATAAATACCCTCTGTTTGCATCCCATAACTGATCTGTGTCATTACTACTCAGCCTACCTGATGCATAGTGTTGTAGCTCCTTCTCTTATTCTTACATGCTCTTATAGTTTGTCTGTGATTTGTGCGTGCAGCTCAAGTAGTTGGCCAAACAAAATAAGATTTATCACACTAGTTTCTCAATTATATTTGCTCTGCTTTAGATCTCTTGTCCATCTAAAGATGGTAGAATATGCTTCGAGAACCAACCTTAGCTACTGTCGAGATTATGGCATTGAGGAGGACTCCATAGATGACATGCCTTTAAAAAGTGACCCCGAATGCTATGACGATGATGGCCATCTTAAACGAACAGGTACACATATTAATCATATCTTTATTTTTACTGTTTTACGTTATCTTTGTTTCTTTGATTGTATGGAATGATGATATTTGATGCCTTACTATTTGGCAGGGACCATTTGGACTACAAGCTCCCACATAATAACAGCTGTGGTAGGATCTGGGGTGCTCTCCTTAGCCTGGGCAATAGCTCAGATGGGTTGGATTGCTGGTCCTGCAGTGATGATCTTATTCAGCATAGTCACTTTGTATACTTCATCATTTCTAGCTGATTGTTATCGTACTGGTGACCCCATGTTTGGGAAGAGAAACTATACTTTCATGGATGCAGTTAGCACCATTCTGGGTACGATATACACACATTAATATGAATAGCACCATAAGACACATCTTTTATTTTGGAATTCAACTATTCAAGTATAAGTGATGTGATTATTTTCTTTTTCTTTACTAACAAAAGTACCTTTTGAAAATATTAAGGCCATTTACTTGTGTTTTTATTTCCTTTTCACTTTTTAATTACAAAGCTATCACTTTATTTTAATTTATTTCTTGTTTTCAAATATTTGCACAGGAAACAAATTGAAAATAAGGTGACAGTTTTATAATTAAAAAAATAAAAACAGTAAATGAAAACAAAAGTAAATGGAGCCTTAGCATGCACTGTCCATTCAAAGTTTCAAGTTTACATGTTTGTAGTTGAATTTACTAAAAAATTTCACGTGGATTAACATTTCTGTATATACATTGACTATCATAATCTTTTTAAAATGGAATGCATGTATGGTGTGCCATAACATGCATTATAATTGATTTTGCAGGCGGGTACAGTGTTACGTTTTGTGGGATAGTTCAGTACTTGAATCTTTTCGGAAGTGCAATAGGATACACAATTGCGGCTTCCCTTAGCATGATGTGAGTTGACCCTTACTATGTCTTTGAAATCACCAACTTTAGAAATTGAGCTTATTAATAAATAAATAGGAAAGTAATACAAATAAAATTAAATTATTTTAAAGTTTGTGTATATCAGATTTGTATGTATTTTAATTAACTTATTTTTAATTATTTATCCTGACAATCTTGTTCAGATTGATTTAACCATTTCAAAAATTAAGTAAAGAAAACAAAATAAAATTATTAATAAAATGAATTTTAATGTATCTTAACGTGTTTCAAATATGGGTATTCATCTAGAAATAAATTTAATTAATACTTCAGTAAATTTCAATCAATAAAGTGAAGTTACATTAGTTCTATTGATGACAAATTGCATGATATATTACGGTGTAGTAAAATGTATCACACAACTGAATCGTGCAGCATGATAGTTCATTCACTTCATTGCCACTGCACAGTGATGATGGTTGATCGGTTTATTTCAATTTTACTGGTTTTGATTGACAGGGCAATCCAAAGGTCTCACTGTATCATCCAATCCTCTGATGGAGAAAACCAATGCAATATTTCAAGTATCCCATACACGATCTGTTTTGGTGCAGTGCAAATTTTCTTTTCACAAATTCCAGATTTTCATAACATGTGGTGGCTCTCAATAGTTGCTTCAGTCATGTCTTTCACCTATTCCATAATTGGCCTCGTTCTTGGAATTACCAAAATTGCAGGTTATATTCCTACTTCACTTTGATGCAAATTTTCTTTTAATTATTGGATGACATTTTATTGGCACATAGCCCCTCCAATTATAGGTTTATTGCAGAAAACCTCTTATGGTTCAAAATAAAAGTGTAATTTAAGCTCTTGTAGATATGCGAAAGAACCTATGTAGGGAGAGCCAATATGCACAGTTTATCAATTCGAGGAGCTATAGTTGACCTACTACTAGAATCATGATATATTTTGTATAATTGACCTCTAATTAAAATGGGTTCTTACATTTAGCCTTTTTTGTTTAATTGGTTTTTTAATAGAAACGGGAACTTTCAAGGGTAGCCTCACTGGAATAAGCATTGGAACTGTGACGGAGGCCCAAAAAGTTTGGGGTGTTTTCCAAGCTCTTGGTAACATAGCCTTCGCCTATTCATATTCTTTCGTTCTCCTAGAAATTCAGGTACACCTTTTTTTCCTGCTTGGAAGTGAAAATAAAATAGAATTTTATCGTGTAAAACAATTCATTGATGTGCTATATTATATACACCCATATAACATCACATTAATGCAATTTTTACCATCTGATTATAGCTAATCCCACTTCATTTTTTATGCACCTATTCCACATACTCCAAGTATGAAGATATGTGAATAATATACATGATGTGCAACAAGTTTTATCCAAACTAATCAATATATAATATTTTGACTACACAGGATACCATCAAATCTCCACCATCTGAAGTAAAAACAATGAAGAAGGCTGCAAAGTTAAGTATTGCAGTGACCACAACATTTTATATGCTTTGTGGCTGCGTAGGCTATGCTGCTTTTGGAGATTCAGCACCTGGGAACCTGCTTGCTGGATTTGGTTTCCATAAACTATATTGGCTTGTGGATATTGCTAATGCTGCTATTGTAATTCACCTTGTGGGGGCATACCAAGTGTATGCTCAACCCCTCTTTGCCTTTGTAGAGAAGGAGACAGCAAAAAGATGGCCCAAAATTGACAAGGAATTCCAAATTTCTATTCCCGGTTTGCAATCCTACAATCAGAACATATTTAGCCTAGTTTGTAGGACAGTGTTTGTGATCATAACCACTGTTATATCAACGTTGCTTCCATTCTTCAATGATATTTTGGGAGTGATTGGAGCATTGGGGTTTTGGCCTTTAACTGTCTACTTTCCTGTGGAGATGTATATATTGCAAAAGAGGATTCCAAAATGGAGTATGAGATGGATTTCTCTGGAATTGATGAGTGTGGTGTGCCTCTTAGTAACAATTGCGGCTGGTCTTGGCTCAGTGGTTGGTGTCTATCTTGACCTCCAGTAATACAATCCATTCAGTTCAGATCATTAAACTCCACATAACATCTATTGCCTCCTTGGGAATGTAAGAAACTCTGAGGGTGGTGATGGTTGTGATCTCTATTGTATCATCATCTTACAAGTGGTGCTAACTCAAAATTATCCCTATGATAATTTAAGAAGAGTCGGCACTTGAAATAATTGCTGCCCAATGTATTTTAGATACTTCTAGTCTGCATTTTTTCATTATTTTGTACCAATAGAAGTGGTACGTCAAAATGATTAAATAAGTTGTAGTAATTTACTATGTTATATTGCTTATGCAATTTGTTTGTATTTTTATGAGATTTGTAATTTAATGTAAATATTATTTTTTCCGTATTGGATATATGTTAATTGTATTGTCTTAATCGTGTCCTATTAAGTTCGTATCCCTGCTTCCAATGTTGCAACCTTCTCTCATTAATGTAATTTGATTAATAATTGCTTATCCAAATTCAGGAGGAACAATTTTGGAGACCGTGTATTTGGAGTGAAAGGAACAATTTGAGGAAAGTGAAGCATCATCCTCTTGTTCACAGGAGTTAAATTTCATTGCCATTCTTTCTCAAGCGCCAGAATTAATATTGATATGTATGCGGTTGTTCAAATCTCCTGTATGAGTCATGTCTAAATGAATATACAAACTAAATATAGATGTGACTATTTTTCTTGTTATGTTCTAATGCAAGGAGCAACAATGTGATTTTGTTATGATTTTGGGATCTTACCTAATAGCCAATGCTAGCAGGGGTGGGGATTTGTTTTGCTTGTTATCACTTATCATGTATAAGAGAGTAGGATTGTGCAATCTCTTTCATTGTACCTTTCTTGCTTTGGAGACCTGAATTGGCACAACTTGTGCTTAATTAAGAATTTTCTATTATTTTTGGAAGAATATGCATGTGATATATGATGCAGTTGTGATTCATCATTCAATGGGACTAATCTTGGTGACATTTTTTTCAGTAGCTTCTTAATCTGATCGTATTTAAATATAGTTTTATGGCACGTTCATGCATTGATGTGGATCAATCAGATTGGGAACCGAAGCCATGGCCAGTCCAACTCCAGGAATTGAATCTAGGCTTCAAGGAATTTTAAACAAGTTATGCCACTAGGAAGGAAGTAATTGGATAAAACATGTGTAAGTGTAACTAATATATCATGTGTATAGTTTGAATATAAAATTTACAATCAGATTTCATGGCAGTATGATATCAGATTTCAATCAGTAATTAATCAAGGGTAATAGAGTTGATTCCTGATCCCAGGAAGAAAAAACCAAAATAGCAGAACATGCAGGTGGACTGAACACCGTGTCTGACAAAGAATTTACGCGGTTAATATAATATGTGGAAGATTGACACGTGAATGCTGAGAGGAAGGAAAGGAATCTTGGGAAGGTAATTAAAGAGAGGAATGGAATAGAGGCAGTGGGGGGGGGGGGCCCTAGAATTAAATAGAATGGATAGAGAAATTGTGAGGATTGGCCTGAATTAGGCCACGTGACGGTGAGCACATGTAATTGTAGTGTAGGTTAGGCACTGGTTGCATAAGAATAGAAAATTGTGCAAGCATCTATGTCCCTTCTAAGCACATCGTTCCTTTTATCTGATAAGGATTTTGTAATGTTTGTTTAGGTCGTCCATTCTCCCTGCCATTTTTCCTTATAATAGGATAAGATTATTAAGAGCAACAGAAAATATTTCCTGATTACAGAACTAGTTAAGCTGAACTAATCATGCATAATCTATGTGCTTATGATTAAATTTTCCTTAGATCAATAGTAATAAAGAAATAGTATAGTATAACTTTTGTGTATTATTAGTGTAAAATTATTAATTAGAAATTATTATAAAAATCAATAAATTTAGGATAGGGTATTTACTCAAAGAAATAAGTGAAAAAAAATTAATATAGTATTAATTTGAGTATAGTTAGGTCTAATTTTCTTAAATCTCATGTTTAAGTCTAAAAAATTGAAAATAAATATAATTAAAATAAATCTTATTAAAGATGATCATTTAGATTTTTTTATAAAAATTAATTATTATTAAAATTGATAGATATTTTACACAAATGTCATAATGACTAAAAAAAGAAATAGATGAAAAATGTAAAAAATTAAAAAAAAAGAGTAAAAAAATAACTTTTGTTATTTATTTTATTCTAATAAGTAAAAGCCACAATAAAAAAGAAATAAGTATATTTTTTGAAAAATATTTTTATATTAGTTAAAAAAAATCAAAATGTTATTTCATTTATCTTAAGATAAAATTATTTATTATTTTAAAAAATTCTTATAAAATTATTTGATTTTTAAAAAACTAAAAGAAAATAAAAAGTTCACTTTCCTCAATTTTCACATTACCTTAGAAATTTTATAATCGAATAACTTTTTTTTCTCTTTTTTCTAAAATAAACAACGAAAATTTCACATTTCTATATTTTATTTCTTTCTATTCTCAGAAAATTTATATTTCTATTTTATTTATTTATTGCCTTGTTTTAAAAAAATGAACATTAATTGATGTTAAGAAGTAGACCCTCTCACACAGACCCTCTCTTGGGCCCCGTTCTTAAAATGGAAGACGCGTATAATGCAGAAGCTTATCCGAATGGAATTTCAGTTCAATTGTAACATATTGATTATGGTAATTAACATATAAGCAGGTATCACCAGAAAATAAGGGCAGGAAATTCACTTGATAGAAACATTGAGAGTGTGTTTGATGGAGAAATTTAAAATTTTGAGAAATTTTAAATTCTAAGAATTTCAAATACTTCAACTGAAATTCTTTTATTTTTAAAATTTTATGTTTGGATAAAAAAAATAATGAGGATGGAAAAAATGAATGAAAAAAAAAGAAAAGATAGTTATACTTGTTTCTCTATGCTCACATGCCGATCGATATTTTAGGAGTTCAGAGATATTTATTGAAGAAGGTTAAGAAAATTTCATTTTCGGAGGGAAATTGAAATTCCAGATTTTTAGTTGTTTAAAATTTTGTTTTAAAATTTCAAAATTTTAAATTCTTCATAAAAAGCATCCAAACAATTAAATCAAAATGACAAAAATTCAAATTCTTTGATAAATTACTTTTCTCAATTAAAATTCTCTGTACAAAGACACTCTGAGTTAAATTAGATCGATCAGAAATACTTGCATATACTTTTGTTATACGCTTGGAAATTTATATTGTAAACAAATAGCAATTTATTAAAAATGATAAAGTGCTATTTATTAAAAATTTCGTAAGAAAAGAAATTTATTAAAAATTGATTTTTTTTTCACTAAACTGTTGTGAACATGTGCTTAATTTGGATACGTTCTTTTAGAGAAAATTTGGAGTATATTACACTAATTTATTTTTATCTTAAAGTAAATTATAAATACGAGTTCTTATTTTTTAACTCAAAATTATTTTAGTTAGCTTAACATGATAGTTTTCAATAAATGATATATGTTGTCTAAAAAAAATACTTTTAAATGTGATTTTGTTAGTCATGTATCAATTTTTACATCAAATATTTAATCTTATTTTATGGTTATAATTTTTTATTCCTTCCAAATATTATTTTAAAAATTAATTCAAATTTAAATTTTATTATAATATGTTAAATTAAAGATATTTTATTTTTTAGAAAAACTGAGTTTTAGAATTATTATATAATGTCAAACAGTTTTAATTTTTAAATTTTAAATATTGACATACCTTATCAATAGAACCAGTGTGTCTTCATTTTAATAATATATTTTATTATAAATTCCTCCTCTGTTTCAAAACTTGTCTCATTAATTTATTCATATTCAATATAGTAGAATAAATGCTATTAACAATGAAAGTATTTACTCCTTTCTTTAATTGATTTGTATTTATACTACAAGTTATTTAAATTTAAAAACACTCATGTAATGTAATGCACAGGACTTAATTATTAGAAATTAATAAGCAACCACACACTTAAACAATACCATCTATAGCAGGTAGTAGTTGAACATTATACATGAGTAGAGTAGTTGGTGTAAAGCTCTGGATATTTTTATTTTTATTTTTACCGATAAAAATATCAAATATCACAATCAATATATAATAGAAATACATAATTAATTATCATTGACATTTAATTTGAAAACTGATAATTAATTGATTAATTAAATAAGTAACTAATTAGAATTGGTATGTATTACGTAGTAGTAAGAAAATGTGAACGGCTGTGACAGATACAATGGTCGTTGTCCCACACGCCAAAATTGAACCGAATCCTAAGCTCCGCTGTAACCCTATAACTATAAGCAAGCAACAACAGTAAGGAGAGCTAGCTGCTCCGTTTGGTTTGGTTGGCAAGTGTGTTCAAAATTTGACCAAACTCACTCTCACTCCCCAAATTAAACTAGCAGCAGCAGCAACAACAACAACAACAACAAACCTTCTCTTTAATTTGGGTTCCACAATCAAGTAATGTTGATTTCTTCCATTCTCTTTTATTTCCTTGCTTGTGAATTGAAATTCATGAATTTCATCACTGATTAATTTCTTCCCTATGGTCTTCATATGAATGCATTGCTAGTACTATTTTGTTTTGTAGTTTTGTTTGAGTTTCAGATTTTGCTGAATCTGAATATTCACTTTATAACACCCACAAGCAACGAAACCATACAATATAATCATATTAATATGCATAAAGCACTATTAACAGGGTCTGTTTGATTCTCATACTAAAGCTTTTCGGCGTATTTTGAACTGTTGAAACGAATTGCTTTTCAGTCTTTGTTTCGACCGTAATAATGCAATTGATAACATTAACAAGTACATCATCGTTTCAATATTCCAAGGAAATAATATCTGACAGGCAAATGTGCATCATCAGAAATTGAAATTTTGCAGCAACTTGTTATGGGCAGAGCGAATAAAACCATTAACCACAACCATCCAATGCAAAAGGAATTAATATTCAAAGATTCATTTTTCTTAGAATTAGAATAATACAGTGTTATCGATGGTGCTGTGTTATATATTCTCCTTATCTTCTTGATATTTTACAAATTAGAAAAATGTAGAAGATAAACATTTTTAATGTGTTGAAACTTGAAGCTTCAAAAGTATGGACCAATTATAACTAAAAAAGAAGATTATACTGCGCACACCGGGAAAGGTGTTTGTTTGAGCCACATGAGTTTTAGGAATAGAATAGATTGATTCTCTAGTCAACTAGAAAATCAACTTGCTTTTTAGGTCGACTTGATATTGAACGAAAAAATTGAAAATACACCCAAAAGAAGGATTTTCTTTTTCGTCTCAACACTATTAGTTAATAGTTAGTCTCCAATATTTTGATTATGGCTTGATTTTTTTATCGAGGCTGTAGCAATTTTGGTAATACTTTCAGGTTTTACATTAAAAATCCCTTAAAAATAGTTTCAAGTTTAAAGGCATGCTAATTGTTATGTCATTGAAATTATCGTTTGAGAAGATATTTTCTTAAAAAAATAAAAGGTTAATTTGTTATAGAAAATAAATCTAAAAAAAATATATAGCAAAAATCAAACACCATTAGTTTTCTATGTATAGTTAATCGAAATATACTTTGGTATTCATTTCATGTGCATTTTTTTATCATTATATTCATTGATTAATTTAATTTGTTTGCATCTTTTTAAATGAGTTTTCCTTTTAGGATTAGCTGAAATATAATGGCTTTTTGTTTTGCTGAAAGTAAATAATAGCTTCTTCTTTTTTTTTTTGCTGAAAGTAAATATAATGGCTTTTAGTGGCAACTTACGTGGTATCAGATTTTTAAATTAAATCAAACAAATACAATAAAATCCAATTGTTATAACTAAAATTAAATAATTCAGGTTCTTTTAATTTTAAAAATGAGAATGACAACTGTATACTTATTTATTATTTCTTGTAATAACTTTTATCTTTTAGTGAACGGTCGACGGATTTTACAATTCTAAGAAATATAGTGAACCCCAATAAATATCCTCCATTTTCATTTCACACCCACGAAGCCAATAGTGATTTGATTTGCATCAATATGGATCACTAACCTTGCTGGTGGCTGGTGCTTATACAATAGTATTTGTACCCAACCTCTTTTTTTTTATTTTTTTCTTTTGGGCACGTGTATTGTTCTTTTATTTGTGAACCCAACTCCATCCACCATTGTTGGGACGAACATAACAAGCTAACTAGTTCAGTAGTATATATCATCAATATTCAATACTCTCTTCTCCATTTATATTGTTCTCTCGGGTCCATAAATAATAGATGGTTGAAAAATCTTCCAGAACCAATCTTAGCCACCATCAAGACTTTGGCATGGAGCCTTACTCCATTGATGGTGTTTCTTCACAAACTAACTCCAAATTCTACGATGATGATGGCCATGTTAAACGAACAGGTACACCTTAATTTATATACTTTTATTTTTTTATTTTTTTCACATCATCTTTATTTCTTTGATTATAATCTGTATATGATACCAAAGATAGTTGGGTCTAGTCGAACGTAATAACTAACATTTGAATTTCTTTTGGGAAAGGTATTCATATTTAATTTCTGAGACTTCAAACAGAATTGTTTTTGAAAAAGGGAACATGTGAAAAACAAAAACAAAAATTGTATATGATATATGATATTAATTTGTATATGATATGATATTTGATGGGTTAATTATTATTATTTATGAGGCAGGGACCGTTTGGACAACAAGCTCGCACATAATAACAGCAGTGGTGGGTTCTGGGGTGCTGTCTTTGGCATGGGCCATGGCTCAAATGGGTTGGGTTGCTGGGCCTGCAGTTATGATCTTCTTCAGTGTTGTTACGTTGTATACGACGTCGCTTCTGGCTGATTGTTATCGCTGTGGTGACCCTGTTACCGGGAAGAGAAACTATACTTTCATGGATGCAGTTCAATCCATTCTCGGTAATATAAATTGATGATATATACGCATTCATTATGAGTAGTTATAGCATCATGTGAACTTTATATATATATATATATAATAAAATTATATAGAAGACGTACGTAATTTTATTCCTTACTAATGCGACATCTTCGTATAAGTATTATATTATATTCTGTTTATTTCTTTTTACCGTCACATCATATAACCTGTTTCACTTATATTACTCACTCTTATATTTTTCCTTTGCTCATAACATTTTCTTTTGAATATTACATCAGCTTACTGATTGCATTCAAAGTTTCGAAGTCACACGTCTGTCGTGGTTGAATATGTTGAAATGTTTTGGTGTGAACGGATATTTCTGTGTATACATATAATGTTTTCTAAATTGTTAATTGACTGATTGTCTTAATATGCATGATTATCTTAATATGCATGATTATCTTTATCTTTTTTATATATATACATAAATCTAAAACAATATGCTTTAAAAGCAAAAGGACAAATATTGTGTTGTACATAATTGACTTTTGGTTGTTGAAAGAATATTTTTCTTTTAAAATGGAATCGCTTGTGGGTTGTATGATAGTTAGTAACATGTGCTTTAATGGATTTTGCAGGTGGGTATTATGATGCATTTTGTGGGGTAGTTCAGTACTCAAATCTTTACGGAACCGCCGTAGGATACACAATTGCAGCTTCTATTAGCATGATGTGAGTCACCACTTACATTATCTTGAAATCATAAATCTTAGAAATTGATTTGTGGTAAGTTGATACTAGTAGTAAATTCCCGTAGACTTGGTATATTCGGATGAATTAGTTAATTTCAATCCCTAACTTTCAGGCTAGCTTTTTTAAAATAATGTATAATCCAAATATTTTAAATAAAACTCTTGGTTGATTTTTTTCCAAGCGCTAAACAAAATAATTTTCACATATTTATTAACTTCTTTATATGGTTAAATTAGTCTACAAGTTCTCATACTATTACAAATTTTTAAATTAGGTTTCTATATTTTTTTTATTATGTTATAGTATTAATTTTAAATTTATAATCAAGTCTATATGTTAATTTCTTGTGTGAAATTTGTTATACTTGACAAAATATTTCATTATATAAACATATAGGAAAAATTATTAAATAGTCTAGGACTATCATATCATCTATGATCCCAACCAAATAATCATGTGACCTAATAATTTAGTTTATATTTAATTTAATGAATATATCTTTGATCATTTACGTATCACATGATTATTGGTTGATGCCATAAATAAGATGATCTTAAATTACCTAATAATTTCTTCACATATAAATATCAAGTGTCATTATATGTCATTAAATGGTGTTGTTATGACACATGCAATTGTTTAATTGTTTTATGATGTGTTGATGCACATTGTTGTTTATGCCTCCACTTTATTCACAACCAGTTCATTATCTCTCAAAGGACCCAAGTTGTAATCTAAAGCCTAAAATGTGGATTCTATATCTCTCTAGGGTAACTTCAACTTTAATGTGTGATTATTCTTTAATTTGTCTACAATGCTATTTGCATCAACCACAATGCTTTTTAAATTTTTTCATTTTTTATAAATAATAATTTAAAAAATCCACATAACCTTGTCACATAGCATTCCAAATGGATCTCAAATGGAAGATGACAAAAGGGACCTGATTATAAATTTAAAATTAATAGAGGGGCCCAATTAAAAAAATAAAACATAAGAACCTAATTAAAAATTTTGTAATAATGTGAGATCTACATATTAATTTAACCCTTTTATATTTAGCGTTCACCCTACATAATTTATTTTGCTTTTTGCTTTTTCAACAAATTTTTTAAGTTATTATTAAAAAATGTTACTATGTATTAGTTTTCTTTAATAATGTAACTATTGCTTCTCAAAATAATTGATGTTAGAAAGATGCTAGCAACATGCTCTTTCTAATTCTAGCACACACTCACCTGTTGCTTTTTAAGGTAATTTCACTTTACAGAAGATTTGGAATATGTATATAGATTTCTGTATCTATAGAAATTAGCTCATTCATTGTGATGTTGCAATATTTATTTCTAATCATAGAATTATCTTGTTTGATTATCTAGTTTAATTATGGGATTGTTTCAATTTAACTTGTGTTTGGTTGACAGGGCAATAAAAAGGTCCAACTGTTTCCATTCTTCAGGCGGAAAAAGTCCATGTCAGGTTTCAAGCAACCCATACATGATCGGTTTTGGCATAATCCAAATTTTATTTTCTCAAATTCCAGATTTTCATGAAACATGGTGGCTCTCCATAGTTGCAGCAATCATGTCTTTTGTCTATTCCACAATTGGGCTCGCTCTTGGCATTGCCAAAGTTGCAGGTTATATTCCTACTTTTTTGTTTTGTTTTGTTTAAGAAAGTACTAGTACTATTTAAAAATAAAATATTGGCTAATGTTTTTTTTTTTGTTTAATTGGTTCTTAAACAGAAATGGGTACTTTCAAGGGTAGTCTCACAGGAGTAAGGATTGGAACTGTGACCGAGGCCACAAAAGTATGGGGGGTTTTCCAAGGTCTTGGTGACATAGCCTTCGCCTATTCATATTCTCAAATTCTCATTGAAATTCAGGTTCACTTTTTTTTTTTCTTTCTTTCTTTTTTCTGTTTTAACAGAAAGATAAAAAAAAATATCTTTTTATTTCTTATAATTTAACTTTTATTTTTATTTTTCATACTTGTACAATTATGTTTTTGTTTTTAGTCATAACAAATTATGTTTGTTTTATTTTTAATCCCTAAAACACTTTAAATAATACTTTGAACAAGGAAAAAAGTATTATTTAAAGTACTATAAGAACCAAAAATAAAACAAACATAATTTGTAAGGATTAAAAATAAAAAAAATAATCTTATAAAGACAAAAATATTAAATTGTAAGGACTAAAAATGTATTTAATTCATAACTTTTTTTATCAGAAAATTAATTAATATGTAATATTCTGACTACACAGGACACCATAAAATCTCCACCATCGGAAGCAAAGACAATGAAGAAGTCTGCTAAGATAAGTATTGGAGTAACCACAACATTTTATATGCTTTGTGGTTTCATGGGCTATGCTGCTTTTGGAGATTCAGCACCTGGGAACCTGCTCACAGGATTTGGTTTTTTTAACCCATATTGGCTCATAGATATTGCTAATGCTGCTATCGTAATTCACCTTGTGGGAGCATACCAAGTTTATGCCCAGCCCCTCTTTGCCTTTGTCGAGAAATGGGCTTCAAAAAGATGGCCTGAAGTTGAGACGGAATATAAAATTCCAATTCCTGGTTTTTCACCCTACAATCTAAGCCCATTTAGATTAGTTTGGAGAACAGTGTTTGTTATCATAACCACTTTTGTAGCAATGTTGATTCCATTCTTCAATGACGTTTTGGGACTTCTTGGAGCACTGGGGTTTTGGCCTTTAAGTGTTTTTCTCCCAGTGCAGATGAGTATCAAACAAAAGAGGACCCCAAGGTGGAGTGGTAGATGGATTGGTATGCAAATCTTAAGTGTTGTTTGTTTCATAGTATCAGTTGCGGCTGCTGTTGGCTCAGTTGCCAGTATCGTGCTTGACCTACAGAAATACAAACCGTTTCATGTAGACTATTAAACTCCATCCACCCTCTCCTAGCAAAGGCTAAAAACTGATGTGGTCAGTGATGGTGGTTTGTATATCTTTTGTTTAGATCTGAGATTGGACCCAAAGGTACTCTCACAACTAGAAACCATAGGACTAATCTCCTGAAAAAGTAAAGTATTGATTAAGGAACAATTTCTTTACCTACAGGTGCTGCTCTATGCACATCGTCAGGGATCAAACCCCTATTATATAGTCAAAGAACCCAAGCTCTTTGTCACTTGTGCCACACCTTATAGTTGTTTGTATTTTATTTTTTTTTGTTTTATGAGTAATGCTTTCAATGCTACAATCTTCAAGCATTGAATTGAAAATATTCACTTATCCCCCCATCTCCTTCCTTTCATTTCAGTTTTAAAAAGTCTATAAAGCAAAAAGTTCGAGTCATTTACAAATTCCGTACCCCTTCTTCCTCTTATCCAATCATAGAAACTAATGTGGACAAACTGAAATACAAAATTGTACGAAACTTTAACATAACTAATTATAAACATAAACTTCAAACTTAGATCTCAGCAGAGCATGGTCGAATTAAAACCAGAGATGGAAAATAATTTTAAATTTAGTGTTTGAAATCAAAATCAAAATAGCTATTACAAAATATAGAAGCATGTGCTAAGGAGGTCTGTGGAACGTCCCACATTTTGACTTCATTCAACATTATGGAATAATATATATTCAGGAGACTTACACTATATCACAAGTAATATAAATGAATAAACAAAACCAAAAAAAAGACTGCTCAGGAGCTCTCACTCGACTGAAATAATGAATTGAATTGACAGATGTCAACAAAAAGATACTAGTATTTTACAACAAAACATATTGCATTCATTAAGCATCGGTCCCCCCCCCCCAAAGAAATAACATCGATTACAGATTACTCTCCGGTGTAACCTTTGGCCATCCTGACGCCACACAAGAAATTGATTTTCTACAATGATTTTCCATCATCGATGCAACAGAACTTCAATCGAAACAAATATGCAGTGGGGGAGGCAGCAAAAAAGGGGGGAGTGGCTCCCTCTCAACAGAATGGGCAGAGCAAAACTGACTTGAAGTAGTTGAGTTCATCTGAGATTAGAAAAGCTCCTCTGAATTGAACTTATTCCATGCTTCCTGTATAAATTGTCAGACTTAGCAAAAAATAAAGGCATAGTATTTATTTTTATTTAAAGCACACAAGTATTGAAACTGGAAAAAACATACCACTAACACAAGTCCTATTTTTAATATACATCAGAAACATCACGAGACTAAACCCTACTTTAGGCTTTTTTATGTTAGTACAGTTAATTGCCATTTATACATTACTTCAAAGTTATCTATGTAGAAGAAAATCCTACAATACTCAACATGACGTACCACCCATTGGCTGGACTAACAGGAATGCAGCAAATCGATGGTTAACACCTGTGGTGAAGAGCACAAATTGAATGGAACATTGGATACCTAATTTTCAAAAGAATAATGCCTTTACTGTACTCTTTCCAACACACCCTCTATTATTGGGTGAATATTCCTAAAGACATTCTATTATCAAGTGAATTTCTTAAAAAGTATGCACCCAATAATAAAGGGTGTATTGGAAGACCAAGGGGGTCTAGTTTTAGTTTATTGAATAATGTGCGTGAGTTATAATAAATCCCTAGTACTAGAGTTTGACTCCTCCCTTTGAACCATGAAAAAAGGTGCGTTGGAAGAATGTTAAAAAATGTGTAACTAACATTTCTATTTCCAAAATGTTTATTAAACTTGAGTTGTCAATATAGATGTCACGCACAAGTATGACAGAAATAAAGCTCGGATATAATTGTGGTTCAATAAAATAAAATACAAAATTTAATTATATCATAGTTTTCTATTTTTATAGAATCTAGCATTTGTAACCAGACATGACAGAAAATGCCTCGAGAGGCCAATATATAAAATTAATTCCATCATTGCTTCAGAATACACACACCATCATATATGACAAGATGCCAATCTTTATATGCATATCATTTGGGCACAAAATGTTGCATGGAAAACCCACATTTGGAAGTCACTTCAAATCCACTAACAACCACTTCTTTCTTTATGAAGCATAATACTGTATGTACGAAAAATATAAAAAGGCCTGAAATACCTTGAGTAGATCAAAAACCTTCTCAGCAATATATTTCTGTTGAATAGTGGCACCCTTCTGTTGTACTTTATCAGGATGAGTGCACAATGTAGCTTTCCTATAAACCTTTCTAACAGCAGCAGCAGTGATCAAATCAGTCAAAGAAACTGGTTGCCAACCACATTCAGGCCACAGAACCTGATCATCATTCATGAAGGAAACAACTTAACATAACAAACATAGATAAAGAAAAAAAAAATGCTACCTTTGAAAAAAATACAAATTAAGGGACCATTTGGCTGCTTAAAGATTCAGAAACAGGAGCCTTTCGGAGTATATGAAAATTTGGAAACAAGTTGCTTTTGCTAATTACAATTACATCACTAGAACGTTCCATGTTCAGCAAAATCAACCATTTTGCTAAGATGTGTCCAATATTAGTGAAGACTTGATTAGAAAATGCTAGTATGGATAATATTCAACAAGGAAATTGAAATAATGGATGATCATGTAATGAGCAGTGCATATGAAACCAATCATATCAGTTTTGCAATATAGAATTAGTGCATGTTTTGGTTCAATTTATTTTGGAGAAATAATTTGCTTATTTTTGCCAAAATGAAGTTTTTCAAACAATATTTTCTGAAAATAATCTGTTACCAAATACCCACCAAAACTTGGACTCAAGCATTCACATAAAGAAGGAATAGCATAAGCTAACAAACTTCTAGGCGTTCATATAGATCTGGAATAGAGAAAATTCAGAGATTTTCCGAAGTGCATGTACAAAGTATATACATATTGTAAGGTAGAAAGCAAAGCACGCAAGTTCCCCTCCTTTCCTGCAGCCCAGCGCTTAATTTCAAAATCCAATGTTTCAGCAACCCTCTGAAATCAATGTAGAGATAAGATTAGATAATAATATTAAAACATGTCACAATTAAAACACTGCAAATTAACAGAGAAGTAAAATCAAACTAACCACCATCATCCAACATAAAAAGAATCCCTTAATTGTGTGTTAAATATATAAAGGTAAGCAAAAGAGGGGAAGACAGGGCCCAATTTCAACCCCATCTCAATCCCCCCCCCCCCCCCCCCAATTAGTAAAACAGTTTACGGAGAGAAAGTAACAGAGACACAAGTATATTGTAATTTTTTTTAAAAAGGCCAAACAAGCTGTTAGCTTTAACGTAAACTAGAAACAGGCATACAAAATAACACAACTAAAGAGTCTAACAAGGATGAAGGGATATATATTGTGCATATGCAGTGAGTGCAATGCAAGTGGGTGACAGAAAACCCACAGTCACAAATAAAAAGGAAAACAACTAAAGAAACTACTTACATGTCTCTCAGCTTGGTCTCTTTGAGTTTGTAGGTCCCGTTGATTCTTCTCAGCCAGTGCTTTAGCCTGGTGTAAAATGATAATGATTGTTGGTAACAAAAACAATTAAAAAAAATCTTGAGAATGTACATACTTCCACATAAATTCAATGTCAAATTGGTTTGAAAAGAGTACATTGTTCACCTATTCTTTCTACATGAAATGATGAAGAAATCAAATCAAGGAGCAAAATACAGTAATACATACCGCACGCTCCTGAGTCCTCTGGTGGCGTTCCAACCTGGCTCTTCGTCTTTCTTCAGTTTCCCCTTCAATTTCCTGAAACTCTCCAGATGATGATGGAGCAGCTTCAAATCATAGAAGAAAGGAGACAAAAAGAGCTTTTGTAAGTGCTGAGACTCAAAAAATCCAATAAATTCTGCATCAATAAAAAATATATTGTGCACATAAACCTACCTCCAAAAATTGAGGAAAGATCATCAACAATATTAGTGGATGATGATGCTTTCTTCATGCTTGAAGACACACCTGTAGATTTCCGGGTTAAATCTGACTGAAATTGGGCATCAAATACAGAGTCCTGAAAGAAAAGAGGTCCAGTACATTAACATGCATATCAGTCCACTTTTCTTTTTAATTACAACATGAAAATAATTATAAAACTTGTCAATTTTTTCTATTTCTTGTTTATTAACAATAGAAAGGAAAAGGACAAAAATAACAACCCAATGAATATGGCATCCTACTTTTAGGATAAATTTTCTATGGTGGGAAAAGACAAAATACCACAGCCAAGAACCAGCCACTATATATAAGTAGAAATAATGTTTAACACAAATAGGTACTCACTGAAGAGCTGGACCTAGGAGGCCTTGGAGCACTGTTAGCCCGTGCACCTGTGCTGAAAAATGATTCAAGATCATTGTCATTCTGTTGTTGGCTCATCCTTGCAGCAGCTGCAGCTCTTTCTCGGGCCTGTGCTGCAGCTCTTTCTCGGGCCTCTGCAGCAGCCCTTTCTACAGCAGCACGTTCAGCTTTAACTCTTGCTTCAGGTTCAGCTCTTGCAGCTGCAGCTCTTTCCCGCACTTCCCTTTCCTTTGCCTCCGCGGAAGCCTTTTCGGCCCTTTCCTTTGCCTCAGTAGCAGCCCTTTCACGGGCTTCAGCCTGTGCTCTCTGAACTGCGGCCCTTTCAGCACGCTTTCTAGCTTCTGTGTTAGCTTTCTCAACAGCAGCCCTCTCAGCTCTTCGGCGAGCTTCAACAGCTGCTCTTTCACGTGCTTCTCTAGTAGCTCTTTCCACAGCCTGTCTTGCCTTTTCTCTTTCTCTCTCAAGTCTCTGTTGTTCTCTTTCTTTCTCCTCCCTTTCCTTCTCACGTCTTCTTTGCTCCTTTTCCTCTCTCTCCTTTTGTTGCCGTTCATGGTCTAACCTTTCCTGTTTTCCTCTGTCCTCTGACACCGCTCTTCCATCTTTTTCCAATTGCACAGGTTCCTTGCTTTTAGAAGCTTTTGTATTCTCTCTCTCCCTGACGCCCTTTGCGTGCCTAAATTTAGCTTCAGCTCTATCCATAGCCTCTTTCATAGCTGCAGCAGCTGAGTTCATCTCTAATTCTTCGTCGGCAAGACCATTTATACGTTCATCGTCATTATCATGACTCTTTCCCATGGCAAAATCTTCAAGTTCATCAAACTGAGATGCAGAAGATAACTTGGCTGCAGCAGGAGCAGATTCAGAACCCTGAGAAAATTGACTGGAACTTGGAAAATAAGAAAATTCATTATCCTTCTTTCTGACATTGGCAGAAGCTGAAGAACCTGCTCCTGACTTAGGGATATGTACTGGTCGAGGAGGAGGCGGTCTTGAAGGTGGTGGAGCAGCAGTTGGCTGAGTGAAAAGAGGAATCTCTGATACCATCAACCATATATCATCATTTGATTCCAACTTTTCTTCATATTTTGGAGACATATCTTCCTGAATACTAGCCTGTCTAAAACCATTGTTATCATATGAAGGGGAAGTAGACCTTTGGTCAACTGGCTTGTAAGAATCAGATGAATATATGGGCATGTCAAATGCAGCCTGAAGAAATTCCTGATCATGATCAACAGGAATCTTGTTTTGTTTTTGTCTCTCAGGACTCCTCACAGACGATTTGTCATTTGATTCTTTATCTCCGGTCCAGCTTGAACTTGTATTTGACCTTGGCGTTGGAGAGTTGCTGCCCTTCATGCTATTTCTCTCTGCTGAGAATGCAGGTACAGAATTTCCAAGTCCACCAAAGGGATCAATATCATTATATACTTCATTAGAATTTGAAGAACTATCATTTTTTGTGCTTCTAGAACTAGTAAATTTACTAATTTCTTCCAGTGGGTCCGTAAAGTAGTCTGAGGATGAATCAATTGGGGCTGAAGTTGATTCAAAGACTTTAAAAGGGTCGTTTGCTGCACTAGAGGCTGTCTTAGAAGCATTGATAGTAGGTTCTCGTGACAAATTAATATCAGGAACGGTCCTGTGAATAAAACAATATGCAAAAATGATTACAATGCATCAAGAATATGTGAAAATAAGGGATAGGATTGCCCCTTCTAACATTTTCATTCCCTTCAGTTTAATTTCACCAAATAAGATGCTAAGCAACAACAAATTCATTAGATCCATCCTCATTCCTGCATTAAACCTGGTCCCATCATCAACCAGATAAAATGACAGATACACTTCCAAGATAAAAATGCACGGCAAAGGAAACTCAATACCAGGCATCCCAAATTTACTACTACAGAAGTGATAATCCTTGAGCAAGAAAGAAAAACATTGAACCGATTAGGACAGGGGGGAAGGGTTAGTTAGGATTGTTAGAATATATGAAAATATCTTACCATATCTTGGAATATCTTTAGATTATCTTCTAGAATTAATTACCGTATTACTTTACCTTATCATAGTTTGGTTCCCTAATTAGCTAGGATGACATTAGTGAAATAAGGGTTAGGGGGAAGCAGTTAACTCTAAACTTGAGCTTTGGAGACAGACTTCAGAAACGAAGGGTTTTCGCTTAAGTAGGAGTAAAACAGAGGGTATGCTTTGCAACTTTAGCAAGAGACAAGGGGAAAATGACTTGGAAGTAAAAATGGAAGAAAATGTCATACCACAAGTTTCTAAGTTTAAATCTTTACCTATGATCAATTTTCAGACGGTCAAAAAAATTATTCAGACAGTAATATACGATGATAGGCTTGTGAATTATGATTCTTAGTTTATTTGCAATGATGACAGCAAGCAAATATTTTTTCCTAACATATTCAGCATATCACGGGTACTCAAGGGTATGAAGTATGAACAGTATGTTATAAAAGAATTCTAAGTGAAGGCCTTCAAAAAGACACAGTAGATGATACTCCATAGATACATAGACAATCCAAAAATTCATATAGATCACTGCCAATGATTTCTCTTCACTCTTCACCATGCAAGTTTAAACACAATCCTCGGACCATTACCATTATTCTAAAACGTCTTGATCCAAAATAATTTTCAAAAGCTTTTTAAACCCTCGTGCATGTTACATTCAAACTTACAGGGTAGAATTTCAAATTCTATGTATCTTTTCCAGTATATTATTTCAGTGGTCCATCAATTTTATAATTAACAAACTTTCAGCACTCCCCATTCATTCCATGCTTAGAATCTCACATTTCTCGACTCTCTTTCAACACTGGAATAGGTTCACAGATCAATAAATAAACCTCAGTTCTCACTACACAGCATTCACTAGCTCAATTAAAGATACACAATTACACACACTAAAACTCATTTCATAGTTCACGCATGCGTAACATACCTATCAGTGGAGGCCTTTGCCTTACTGCTCCCGAATCCAGAGATCAAGTCATCAAAATCCCGGGCACCTTTCTCCACCTTCTCCGATTTCTCCGATTTACCTAACCCAACGAGAAGATCGTCGAACGCGGCGGCGGCGCTCCCTCCAGAAGCGAAAACGTCGTCGTAGAAGACCTTGGAGGAGCTCTTGAGACCCGGAACGCCGTCGAAAATGTCTTCGTCGTAGACCGGTTTGTCGAAGACCGGTCCGTCGTTGACGGGCTTGGAACGGAAATCGGCGGAGGCGCGAAAGACGGAGGAGGAGTCGCCGAAGAGATCGTCGAGGGAAGTGGCGGCGGCGTTGACGGAGGAATTGGAGGCGCCACGAGCGGATCGGGAACCTAAATCGAAGTTGAGAGAGGAAGTTTTGTTGTTGTTGGAGGAGGAGGAGGATTTGGATGCTGCCATTGGTGCCGATTTGCCTTGGGGTTTGAACCCGAAATCGGTGGTTAAGAGGCCATCGAAATCGTTCATCGTGAGAGACAGAGAGAGGAAAGGATCTGGTGTGCGGTGGTATCCTCCGGCTTACGGTGGATCCGCGGGAGAGTGCGGTGAGGGGAGGACCGAGAACCGTCAGAGGATACAATAGTACAATTAAATCTCACTTGTGCTTCACTTTAATTTTCTTCGGTCTTTTTTTTTTCTTCGTCTTATTTTTTTTTTATTTTTCTTTCTTCTGCTTGATGGTTAGTACTGGTTTGCTTTGTTTCTTCACTTGTTCCTTTTTCTCTGTTTGTGTGTCCCCGTTGAAGAATTTGCTTCGATGAGACGAGGGTTCCTCAAATTCTGATTCTTGCTATTTTGGGGTCGAATCATGTTATGGATTTGTGTCAGGGCTCCACGCTTGATTTTTAAAATTAAATTCCAGAAATTGTTTTGTTCGTAAGTGGGGGGAAATATGACACATTCTTTGGGTTTCAATTTTTTAACTATTTGTGTCATTTTTTTAAAAAAAAATTTAAGTCTTCAAGATTGATTTTATAATGGCATATTGGTAGGGTTTGCCGGAAGGAATAAAAGTCTGTCTTATTATGTTTTTACTTTAGGTTTAATTACTATTTTTCTATAATTGTATAAATTTAGCAATTATAAATTTTATCTTTAAATTTTCATATTTAAAAACATTCTTTTTAGTATCTGTGTATACTCTTTTTTGGTTCATACAAGTCTAGACATCAAGAACTAAAAGAGATTAAAAATAATGTGTGTAAAAATAAAAATGAATGATTTTTAATTATAATGACTAAAAGATAAAGTTTGTATAACTATACATACTAAATAACTAATTAAACTTTTTTTACAAACTAAAAGATAAAATGTACTAGTTTTTTTTATGTACGAAAAATAATATAAAATAATTTTACACTGTCATTCAATCACAAATTACAATTTAAATTACTTGTAGAGTGTGTTTGGATAAAATAATTTAAAATTTAAAAAAAATTAAAATTCTAAAAATTTCAAATGCTTCAATTAAATTTTTTTCATTTTCAAAATTATGTGTTTGAATAAAGACAAACTTTTGCACGTGACATCAGTCACAAGAGACATTTAGTTCGAGTGAACCTTACAAGTGTCTCTGCTGACGCCCTAGATTCAACAGTTGGGAATCCCCCACCAATGGGCCAACATCATCTGGCTGCACCAGCTGCTTCGGCCCTCGCAGACCCTTCATCCTCATTGGTGTTGTCACCATCATCCTTGTTGTCCTCGTCATTGCTTTCGCCATCCACATTAGCCGGCTCCTCGACAACACCTCGAACTATCGCCTTGTCATCATCACTATCTTCATCATCGACTTTTGAATCCTTGAAATTGTCAACAATATCACACAAGGTCCCTGCCATGCCTTGCTTGATGATCTCACTAGTAAGCTCCGATGATAATTTTCTCTCTCTCTTCTCTTGTCTTCTCCCTTGTTTGTTGAATTTGCAAACGTTAATTGAAGTTATAACTGCTTATGGTGAATTGGTTATTTCAATTTCTCACATTTTAAAAGAAAATTAAAATTTCACATTTTTAGTTATTTAAAATTTTGTTTTAAAATTCCAAAAATTTAAATTCTTTATAAAAAATATCCAAACAATGAATCTTAGATTAAAGAATTTTAAATTCTTTGATAAATTATTTTTCTCGGTTAAAATTCTTTATCCAAACACAGTAAATTATTTAAAAAATCAACAAATTTACCATATATGATGAGTTGTAATTGGATGAGTGTGTAAAAAATTATACACTTAAGTGTATAACCTATTTTCTCAAGATTCTTTTTGAAGCCTACTACTGGAACTAAAGTGTTTGCCCCGGAGAAAATCTTTTCATTGTATTTATTGTTTTAGTAAGAAAAATTTAGTGGATAATTTAATTAAGGCTTAAATATATTTTTTATTCTTACAATTTAATGTTTTTTTCATCTTCATCCCTACAAAAAAACAAAACAAAACTGTTGGTTTTGTTTTTCATTTTTAAAAGTATTTTAGATAATATTCTTTCACTATTTTAAATTTTTTTTAAAGTGTTATTTAAAACACTTTAAGAATAAAACAAATATATTTTACAAAGACTAAAACAATTTTCTTTTTTAGGGACAAAAATAAAAAAAAATATTAAATTATATAAACCAAAAACATATTTAAGCCTTCAATTAATTAATCTATCACACGTAGGAACAGGGAACAGACCAGTCACAGAGAATGCGTACTACACAAGCTTTTCAACTTCCGCTGTGTATTTAGGAGAGGGAGCAAAAACAAAATAAAACATTTAAAATACGATGTGCTAATTGTATACATGTTGATTGATAATACATAGAATACGGAGATCATATGCAACGTTTCTCATACTATCCAT
Source organism: Glycine max (assembly GCF_000004515.6). Lineage (NCBI taxonomy): Eukaryota > Viridiplantae > Streptophyta > Magnoliopsida > Fabales > Fabaceae > Glycine > Glycine max. Next base: position 12,798,268 of record NC_038242.2, on the reverse strand, counting down.
TAACTGAAATTTGTTAGGACTTAGGACTCACAAAATGACATGGGTCTCGATTTTTATTTAACTACTATCACTCGTAATTTCCTGAGTCTCAACAAATTTTAGCCAAGAGTGAAAAGTATGCTAAAAAAAAGTAGATTAAAGAATACGTTGCTGTTATTTCTCATATGACTACAATTTACATTTACTACTATGTTGAAAGCCAAATTACTAGTGGCATCTGAGCGGTGGCTCCATTGAACTGATGAGGTAGATATCAATATTATGCATCATTCTCGTCTAACGGAAATTTGCCACATCAAACTCGGATCCGTTTGACATCACTTTCTGGGACACTGATATCAAGCCTATCTCCACTGCTTGAACTAGCAGTTTGTCCTGAGACCTGCCAAATCATAAATGTTAGTGACATAATAAGCTTTTCTAATATTCACAAGAAACGCATAACTCTTCATTTGAAAGCAATTCCTACATGAACACAATGCTTATAGACACAACGAATCAAGAAGTTTAAGATAATATCAAAATAAATGTAGCACATATTTCAACAGACTATTATTTTAATGCATCTTGCATTTGATTAGGTGTAGGTATAGACACTAACACTATGCTCATGCAAGAATTACTCCTCATACCAAGTCAAAAGGAGACCCTGTTCGCTCCTAAATTTCTCATAGTCCCACATGTTGTTACCACTCTTTCTAGGTTTCCTAAATCATGAGCAAAGATCCATAGTAATTGTAGCACATAATGTATATGCTAAAACGAGACACTTACAGTTTCATCCGGAACAACTGCATATCTCTCAGATAAGGAGGCACCACTTTTCCCTGTTTAAGGAGAAAACAAAATAGCTAGCATGATGCCAAATTATATTACAAATAAAATATATGAATCAAAGTAACACTAGCAAATGGTATTATCAGTAATGGCTGAAAAACAAAGGAACAATATTACAAATTAGTGATGAGCAGAACAAAGCACCTGACAATAGATCAGTGTTTGAGGATTCTATGTGCGGCCCGGAAGATCCATCCACACTCAATGCCTCAATAATCTTTGGAGAATTCCTACAAATCCCAGAATAACATCATGAATTGAAGACATGTAATTAAATGCACCCATTACTCAAAACTATGTTTCCAGTTAATAAATTAGATTAGCGATATAACTTTTTATTCTTAAATGAACATGGTCATAACTGCCACAAAAATTAACTTCTCTTTCCAGGGTGAATAAAAGACACAGAAAGCTATATTCAAATTTCCATGATTGAAAAGAAATAATTTGATATAAAAAGAATAGGGTGCCAAGATGGTGCAACAAATGTAATACTACTAAGCTCTATTCTAATAGTTGACAAAGATACCTTTTACAGCTATACATTATACAAGGCTACAAGCTAGTTTTTTGCTTTCTGAACCTCAGAATTTAACCATCCACTTCATGGGTGTCATTACACACCCTATACATCAATCATAATAACTTCTCGACCAAGATAATTGATCCAAATTCTAAGAAATTAATAACAGTAGCCATTACCAACATGATGATATCAGATTCTACTCCCAATTGACTTATAGAGCAACTTTAATATTTTCAATAAAATAATTAATATGGGCCTCAATCTGGGTGGAAGATTTATTCAAGGAATAGGTGTAAAAAGAAGAAGGGGCCCAATTATGTAGAAGGTGCTACTGAAGGGGATATAAGGGGCAGTGGCAGCTAAAGGGCTTGTGTCGCTGGTCCATCTAGCATTTTTCGTGCAGCTTCTCCTATTTTGGATGATGGTAGTGGACTAAAACAATTAGCAACTCGGGAGGACCAATATGTAGACATGAACGTGGTCGAATCCACCTCAAGATCGGCTACAAATCCTAACGGCTGCAAGGCTTCACAAGAGGCAGCTAACAACTGGGATTTGGCTAAAAAAATGGGGGTCAGTTTTTGCAACCAAGAGGACATTATGATATCTAAGTTGGCTAGTCTGGACGAAAGAGATAAGGGCGAAGCTCAGAAGATGGGAAGGAGTGCAGGTATCTTATGAAGATTATCAGTTTCAACGTAAGGGGGCTGGGGAGGGGGATTAAATGGGGCTCAATAAGAAGGATGGTGATAAAAGAAACAGTAGGTATGCTGTGTTTACAAGAGACAAAAAAGGAAGCTATAGACAAAGCTTTATGCCAAGCATTGTGGGGATATTCTGAGGTAAAATGGGAATTGAACCCGACTATTAATAGTCCGGGGGGTATGCTGTGTTTGTGGAGTGAAGCCACTTTTAAAATGGAGAACAAGATAACTGGAAGTGGTTTCATCTTTTTACAAGGGATATGGCACGGCTATGGAGAAAGAGTAGTTATTCTGAACATATATTCACCATGTGATGTGAATATGAAAAGAATCTTATGGGACCAGATTAAGCAGTTGAGAAGGGCAAGCAATGTTGGTCACTGGTGTATCTTAGGCGACTTTAATAGCATAAGAAGGCCATCAGAAAGAGTGGGGGTTAGTCAGAGGGAGCAAGGGGAGGGGGGGATTGTAAAGGATTTCTAGATGGTTAAAGGAAGGTGATTGCAATTCTCAGTACTTTCATATGATTGTAAATAGGAAGCATCAATACAATATGTTAAGGGGTGTGTTTTCTGGTGGGTGTTGGGTGGAGGAACCAACCAAAGTCAAAGAGGAAGTTAAACAATTCTTTTTTAGGAGATTTAAGGAGGTGGGAGAGGAGAGGCCGCGGCTGGATGGAGTTGAATTAAATACATTAATCAACAGGACAATGATGCTCTTGTGGCCCGATTTGAAGAAGAGGAAGTTAGGGCAGCAGTGTGGGATTGTGGCAGTACGAAGAGCCCAGGCCCTGATGGACTGAATTTTAAGTTCATCAAGGAGTTATAGGACGTTCTCAAGACTGATGTCCTTCGCTTCTTAGATGAATTTTTTGTTAATGGAGTGTTCCCCAGAGGAAGCAATGCATCATTCATAGCCTTGATCCTCAAGGTTCAAGACCCACAGGGCCTTAACGAATACATACCTTTTTCTTTAATAGGCTGTATTTATAAGATTGTGGCTAAGATTTTATCCAGAAGGTTGAAACAAGTGTTGTCAAAAGTCATAGATGAACGTTAGAGCACTTTTATGGAAGGGAGACACTTGTTGCATAGTGTGGTGATTGCCAACGAGGTTCTGGACAAGGCAAAAAGGTGTAAAAAGAGTTGTCTAGTATTCAAAGTTGATTACAAAAAGGCATACGATTCTATTTGTTGAGACATTTTCCTGTACATGATGAGTCGAATGGGATTCTACGACAAATGGGTGAAATGGATTGACGGATGTCTGAAATCATCCTCAATCTTAGTGCTGGTAAACGGCAGCCCCATTGATGAGTTCTTCCCTCAAAGAGGACTCAGACAAGGGGATCATTTAGTCCCTTTCCTTTTTAATTGTTGCTAAAGGGCAGAAGGGTTTAATGAGAGAGGCTCAGAAGAAAAATCTGTTTGAAGGAAATTTGGTGGGGAGAAACAATGTGGACATTAGCATTCTGCAATATGCGAATGACACTGTTTTTCGAGAAAGCAACAATGTCAAACATGAAGGCCATCAAGGTTATGCTGAGGAGTTTCGCATTGGTTTCGGGTCTAAAGATAAATTTTGCTAAAAGTTGTTTTGGGGTGTTTGGGATGTCAGAGCAGTGGGTTCAACGTGTTGCTAGCTACCTAAACTGCAGATTGTTGTCACTACCCTTTTCGTACTTGGGTATACCCATTGGGGCAAACCCAAGGTGAAGTGAGACTTGGGATCCAGTTGTCCATAAATGTGAGAGAAAGCTTTAAAAGTGGAATAAAAAACATCTCTCCTTCGTGGGTAGGGTGGCTTTGATAAAGTCAATCCTAAACTCGATTCTTCTTTTCTTTTTTTAGGGTCCCAAAGAAAGTGGTGGACAAGATGGTGAGGCTGCAGAGGAGGTTTTTATGGGAGGGAGATTCTTAGCATCAGAAGATAGCGTGGATTAGTTGGGAGACCGTTTGTCTACCTAAGGAGAGAGGAGGTATGGGAGTCCGGGATTTGCTGAAGTTCAACTATGCTTTGCTTGGAAAATGGTGGTGGAACTTGTTCCACCATCGTGAAGCATTGGGGGCTCAAGTGCTGGAATAAAAGTACGGAAGTTGGAGGAATCTGGACGAGACAAGAAGAAATCATAAAAATTCTATTTGGTGGTGGGACTTATGTGTTGTTTGCAATTCTATAGAGGAGGGAAGCTGGTTCAAAAATCAAGTCTCTTGGAAAAATGGAAGTGGCAGCAGAGTGAAATTTTGGAAAGAAGGCTGGAAAGAAGATGGGGTCCCATTGCTGGAAAAATATCCTAGACTGTCCTGTATCTCAAAGCAGCAACAGCATTATATTCAGCAGATGAGTTCAGCGTCAAGTGGGGTGTGGGAATGGCAGCTCGAGTGGAGGAGAATGTTAATGGAGGGAGAGATGAATGGGGCAGCACATTTCCTGGAAGATATTGACGGGATGGCAGTTCAGGTCCATCATCAATATAGCTGGTCATGGGAGGGAGATCCGGGAGGGGAGTACTCAGTGGGAAGTGCATATCGGGCACTTAATCAATATGCAGTTGAAGAAGAAGATGAGAGGGCATTGTCTATCCTTTGGAAACTAAAAATTCCCAGCAAGGTGTCTCTTTTTGATAGGAGATTGATTCGGGATAGATTGCCAACAACGAAGAACCTTAGAAACCAAAACGTAGTTTTGGATGAAGTCTGCAGCCCGTTTTGCCTAAACCATGACGAGGATGCAGGGCATTTGTTTTTTGGATGCACCAAAATCATGCCATTGTGGTGGGAGACCCTGTCATGGATAAATACACTCTCTGTTTTTCCAGAAAGGCCAAAAGAACATTTTCTCAATGCATTCTGAATGGTTTTTTTCCACATAGATGGCAGATTTGGTGGATCTCTCTGGTTTGGTGCACTTGGAATCATAGGAATAGGATTGTTTTCTCAGGTGACAGCTTTGATGGTCAAAAACTGAAGGATGATGCTCTCCTTTTCTGCTGGTCATGGCTCAAAAACCTGGAAAAAGGATTTGACATCCCTTTCTTTTTATGGTCCAGCAACATCAGAGTTGCCTTTTTTGTATAAAGGGGTTTGATCTTTAGAATTCTTTTTTGTAGAAGGGTACCCAGCTTAGATCTATAGTTACCTAATATCTGCTTTCAATTGCTAATATTAGGTTACCATAGCTCATAGTAGGGCTATCTTGGGATGTACATACCACAGTACCTCTTGTACTGATATATTTATTTTAATATATGTAGTATTTTAGCTGATTAAATAAAAGGTCTTGTTTGAAGCAATTAATTAGAACAATTAACAAGCCACTAGAAGTCGGCTGACAGCTGTAATAAGATTGGGTGGTTTGTACATCAGAGGTTCAAACCTCTTCTGTCATAACCCCCCCCCCCCCCCCAAAAAAAAAAAATAACACAACCAACAACAAAAAAAAAATATTGTTAAGCATACTTTTATGACCAAAGTAAGAATATCTCCTATGTGCCTTCAGCAAACATATGATAGAGAAAGCAACTAAGTGAAAAATGAATGCATGCCTTAAAGTCCAAGCAAATATATTTAGGTTGTACATGCAATTACCGGTCAACGGTATCCCCATGCCCAAGTTGCCCATTTGTGCCTCTTCCCCAAGAAAATACATTTTCCTTTTCAGTTACAGCAATTGTGTGTCTCCACCCACATGAGATCTGAACTACTTTCTGCCATGTTATACAAAAAGTGTGCAGAAATAAAAAATAGAATAGTTAATGGCTTGTTCAACGATAGAGACATTGACTATAAGATGCATAGTTGAAACATTCCAAATGAAAGAAAGAAAGGGAACAAGAGTATTACAATTTCAAGTACCTGATCATGGGGGAACTTCACTTGCACAGGAGAGCAACGATCAACATTGTCACCAACTCCAACCTGTCCAAACTACAATTGAAGGAAAATGGGTAACAATTTTCCAAACACGTGTCAATACTAAAAGACTCATGATCATAAAGAAAGAGAATAAAGTCTCGTACCAATTTTTTTATATAAAGTAGAATATATTTAGTTCTCTGCACACATGAATGTGCATTCTTTTACCAGTCACCTAATGTTATCTTCTGCCGTTTTCATAAATTAACAAGTATTTCTTGTCATAATACAAAATGTCACATGAAGATGGGAGAATAAAAAATTGCTGCTAACCTTATTCCAACCCCATCCATATAGTAGTCCAGTAGACGTCAGTGCCATACTATGCCTCCAACCACCCGATACCTGAAGGAAGTCCAAGCCAAGTTAAGAGACAAACAAAACAACTACATATTTAACACCAAATATATTATTGCACATGGTGAGCAAGGATTTAGGGTAGGACAAGATTTTGTTGGACTAATTTTTGCTTGTCTTTAACAACACACACAACAAATATGGTGGAATCCTTACATGAGAAGTATTTCCAATCCTTCCCCTACCAGAAAAAATCCAACATTCAAAAAATGGTATGGGAGGAACATACAATCTAATAAACAAGCAGAGCAAAGCAAAATGCCAATACATCCAAATAATACGAGAAATTGTTACCTAGACACCAACTCAGCATAAAATTAAAGGACTACCTGACTGATTAACTTATCACTCAAGGCTTGAAGCTTTTGAGGCACAAGAGAATCCTCAAAATTTCCATGTCCTAACTGGCCATATTTGCTCCACCCATATGTGTATAAGCCACCCAAAGATGAAACAGAAATTGTATGCCGCCAACCACAAGCAACCATGACCATCTTGTCACACTGCAACATTAAACAAGCAAGAATTAGGCAAGGGGAGGAGGGGCTGTAAAAAACAGAAGTTCTCCATCCATTAGTATGCATGTACACCAATCGTGCATGAATCTTAACAGCATTTTTTAGACAAATCAACAAGTTAACACCTGGAAATGCTGCTTCTTCTATTAAACAGCGAGATTTGTTTTTTCAGAAATCAAAGAATATCAAATCACATATGTTCCATATATAATCAGAGTCTAAACAGAAAAGGTAACATGATACCAGTTTGAGGACATACATCAACAGAAGAAACTTTCTCAGGAATCCAGCGATCATTTCTATCCCCCAACCCCAAATTTCCATATCGGCCCCAACCCCATCCATACAGTTCTCCATTTTCAGTAATAGCTACACTGTGTTCTGCACCTGCAGCAACCATTTTGATAGGTACTCCCTACAATATAAAATATTACATGTGCCAAATAGTTAACAGGATAATTCTTCGATGCATTATAATTATCAATGCTTAATATATAAAGAAGATAATGTTACTGTTAATTTCATAGCAAGAGTACTTCTATTTTGTTGTTGTTGTTCTTAGCTGTTTTTCTCTTCCATTTGTTTAAAGTAGGGGATGCTTGTGAAATGATAAACTTTTATTGATGCTTTTCCAGAAGAATAGAATTTCTCTTTCAAGTGTTTCCCCTTCAACAAAGGGTTTCCCATGTACTAACAAGTTTCAATCCCCTCCTTCTTCCCTTTACCCTCATTTTAAGCTATGTCGTGCTCCTATCAACTCTCAACCATTTGACCACCTAACAGTTTTAATTGTCTTATTCCATCTAACTAATGTAACTGCTTTGTCTTGTTTTTGTTATCAGAATCAGATTTAGGGAGACTATGCACTTTTCTTTCAATTGATTCAAAAAAATGGTAGATGAGTAGCAATTAAATATAGGCAATTGCTTCCTGCACCTTTTTAACCTTCCGGAATGTAATTTTAAATTACAGATTAGCCTTTCCGGATGTAATACAGAATGTAAATTACATTCCGGATTTAGGTGCATGAAGCAAGTCTGAAGATGCAGGAAGCAATTGCCTTAAATATATGGTAAAATTAACTTATCATCATGTATTGATTCTTGATAACTGGTTCATAGAGTTTTATTTATCACAAATAACCTTGATGAAAGTCTTTGAAAAGGGTACCTGAAATGTTTGAATCTTTTGTGGCACAAGAGAATCCTCCGAGGTGCCAAGTCCAAGTTGACCATTTTGATTCCTCCCCCAACTTCAATAAGAGAAAAAATAAACACAAAGGTCAGAGGAAATGATAATAAAACAACTGATTTTATGATGAACCAGACGACTGGTGGCTAGCACCTCCATCAAGGGTTTAGTTTGCAAACAAAAAACTGCCCTTCAGCCTCACAGAATAAAAGCAAGGATTTCTATATGTATTTATAACTTGTAAAAAGGAATGTCAATTGAACAGTGAGTTTAGCAGGTAGTAACAAGTGAGAATATAAGCTAAAATACCAAAAACATTTTGTCTGGAAGAGTTATTTACAGATCATTTGGAGTTATCTTATGACATAAACACTTGTGTAAGTATTTGGAAGAGCTTATGAAAATAATTTATGACATGTCCATAAGTTGATTTTAGCTTATTTCAATAAGCTCTCCAAGATAACTTATGAAAACAATTTAACTCTATTCTCTTTGATTATAAAACAAACTTACATATAAATACTCATGTAATAAATCCTTATTAATGTTGTTTAACCAAACAAGCCCCTAATCCGTAAAGGGAGTGTTTGCATAGGAAGTGTATAATAAGAGACTATTCCCAAAATCAGATGTGCTATAAACAAAAGCAACTTCTTTCTGTTCCAGGGTCAAATATTCTATTCAACTCTTCTTTCAGTAAACAGAGAAGACAAAGGAATGAAATTAAAAATCAGGCCTAAGAATCAGCATGCATTACAAAACTGCACTATATATACACAACCTTTATTGACGCAGGAATAGTAATTAGTATATGGATAAAAAAAATGTCAGAGCGGAGAATAATAAAAAATTGGTGGAGAAATACAAACCTCTGAACCTCGCCTTCCATGGTAACTGCCAAACAGTGGCTATCCCCACAGGCAATTTGCTTTATCCTTAGACCTTGCAATGCTATAATAGGCTGAGGAATGAGCAAATCACTAGAATTGCCATGACCCAACCTTCCAAAATCACCCCTGGAAAAAACAGAATGCGATCCACTTGAGAATCTAAGAATACCAAAGGTAACCACTAAGGATATACCAAAACACTAAACAAAATATTTTCACAAGTTGAAGGGTGATTAAAATAACAAGACGAAATATCATTCATGGTCCAGTCTCTTGATGTCACAACTCCGAACTAGGTGTAATATAAAAGTCTTGAAAGAATGAAGTGAGTCAACCGACATTCTTATTCTTATAGTAATTATTAAAGATAAAGGCATGAGTATCACAAAAAGTAGTAGTACAATTTGAAGCTGAAACTAATACTATACACCAAAGGATCCATAAACTAGCTCGATCCCATTACAAGACAGGACAGAGAAGCAACAAATTAATAGTGAATTTCTTTCTGAGTAAAAAGTGATCAATAAAGAGAACAAGTGAAAAGGATGAATTGCAGACCATCCCCAACTATAGAGTTCATTGCGTGATTCGGAATACGCAAGGGTATGATCAGCTCCACATGCAATAGAATCAATTTGTTGAGCATCCAATGCACTGAGATGAGTGGGTAAGAGTCTATCATCGGTGTCACCATGGCCTAACTGTCCATCCTCTCCGCGACCCCACGAGCACACAACATTCCCAGCTGCAGAGGATCAAAACCAATCCACACACACATGAAATCAAAATAAACAAACAGAACAAGGGATTTCATTTCATTCAAATCATAGATTGCAATTGTAAGATTGTTAATATCGTAGAGTCATATCTAAATTAATTTAGAGAGAAAGTAAGGAAAATAATTAAAGTGTTAATGTAAATTAATTGTCATTAAAAATAGGAAGTTAATAGAGAGAGGGAGAGCTTTCATACAGAGAAGGGCAACGGTGTGGCTGGCACCGGCGGAGATGAGGAGAACGCGAGAAGGTGGAGAAGTAGCGGCGGTGACTTCCAATTCCATGGTAATGGGAGGGAAGAGAGAAGAGAAAGAGGGGCAAGGGTTTATAACATTGATGGGACCAGTGGAAGGAGAGAGAAAGAGTAGACTTGAAGAGTGCAGCATTGAATGTGAATGTGGGGTGGGACCCGTGTGGTAGTGTGCCAACCATTTTCTTTCTAGCACTCTTGTCTTTGTGTGTGGTCACCATCACTACTCTCTCCTATAGTCCTATCCCCTTCCTGTCTGTCTTTTCTTTTCACATCTCTTTTTTTCACCAACTAAATAGGCATGTAACACGTCTTCTAATATATTTTCAATATATATATATATATATTTGTTTTTTTAATCCTCCCATTTTTTTTATAGAAAAGAAACTTGTGTTAATTTTAAATTTTAAGTAAAATTTAATAAAAAATTATTTAAAAATTAACGTTTAACTTTGGATGATGAATTGATTAAGATTAGTTATTATGAAAAATAATGAAATTAAATATATTAATTTAGAAATAAGAAGAATAAAATTAAAATCTAGCCTAAAAAAATAAGTGAATTAATTGAATTAAGTTTTAAGAAAGAAACAAATTTTTAAAAACTATCATGCACAATATTAATGAGTATAAGTTATATAATTAATATAGTTAATGAATTAAACCTAACAATTCCCTCGTGATTAAACTCATTCTAAAATAATTAATGATCAAGAAAGTATAATTTAATAGATTATATTTGCTGTAAAAAAATAATATTTTTGCGCGTGGGTGTTATGTCATGCGTTACATCAATAATTTTTTCTTCAAAAAAGACAACATGTCAATTAATCAATTAAACAAAAATTTAAAATGTCTTTCAATTCAATTAATGTAATAATAATAATTACAGTCGTGTTTTTACTATAACTCAACGAATGAATAAAAAATTAAAGGCGAAAACAATTCAAGTAAGAGATTATAATATTAATGCAAAATATCAACAAATTGTTAGTTAGAATTGTACTAACTCAGTTTTATAAAATGTGATTAGGAGAAGAGATTTTATAAGTTTTATTTCATTTTTTTATTTTTAAAAAGAAAGTGATTAAAATAATGTTTTTTTAAATTCTTTTGTTTGGATTTAATCGATTTTTTTACTTATACGTATTTTATTTTCTTTGCAGTAAAAAACAAAAAATACAAATATGAATGAAATCACACACATGGACATGGTGGCTAGGGTATAATTGTGACACTCTTACTAACACGTGAATAACATAATTTATTTGTCTTCTAACAAAACATACTGAAATGTTTTGAAGATGATTTATACCAAGATAAATAGAGTTCATGATACAACCAAGTTCTGTATGATTATGGTTCTTGTTTTCCAAGTTGTTCACATGTTGGCAATCTCGAATTGTTATAGTTATTATGTTTTTAATAAGTATATATAGATTTATTTTAGTCTCGAATTGTTCCCATGGCAATAATGAACACAATCTTTTTTTAAGATTGATCACAATTTCTAAAAATAAAACTAACACATATTTTTAAAAAATCATATAACTCATACTCGTTAATCAAATGTTTCTATCCACCAAAAAAGAATTAACTAAACGTTTCTTGGAGGTATTATACGACTTGTTTTCGTTTTCTTCGAATACACTCAAATACCGACAAAAACCTACTTCACAATCTCTTTACAGTTACACAGAAAATAAGAAACAATTTCACAATCAGGAGCCCAGTGAAACAGACAGATCCATAAGGACCATAACATATTCAATGCGATATGTAAATTTACCAAATGCCACTTTAATTTAGACTTTTCTTTTTTCTGCAAGGACCAAGTTTGTAAGGTGATAATTGAATTGATTCAGTGTACGGAGAAATTATTTTGTTCAATCTTCTTTAGTCTTCACACAAACTCACAGATAATGGTTGATTAAAGATTTCTAAAATTCGAACACACTATACATTTATGATGAGCAGAAGGCAACAGTCACAAGGTCCGTAAAGTGTATGTAGCTATCGGATGCGTATATTGCCAATTAATATTTGTGCATAACATAACACCAGCTATTTGTTTTCAATGTTTGGTGATAGATAAAAAAAAACTATTCCTACACAATATCTGTGTGGTATATTCCAATACCGTTAAAATTATATTCTAGAGTATGAAATATTTATTTGTTTGGATTAAATATGTTTTTTTATATATATGTAATATAGTTTATTTTCATTTTATTATCTAAACTTTATTTTTTTATTTATTTTACTATTTAAATTTTTTTAATATTTGTTGCCAATCAAAATTCGTTCACTGATGACATAGTAGACTAATAAATATCATATTATCTTAAAGAATAATATATAGGACTAACATAGTGTTAAAATATACTTTATACTACTATCTCCTAAGAAATGCATATATTGCACGGTCAATGTTAGGGTGGTCCAGTTTTTTCCGTGATTTTGGTGGATAAGTAAATATGGCCATATAGTGTAGGTATATATGAATTTTGATTAAATAATTTATTTAAATAAATTATGTTATGATGACCTTTAAGTTTTTATTATTGTATAAAAATAAATATGTCTCCATTCAAGTGTTTTATCTTTGTGTCTCTTTTTTGGATCTACGGATGAAGGCTATAGCTGTTCCAAAATTATATATAAAAGGAGTAGAATTGAAGATGTTTTCTCCTTGTTAAGGTTTGTTTGGCACAATAAATCATTTGGTTGTGACATAAATTCTTAGTTTGGAAGGTGTCGTATCCAACAACACAAGGCCTCAACAACATTTGGGCCAAAATAAAGGCAACACATTTGAAGTTAACAGTAGATGATAAACATCAAAAGAAACACATCACTAGACATATATTGAACTTCAACACTCCTGCAAAATCATTCTTTCTCTCTTATTAGATGTAATTGATGACATCATCGTAGATACAACAATTCTAAAACAACATGATCATTTACTTTATTAATGATAAAATAGTCATACGTATTTAAAAGAATAAAATAATCATATTATTATTTTGTTAAATTTAATGACAACACTTTGTGACATTTTTCCTTGTGCACCAAAGATCAAATAAAATAAGGTCCACCATAGCCAGGCTATATTACACTATCCTCGCCTAACAAAAAAAAAAGTATTAACTATCCTCTTTTTTACACTCTTCTATCTCGAGAGGCTTAAATAATATATTTTTCTCTCTTCTTATTTAAGATATATAATTTTCTCTTTTAATAGATTAGAATGCACTACGATTTTCATTATTATATTTTTCTGTTAGAAATAATTTTTTTAAATTGTTAAAATATTTGTGCATTTTTTTTATTCAAAAATACTTGTTATTCAATTATTTGATTTTCATAAAATAATTTTAGTCATAATTTTTTTCTATTGAATGTCATTTCTAACTTTTCTATATATTAATAATCATTAATAATAAATTTGCTAGATATTTTGTCACCAAAAAAAAAAAAATCTGTAATCACTAATCCTTTGTAAAGGTAAGCAATGTTGACGTGTAAATAGGAAAGAACTGAACAAGGCTAGGATATCGAGTGATGGAAGAATAACTTATTTTTTTTAAAGACTGAAGAGTAACTTGATAAATTAAAATATTTTAAAAATCATTCTTTAACAGTTACTTAAGTTGAAAAATATTTTAACATAAGCACAGAAAAGGTATGGTAATACTTATATTTCTCAAGGAATGAGGGTGTAATATACTTCAATGACGTTAAATTAAATTAACTAAACTATATATTTTAACATAAGAAGAGAGAAAAATGTAATAGTTGTATCTCTTACAAAAATAATGTAACTTTCTATATATATATATATATATTTGACAGATTTGTGATTCAAAACTTATTAACACCAATTCTTGAATATTTAAACTCTGGATAGCAATATATATTTAATTCTTTGCGTTTAAATGTGCTTATGGATGGTTTATTACGAATAAGAAATTAAACTACTAAATTTTCAACTGCAGATTTTTTTTTTATATTTAATAGATGTATAACTGAATGAATGTCTTACATTCAAGCCCACTCTTTCTCAAACACTAAAGCAAACTTAACAAAGTGGGGTTAAAAAAAAAAAAGGTAATAGCCTCTATCTGTGGCATTTTTTTATTGATTATATATAAAGATGAGTACTGTTATTTCATTCATTCATTTTTTTTGGTGTTGAGGAAAAGAAAAAACAAACAAACTACTGTCTAGTCACTCTAACGTATAGTTCCCATTTCCCATCATGTACTCAATATCCGTAGGGCATTCCCTAAAGAGTACAGAGACAATTTTATTGTTCCCGTTCTTGTGGGACTAAGAGAAAAATATTATCCACACTCTCAATAAATAAAAAGAGCAATGTTTTTCGAATTTAGCAAGTTCAAGGATGAACTTTGGACACAGTAAAATGACAGCATTCACTCGTTAATCAAATAATCAATAAATGTACCAAATTAATTTATTACAAATTATGATAGTTTGACGCTGTTTAAATAAAATTAATATTTGTTTAATTATTTAATGTACATAAATTTGTTCCATATTGCATGGTACATTAGTTTTACTTTTTTAAAAAAAAAAATTAATTTAACAATCAACCATATTGATAATTAGATGTTTTATGTTATCATTGTTTAACCTCCTAAAGTAATTTTATGCAATATGTAAAATATATGTACAAAATTCTATGTTCTCCACGCATTATCACCTCTTAGTAAACACTTTTTATTAATTTGTATCTCTCTAAAATCAAACATAAATCATCTTATGGATTGACATGTCTTTTTAAATTTTTGAAGAAAAATAGTCATATTTCCATTGTGACAGAATGATTTTATTGTTGTTATCTTGTGCAACTACAACAAGGAAGGTCTCATGTATTTCCTGTACAACCATGTCCCATCAACTAGACCCACAAGCTTGCAATATTGAAACTCATTGATAACTACTAATTGGAATTTGTAATTTTTCTCTTTTAATTTTTTCTTTTTTAACAAATAATTGTTAAATTAACATCATTTGTGTTTTTGTGCAAAAAATATTAAAAGTGATGGATTAATGAAACTTAATGAGTAAAATAAAGCCCATAAAATGCAGGAATAACCAAGGAACGCAAGCTAATTGAGGAAAGAAAAACTAATTAAGGAAAGAAGACTAATTAAAGAAAGCAAGTTAGTTAATTGAGGAAAGAAAGACTAATTAAAAAAATAAGATTAATTGAGAAAAAAATGACTAATTAAGAAAAAAAGTCTAATTGAGAAAAAAAGACTAATTGAGAAAAGCAATAAAGTAGAATAATTAAAGAAAGAATGACTAGTCAAACTAATTTAGAAGTCCGCTAATTTGCACCTATAAGAGAAGAAGGAGAAGACAAAGAGAATACAATCCCTTGTAGAAGGCAAAAGCTAAAAGAAGGAAAAACAAGCAATGAGAGTCATTCATTCCCTCAATTTCCTTTCTTATCTTTTTCCCTTTTACTAAATATTCTTCCTATCTATTTATGAACATTAATTTTGCATTATCCTTTCTTGTGCTTACTATTATTATTTATGACTTAATCACCCATTTGCATGGTAAGTTTTAAGGGTAGCGTTGAAAAAATAGAATTGGAAAAAGGTATCTAAATAAATTTATCATTAGGGATAAGTTGATATTTGTTTAGCGTGTTATACATCTATGTTTTTAATGTAGTCTACTATTTTAGCTCTGCAAAGGGATTTGGAAGAGAAAATAAATAAATTAAGCTCTTTCGTGTGGGGACCAAAGTTAGAGTATACTAGTAGATGCAAGTGCAAATTTGAATAATTATAAATAAAGAAAAGTCATTAACATTGCATCAAGGAGTAGTTATGGTAGGCTACGTTTCCAACATTCTCATCTTCTGAATTTTCTTTTACAATATTATTGGATTTTCTCATCTTTTATGTTTTTAATTAATTAATTTAAATTTATGTTTAATTCTTTTCTTGTTTGATTTAATTTTCAAAAATTTAATTTACTATTTTCTACTACATTTTCCAAATCTTTTTTTTTCTTAATTAAATATTCATATACCTAAGTACAAATAAAGTCTTTGTGGATACGATACTCAGACTTCCATTTTAACTTTACTACTTAGGACAAATTGATGCATTTGTCAATCCATCAACACCCATCGGTACTCAATCTGAAACTCCAAAAAAAGATGATAAAATTTCATGAAACTATTGGGAATAATTGCGTGTGACACTAAAATCCAATACATCATGTAATCCCTTCTAATTCCATTAACAAAGTGTTGTTATTTATTTGTCAATTTTTATATTGTTTGATAAAAATAGTTAACTTGATAAGGTTATTGATTAAAATTAAAGATTTGTTATCATAATAGAGATTATGAAAATGAGAAATAATTCTTTTATAATTTTAATCTAAATTGTTCTTGATTTTAGGATTATTGTGAATATGATATCAATAATTTGAATAGATCTATATGTATTTACACCAACAACTCATCAAAGAGTAGATAACAAAAATAATGTTTGTTCACATAATTGAAGGAAAATTTTGTTACTTAAAAAATGTGTATCCGGGTACACAAATTCATTTTTCTCTATTTATTATGTGTTGTATATTTTGAATGCAAAATAAATCTTAATTTTCTATTACAAGTGTTGGGAACACTTGTATGTAACTATAAAAGAAAACTCTTTATTGTTTAACCTTCTTGTGGTGACATTGACCATGTTTCCTTCTCCACAACTATACTAAGAAGAAATTATTGTATAGCTTGCAACAATCTTGGTAATTGTCTTTGTTAATTATGTCCTACAATAATTGTCAGTTTGTCCTTATTAATTGATTGAATATCGAACAATGCATTAATTGACTTAACACTGCATTTTTTTCCAAAACAAATTGATTGAACATTATTTTTTTCTAGACGATTTGAACTCACATGGCTTGTTTCGAGACAATGTGACTGGACAATGTTTTTTACAAGACGATTTGACTAAACACTATTTTTTTTTTGAATTACACAAATCAATCGTAATTAATTAAGAAGTAATATAAATTGTTGGTGCGATATCAGGCATTGATATGATTGAACATTATTTTTTTTCTAGACGGTTTGAACCCATATTACTTATTTTGAGACACTGTGATTGAATAATGTTTTTTACAAGATGATTTGAATGGACACTATTTTTTTTGAATTACGCCAACCAATCGTAATTAATTAAGAAGCAATCTAAATTTTTTATATTATTGATGCGATCTCAGCTGTTGATATGAGTCATAGAAGAACATTTGATCACCTGACATATATAACATAAGAGTTAGATCCAACTCAACACCTTTGTTTGATATTCACCATATTGCTAAAAATATGGAAAATGTATCTGCTCTTGTGTGTTGCGATAATAACATGATTCCATCATAAAAAGGGATAATGTTTGAATGTTCTAGTGATCATAAAGTCATCACAAGTGAAGACATGTCACTTTATGTCTTAAGAAAAACAGTTTTTGACGACAACAAGGGTTGTAAAATTTTACTTTTTTTTTTATCGTCAACCAATTCACATAGGTGATAGTTGCGTTGAATATGACTATATGAACTTCAAATGTGATGATAATGTGGGAAAATATTTTTCATTTATTCAAAATTTAATACCAAAGTTTCAATTGAGTTGAATACAACTTTTGGGTGCTCTTCATATGAAATCATTGTCCTACTGCATAAACCAAGGAGACCAATAATGATAATGAGATCATTACTTTAATGCGTGATGAATTTGGTGTTACTTTTTAAAAATAAACTTGCAATTTATCATTGAAATTTTATTGTTAATTTTTTTAAAGATTTTATACTTTAATCGTGTTAGTCCTAGAATATTATGATGCTTATCTAAGTTTTTTTTTCTTCAATCATGCAAAGTAGTGCTACATCCATATTTTTTTTAAATGAAAGTAAAATGAAAAAAATTAAAACTATAGTATGATTGAAATATATTTTCTAGAGTTGATTTCCATTTTTAAAAAATATTTTAATCTTTTTATAAAAAAATTAAAATTAATTTGTTGTTAATAAAAGTTTTATTTAACCCATAATTTATATTTATGAGACTAAACTAACATTTAATCTATAAAACATTATAGACATAAATAAAATAACACAAAAAGTCATCTCCATGAGTTATTTATCTAAGTATTCTTTATTTTTTTCGTCTTCTTCAATCTAGATAAACTTAATTTAATTTTTTCTTATTCTTTTTTTTAAGGTAAGTTTAGTTTCAAATTATGCCACGCTAAATATTTCATTTAATGATTAATTGTTTTTTTTAATTATTGAATAAAAATAGATTACAAGTATTTTTTTAAAATAAATTAATTTAAAATAAATCTTTGTATAAAATTGTCAACACTATAGAAAGATTTGAAAATAATTTTAAACAAAAAATTAATACAAAATTAAGTAACAACATATACAAAATAAAATTTTATCTGTTATAAATTAATAAAAAAAACAAATAAAAAACATAAAAAAAACTAGTTAAGAAATCATTTCTTAATTGTGTTAAAAAAAAAGAGACACTTAGAAATTGATTTCTCAGGAAATAATTTCTAAACGTATACTAAAAAAAATAGTTAAGAAATTGATTCTTCATAAAAAAAAATACAGCTAAAAAATCAATTTTTCTCAAATCAATATCTCACCTGTTACAATAATTTATATTATTTGAGTAAATAATTTTTTTGGATGTATTATTTAAATAATTAATTTATATTATTTGGATAAAAAAAAGTCAAAAATTTTGTACAAAAGGAGTATCACTCCACTCAAAAGGCTTATCCCACTAGTATTTTCACATAAAATTCTCTTTTTAAATTGTTCAAACCTTATTCTCCACACAAGACTTAAACAGAAGAAAAAGGAAGAATATCACTCTTCCATGGTTGCCGACGAAGCTTCACCGTAAGTTTTCACTCTCCTCACCACTCACCAATACTTGAGTAATAATTAATTTCCCACCCAATTCTCTGGACTTCAAAATCACTAATAACTTAAAACTTTAAAAGTAAAAGCAAACTTACGTTAATTAATCAGGCTTATGTTGTTAATTAATAATTTCGAAAGAAATATGCCAGATTCGAGACCAGCGAGATGCTGGCAACGTTCCTGACGTCGACGCCGCTGCTATCGGAGTCATGGCAGCTGTGCACAACCGCCGCCGCCGCCGCGCCTCGGAGTTTCGTGACCGAGCAACGCGGTGGCGGCGTGGTGTACGTGGCTTTCCCCGGGGTCGAAATGGTGGCGGCGTCGACGGACTCTAGCTGGAGAAACTTTGTGGCGTTGGATAGCATCGGCGACATGCCACTGTTCTCGGCGCGTCGTCTCAACAAGGAAGGCGATGAGCCTGTGATGGTGCATGCTGGGATGCTGAATCTCTTTTCCATCTTTTTCGAACCATTCCAAAAACAGGTTTGTTAATTCCTAACTCTCATGCTTATATTATACTTGCATATGATTTTTTTCTTCTTCCTTTTTTATTTTGTTACATCTACGTTACTTATCACGTTCCTTCGTTACTTTTTCTCTCTTTTGCTTTTGTGATTATATCATTCATCCTTCCTCCTTTCTTATGTTAAGAAGAGTTATTTGAGAGGTACACATGTGAACTACGAGTCACCGTGTATAAGAAAGTTTGACACCACACTTTAATCCAAAACCGGTTTAGATTTATATATGGTACTCAACCTTTTTACTTATACCCGATGTGAGACTTCACGCGTAACCCAATAATGATATCACTTATTATGTTTATCATTTTAATTTATTTTTTCATCTCTTGTTCTTTCTCATCCTTACACTCCAAGATGGGGGCTATGCCAACATTTTCCTCTTTTGCTTGAAGAGGTTCTGTGCATGGTTGTTCACAGAAAAAAAATAGCATTCTATATTGACGGCTTACGTGTGACGAGATTGGTGCCGGTCGTGCCACTCTTTAATTTCTGAACTATACACTATACACTATACAGAGCTTATTAATAGAATAAGAAGTCAATCATAAAGAGAACAATAAAACTGAAATTTAAAATTCAAGATTAAAGTTGAAAAGAAAATAAAGGAGTTATTATTGTACAATAATTTCTCTTTATTTTCTCATATTATTTGTCATGTTTTACTTTTTCTATCTTCCTTTTCAGTTTTCATTCTAAAACTAAAGTATACATTCAATATTTTTCAAAGAAAAGCCTAAAGCCTAAGAGTGACACGATAAATAATATTAACATCCTTCCCATCTCGGTTTCACACCAATTTTCCTAGGTAGATATTATCTCCTTTTTTTGTGTGTGTGTGGTAGTTAAGCCGTGAATATGAGAGTGACTATATATGCAAGAATTATAATGCAAAGAAGAATAAATGGAACATGATAGAAAAACTTCAAAGAAAATTTCATTTTCCATCGTTTATTCAATTTACTTTGAACAACCTTAATATTTTTACTTTTTATTTTTGTTATTTAGCACAATTAATAAAGTTTTTTTTTGCAGTATTAATAAAGTTAAAAGACATCAAATTTAATGAAATTGAGCGAACTCATTCAGTTTGTAAACATGGACTAAAGCTTGCTTAAATAACACTAATTATTCTAATTTTTGGCGGTTGCATATCAATTATCCTTGCCATAGAGGTTTTAGATACTAGAAACTAGTATTAGTACACTACTATCATAAAACTACTTTAGTAACTACTAACTATGTTTTACCATTCATCAAACTAACTTAATAGTTACACTAGTTTGCTATTTTGCAACATTCATTCTACGTACAATATATTTTAGATTTCACAAGATCCGCAACTCCAAACTCAATTAAACGTCCTAGGTAGTTAATCAATGCGTCTAATCGTCCATTTGTTATCATCATTTGGAATCAATCAAGTTTCTGAGGAATAAGAAGAAATACTTGGACTAGAGTCTTCAGCTCGAAAATGTTTACCTTTTGTGTCGGATAGTATCATGGATTGGTCGCGTCACTCGGTGTTTTATTCGAGAAATTCTTGATTTTCTGGCCTTTATTTAACTCTAAATATAAAGTAGGGTACGAAAAGCAAAGAAGATTTTTGCCGTGTGAAGTACTCTCGTGCCAAACATAGGTCCCCTTAAAAAAGCTCTCAATATCATTTTTGTACATGGGTCCCCTTAAAAAAGCTCTCAATATCATTTTTGTGTTTTTGCCAATATATGTGTACTACCAACCAAGCCATTATGAGATAGTCTCTAGTAATATTCCAATTTGAAATTGAAGTCTCACACAGTCACACTATTATGGAGCAATTATTTGCAATTAAATAATGCTATTGACGAAAGATTCCAAGTGGGATAGATTTTTCAGAGTCAATGAAGAAATTATACACCATCCATTATTCTTATTTAATATCTTCATCATCATTAGATTATGTGTGCAAAATGATAGGAGAAAATCACTACCATTGACTTGGGAAAACCGGAAACAAATCATTTATATTAATTTATCATCTGGTATCCTTTTTCTTTTTTAATTTTGAATAAAGAATGTTTATCAGAGTTTTTGTTTTTGCAGCTTATGGTTATCGTGCATCAATATTTTTGTAATACTCTTTTAATAATTTAGAATTCAAATATGTGCATTTTTGTCCAAAAAATAAATTAAAAAATTGCCTTAAGCATCAATTGGAAAAAATGCTAAACATAACTGATTATGTTACTTTAAAAACTAATTTTACATCCTACAAATCTTGAAAGATATTTTTTAAAAGAAAAATATAATAATTTTAATGAAATGTTTTTATTAAATTAATAAATGTCTTATCTAAAAATTTGCTTAAATCTGTATCAATGTTGGAGTCTTCTTGGTCGAAGAGATCAGAATAAGAAAAACTAAATCCATGCATGTTAAGGTTAAGAAACAAATTGTTTTTTATTTTACAGAAAAGAAACAAATTGTTATGTATAATATATTTGTTCAACTTTTATAATATAAATCTTATAAGTCATATTTACCCTGATTTTAATTGGTTAATAGTATAAAAAAATTGTAAAGCATACAATTTAACCTCATGGAAAAAAATATAGAAATATTATAAACGATGCACTTCGGATCGGTTTACTTCATCATTTTTAAAAAAATAAGATTTAGAAAATAGTCCAAACCGAATAAAACAAAAATCCTTTTTTTTTCAATTTTTTACTTAACAGTTTGTTTTTTTTTTTTTAACGAGTTTAATGGATTAGATTAAATTTAAGCACCCATATCCTTTAACAAGAAGAGATGTGTTTGTGATCATAATCCTTCCATGGAAAAAGGGACCTTGATTAATCCAAAATTACACTAAAAAGTAAATAAATTCTGACCAATAATTATTTTTGTCAAGGATCAAACTCAAATATTATCCAAATAATTCAACCTTAACTTCAACATATTAATTTTTTGTGTCTGATCACTTGGTTAAAAAATGCCTTTCATTTTCACAAGTCTTGCTTCTTCAATTCAGTTTCAGACCATATGAAATCTAAATCATTTTATTCATCAATTCAATGATCCATATTACAATCTTAAAACAGTTTCTTTTGTTACTGCATGTTCCTTAGATTTGTTTTCCTAGAATCTTATTCCTAACTAACTAACTATAATGTTACCATTCAGATGTTGGCAATCATGGGAGACACCAACACCAAATTCATTGTCATAACTGGCCATTCCATTGGAGGAGCCACAGCCTCTCTATGTGCTCTTTGGCTACTATCTTACCTTCACCAGATATCTTCCTTTATGTCCGTGTCAGTCTTATGCATCACTTTTGGTTCACCAATGCTAGGGAATGGTTCTTTCTCACGTGCTATTCTCAGAGAAAGATGGGGTGGTAACTTCTGTCACGTGGTCTCAAAGCATGACATAATGCCAAGGCTTCTCTTTGCTCCCATAACCTCTTACACTACTCAGCTAAACTTCCTGCTTCAGTTTTGGCAACTGTCCATGACTGATCCAGGCTTTGGGAAGCTTGCAATTTCAATTTCTGACCAACAGAAAGAGTTGTTCGACTTTGTGATGAGTCACTTGGATGCAGCCACACACTATGGTGAAGGGTCTGCACATGTTTGGTTTCACCCGTTTGGGAGCTACCTTTTTGTTTCATCAGAAGGAGCAGTGTGTGTGGATGGTGCAAATGCTGTTATAAAGATGATGCATTTGATGTTTGCATCAGGTTCTCTTGCTTGTAGTATTGAGGACCATCTGAAGTATGGAGAGTATGTTAAGAATTTGTCTTTGCAATTCTTGAACCAGAACAATTCCATGCAGGGGAGCATTCACGATTCAAGCTATGAAGCAGGACTTGAATTGGCGGTTCAGTCTTCAGGTTTGGCTAGCCAGGTAAATGCACTATCTTGTCCCTTCACTATGGAGAAATTATTTCACGGTCTGAGACTATCATGGACCCCGCTACGTGATACATAGTCGAGTTTTATATTTCTTTCTGATAAATTGAAAAACTTGACTATATGTCACGTGAAGATTGACTAAGACCATAGATGCGTGGTGGTCTAAGACTTACATTCTTACGATGATTTCTCAGCCACTATGTGATGTTTCTTCCACTCTATCTTTTTTCACGCAAACACCAAAATGCCAATTTATTTTATTGAACATAAATTGACTTTGAGAATGTAGCATGAATAACTTTGTCTTCTCACTAACATAGTAATATTATTATTAGCTATACACATGATTCATAATTTTCACTAGAAGAAGGAGATTCACTGAACAAATAACTTCCATTCTACTATATATAGGAATCAGAAATCGAACCTGCCAAGGAGTGCCTTAAGATGACAAGGAGGATGGGTCCATCACCAACCAAGAATGCTGCTAACTTAGCAATTACATTATCAAAGTTTGTGCCTTATAGGGCCGAAATAGAATGGTACAAAGCTTGGTGTGACCAGCAAGTTGATCAAATGGGATACTACGACTTGTTCAAGAGGAGAAGGAGCACTTCGAGAATGACCATGAAAGTCAACATGAATCGTCACAAACTTGCCAGATTTTGGAACAATGTGATTGAAAAACTGGAGACAAATGAGCTGCCTCATGATTTAGCGGTGCGGGCTAAATGGGTCAATGCTTCACATTTCTACAAACTATTGGTTGAGCCACTAGATATTGCAGAGTATTATGGGAAGGGGATGCACACAACCAAGGGGCATTACATACAGCATGGCAGAGAGAGGAGGTATGAGATTTTTGATAGGTGGTGGAAGGATGGAATGGCCAACACGGAAGAAAATAATGAGAGGAGGAGCAAGTTTGCAAGTTTGACCCAAGATTCATGCTTTTGGGCAAGGGTGGAGGAAGCAAGGGAGTGGTTGGACAGTGTCAGAAGTGAGAGTGACACAACAAAGCTGGCTGTGCTGTGGGATAACATTGAGAAATTTGAGAAGTATGCTATGGAACTTGTTGATAATAAGGAGGTGTCTGAAGATGTTCTTGCCAAGAACTCAAGTTACAGTATATGGCTGGAAGATTTAAGAGGACTGCGGGAACTCAAAGCAAAGGTGAAGAGGTTTTCACACCACTTTAACCCGTTTCTGGATGGAGAAGTAATTCCTTAATAATTTAAGATGAAATCAATAAATAAGCTTAACTTTGTAGTCAGTAATATGCCTATGAACTACTTGTTTGCAAAAATAACTAGTGTGCTTATATGGATCAGTCAAATCTGTATTTCACTTAAATGCTTACAAGAAGTGTGGCAAAAACAAATCAGTTATCCTTCTTACCTTTTTGAACTGAATGATGGCATGGCGATTCCAACAATATTGTTCACCATAGAATAGAACATAGAAGTCAGATGAACACAGGAGAAAGAGATCAAGGATATCACACCATGCCATTTTGAATGTCAATATTCCTAACTGGCCCTGTGAACCATTTTCTAGCATCCAATAGCCACCAAAGCATTATTATACCCAAACCTACCCCCAAAGCAACTGGTGCATAATTAAAAGTATCCCAAGTAATTGGATATAGAGTTGGCAAAAGGAATACAGAACATGTGTAACAAATCCATAGGAATGCCACCAGACAGACTGGTCTTCTTGCCTTGCCTAAATAAAACGGCCCGGGCTTGAAGTTCTTCTCAGACATGACAAGCCTTGCAAAGATTGGAACTGCATAACCACCAACCCATCCGATTGTACATATTGAAGTTATTGCAGTAAAGACTACATTGACCTTCAAAATTGGGAGACCAAGAAGAATGCAGATTGCAGCACAGAGCCACACTGCATTTGAAGGAATTTTGTACTTTGGGTGCAGTTGCCGCCACAAGTGTGAAAAAGGAACTCCCTTGTCTCTTGACAAAGCATAGACCTGAAAATTGTTTGTGATACACCATAAAATAAGGAGTCATTGTTCTCAATATCTTTTTTGGCTTAGACACTAGCATACAGAACCTCATTGCTTGTCAAAGATTTAGTAATATGTAACGAAAGCAAAAAAATTGATAATCTACGACTACTACTTTTCGTAAAAGATATACACCACCTTGCCGAACCTAATAACCAAAAAGGAAAAAAAAATGCTTACCACTCTGGCAGCACTTGTAGTAATTGAAAGCCCACCAAAAAAGAATGAACCCCAAATGACAAATAGTAGAATGATTGCTCCAGCAGAATTGTGATATCTTCCATGAAATGCATCATAGAGTATTTGTGCTGGAACAAATGCTCCAGCAGTCTCATTGTTTGGATCATAAAGGTAACCAAAATCCTGCATGAGAGTTAAGAAGTGGCGTTACTAACTTACTATCATCATCCTTTGGATCATAAAATCATTTTCCTTGGGAACATAAACCAAAAGTGGTGCTTATTGCTTGGTTATTTCTTCAAGATTTTTATTGCTAACTTATTGTTACATATGTTCACCTGAATGCTGAATGTAAGTGCCAAGATGTAAGCCCATCCAAATACTGTAATGATCCCAATACTACCTAGTATTGCAATAGGTCCATTCTTGTCTGCACCTTTGGTTTCTTCAGTTAGATGTGCTGCAGCATCATAGCCATAGAGGGAATACTGGCTGACAAGAAATGATAGAATAACTGCATATGGTTTGCTTGATACTCCTGTTGATTCAGGGGCTAATTCCAAATGGGTGAATACAAATGAAGCAGATTTTGTAGTTAGTGCTACCAGAGGTAACATTATGACTATCACCAATCCACCAATAAGCTGACACAGAATAAATGAGTGTGTTACCTCCTTAATAAACCAAAAAACCTTAAAATTGTCGAGCTTGAGCATATCATGAAGTAGATTTCAGAATATATTTTATAGAAATGAACAATTATTAGCTATAACATATGCAGAACCATAAGTATTTTTGTGTTAATCATAACATCAAATTAAAATACATCTTTCTCTTTCACTGCCAAGGGTATCATGTCTAATGAGTTGGTTTGGTTTGGTTTTAGGAAATAAAAAAAATTTAAGCTAGTAAAAAATGGATTGGATCAGTTTGTTTTGCTTTTGCTATTTCTTCTTTTATTGTACCAAATCTATACCAGACAAACCTGATCAAAAACATATTGGTTTGGTTTGATTCATTGGCTTTATTTTTTTAAAAAAAATTTAAATATTAGAGAGGGGTTAGAGTTAGTTATTTGTGATCCAAAACATCGTCACATTGTGTATATCAATAAAAATATGAAAATTGCTAACCGGTGCCCTTAGAGAAGTTATTAAGAAAACAAAAGTAGAGAATTTTTATATGAAAGGGCAACATTTTTTTGGCTTATTGGGTGAATCAAAACCAATTGACACCCCTTACTCCTGTTCTTTTACTAACAGAATAAGCAAGCTTAGGCCATCCTATGGCAGTTATAAGTGTATACAAGGAAGTAATAGTACCTGCCACCATATTGAAACTATATCGATCAAGGCAATCACTTCCAATGCAAATGTGTTTAGTGCTGCCCATATAACAGTGAGGCCAATGTACATACATAAGAATAGCCATTTCGGAGTGAAGTACCCTCCACCTTTATTTGTGCCAGTTGAGAGTAGGATTATACTCTGCAATGTTTGTGATCCTGCATATGCCTTTTCCAACCATGAAAAGCATGAGTTACCATGTAAACATTCTCTGAAAATATTGAGTACAAATTTCAACAAAGTACCTGAGTCCCTATCCCAGCTATAAGCCCTATAGTCTCAAGCCAAGCACAGCACCATGAAGAAAATGGTCCCCATTTTGGACCAGCTAAATGGGCAGCCCAAAAGTACAGAGAACCAGTTGTCTGTTAGATCGAATTGGAAATGAAAGTTAGTTCTGTAAGTTACTAAATTCATTTACTCATTTGTATGCAGCCTAATCAAGTACTTTTAGGATGTCAATTTTCCTATATGTAAAATGTTTTTTTTTTCTTTCTCCACTGATATCCTCTTTCAAAGTCAATCCTATTTAAAACATTGTTTGTCACTAAATATTGACACCTTTTCCTGCTAAGATTTGAACCTTGGTTCGTGATATTACAAAAAAACTAACACCTTTTGCTAGACCCAATTCCCATTGGTCAAAAAGGCTATTAATGACTTTATATTTTATAAATTGAAAATGGCATATTTTCTTTTTTCAAACATCATGGATTCTGTTCAAGATTGAAGCAAATTCAGAATAGCTAGATCTGTAGACTGTAAATATCTGTCAACTCCCCTTTAATTGTATTATCAGTTTGATATATTTGAAATGCTATGACATTCTATAATTAAAAAAGCTTATGTAGAATTATATTTTAAACTTGTAAGCCTTAAAGTGCTGCCACTACAAACAACTTGCACAAATCAATTTTATGAGAAGAGACAAACCGGGAAGGATGAGCATATCTCAGCCATTGCAATCCCAACAAACCAAGTGAAGAAAGAAACCACTATCCACCCCCATACAAGAGTTGCAGGGCCTGCATATTGAAGACTAGAACCATAGAGAGGTGTAATTCCAGTGAAAAGGGTCATTGTGGAAAATGATATCGCCAAAGTTTTGAACATAGTCTGCACCATAAATTGAAAAGCAAACCATATTTAACTAAAACAAAACTGGGATCAAGAATAAGCTCCATCAAACACAAGATGGCAAAAATAAAAAATAAAAATAACAAAATAAAATACCATTTCTCTTCTCAGTTCTTGCTTGTAACCAAGCTCATTGAGCCTCTTCTCTGCTGAATCCATAGTTGTGTTTCCTGTCACTTCTGCAAAGCTGTTTTCACTCCCCATAGAACCAGGTTTCAGTTGAGGAGTTCCCTACGTAATATGAAAAAAAAAGAACAAAGAAAAAAGAAAAAACCTCACTGCAGAGTTCAGAAACCTCATAAATATAAGCAACAGAGATTGCAAACAAGAAGTAACGAACAATATTTGACTAGTCCCACTAATGTTTCAGTTGAAAGATTCAATCTTTGTAGTTGCAATATTTGAATGGTCTTTCGTGGCAAGTAACAAAGACAAGCAATAAGTTTCGTGCTTCTTTTTCAACTCATGCGTCAGTGTTTTCTCTCACACTATGAAAGAGAAAACGGTTTCATACCTGCCATTTTTTTTTTGTTGCTTTCACTTGTAACTTGAAAAGTGGATGCATCAGCGTAGAGTTTCTTATAATAAGCTAACATAGTAATAGGTTAGTTTCAAATAGTCAAAGAATTGTGTGTCATTTGTCGCTTTGTGTATTATACTAATGCTACAATGATGAATTGGATTGATTTATTGCATCTAGGTTTGAAATATATTTATTGATTTCCATTGTTGGACTTTGCCTTCGTTGGCAATTTCAGAGGGAAGTGCACACAGAAAAAGATAGATCATACAGATGGAATTTAATAAAAAAAAGTGTTCAATTCTAGGGAGGATCAAGAACATATCTAATCGTCATGTTCTCATATTCCCTATTAGTACAGGTAGCTTCTATATCACATTATTCTGAGAAAAATATTGTCCAGTATGACACCTCTTTTAAATACAGTTTTTTTTGTTAGCCCAAATTTATAGAAAATTATGTATGTCATACTTCTATTTAGTACGATTATTTGTTATTCATAATTTTATAATTTTCAATCAATTTTAAGTAATAATGAAAAAACATGTTATAAAAAGTAGTACTATGTTAAAGAATTTATTGGTAAGGGGTAAAGACTCATCTCTCCTGCATATGTTGGGGTTGCAAAACAGCATGCATGCTAAATTATGGTGACACAGTTCAGTTGGATGTAAGAGGAAATATTTAATCATAAATTAATAAATAATTCGTTGACTCAATATACTGCATGTGACATTATTCCTCTCTGTCTAATTTTTAAGCAAACCTTCCGCCTGAAAATTTGGTTAGTTTGGGTCAGAAATCAGATTCATATACCCGAATCAGTAGGTTTCTTCTATAAAATGTTGGGCCATTTTTTTAGTCAGAAGAGAAAAGTATATCATTAACATGAAGCTTCAAGGGGCTCGTGATGTTTATATTATCTCATTGAAAAATTTGAAGCAGCTTAAGATTTCTGGTCAAAGGAAGCCTTTAAAACCAACCATTATGACACATAATTACATATACAAGAAGTGATCATCAAAATCTTTGCCACGAGAAAGGACAAGATAACTTGAAACGCATAAATAACTAATGACTAGAAATTTAATACTCATGAGTCATGATGAATTCCTGGCTATCCAAAATCCCGACTATAATAGCAGGACTTCACAGTATATTGATCAGGAATGTTGCTGTGTCAGTTTCCGCAAATTTGAAATTCAGTGCACATTGCACAACTATATATTTTTACATTTTTCTCAGATAACCATTGGAGAAAATAGAAGCGTGGAAGGGGGGCTCAACCACTATGTATATTAAGTGTTATTGTGCTAGTGCAGAAATAAGACTTCAAAGAGATAACTGTATGCACAGCAAAAACAATTGCAAGTAATGTCAGTTTGTCACATATTAGCATTCACCTAGGAAATAATCAATTTGGAAAATCACCACCCAAATCTATTTTTTCCTTTTAACTAAAGTAGTATGCCGGTTACAAGTATGGTGGTAACACTAGAATTAGTTTAATGTTTACTTCAAATTTTCAGTCAGCTTTGACTTTCAATGAGGGATTTGAACACAAGTCATTAGCCATAACTTAGGAATCAAATTAAAATTCAAGAAAGAATAAAAAAATCATAAGAACCGAATTTTCCATGCCACAGATTAAGCTGCTGCATCAAAGGAATGAAGAACTTGCTCTAAAATCATTCTCTTATGTGGGTCAAGAGGACTCTCTGGTTTATCAGAGTGAACAATATTTAGAAGATATAGCTTCTTTGAGGCCACAAAAGCTGCAGAAAAGATCCTCTTCATCCCTCCCCGAGTACTATCAACCTTGTATTCAAATTCATAAATTTGCAACCCTCCCTCCCCTGATCTTTCTGCAACTGTAATCAACTCGGCCTCCTTTGTACTTTCCTGAATGTCAAGGCAATAACTAATGGAAGTTAATACATAATACAATGACATAGATATTTGATATCTATCCACCAATTCTAAGAACACAAAGTCATGTATTACTATGAGCAAACAAGGTACATGCTGGGATTTGAAGTACTATATGAATATGAAATGGCCAATTTCTTGCAAATATGAACTTAACTCATTTAGCTCTATGTTAAATGCTCTATGAATATGGAATGCTCATTTTTTGTCAATAAAGTAACAGAAATGTTTGCTTAAAGTCAGCATATAACTCCTGCTTTGCTTATCTCTTTGTACCTATACTCTTTGCATACAGCATTGCTAACTTTGAAATCATTTTAAAAAGTGCAACAAAGGATCTAACAAAAGCTAAAGAGAATTTCAGCTCCTTTTTCCCTCATCTGCGGTCCAGGACTTGTTAATGTAGTAGAATTCTTCTAGAAGATCACAACTTACAACCAAATGCTCAACTTTACCTTACGTCTTTCTGCTTGTAAAAGCTTATCAGCAACGAACTGAGGAGTCCCAAACTCTTCAAGAGTCTTAAGACGAACTGGGTTTACCACAACCCCAATATTGTTACTTCCCATATCTGCCTCTTGAAACAACACAGTTGCCCCTGCTTTATCAACCTGTTAAACCACATTAGCAAAGACTGTTCCTTTAAGAGAAAAAAAAAATACAATTATTCATGATATGCTTATTTTGTCTTCGCCATAAACACAATGGTAAAAAATCAAGGGATGTCAGTTTCATGTCATTTCTGTTTCCTGCTCATTTCCTAACAGTTTTTCCTTTATTTTTCTCACTTTCTAGTTGAAATTGTAGTTATATTATTGTTACTATTGAAATATTATTTTATATTATTAATAAATACTATTATATAACAATCAATTCCCACTTGCAACAAGTATCTATCAATTTTGCTAACTCTCTAATTGTGTGAATCACTAGAAATTATTAGGTAATCTTGGACTACCATATGTCTATGGTCTCCACCAATTTCTACATGATAAGTATTCAAGTTTTGTAACTTATCATAAAGAATTAATTGCAGCCAAGTACATATCATATAGAGATTAGTAGGAACCATAATGATCCCAAACCACCTAATAATTTCTTGTTTTTTATTTATCAGTAAATTTGTTAGTTTTGGTTAGCAGGACGGATTGAACCCGCAACTTTTCCCTCTTTCCTCTCCTTCTTAACCACCCAAACAACTTTATATCTCCACCTAATAATTTCTTGTGAGTTACACTCTTGGACGACACACTAATCAACATTGACATAAACTATATGGATGAGTTAGGAATATATCAACCTATTTCTATGTTTACAAGTCATTTTAGAACATCTGAACATGCATAATCATCATTGCCGAGTGCACAAGTCAATATATTAGTTTCAACCAAAAAGGGAGTAGTTTAGTTTACCTTAGTCCAAGAAGAGGGTGTAAGAAGAGTGAAACCTTCCTCGGAATCCGTGTATCTCTGAAGCTCCAACTCCTGAGCCAACAACAGTGCATCACGTGCATTTGGCATCAACACACCCTCACCCCACAGAAACGTCGTGAGAAGAATGCTAAGGTTGAGGTTCCTCTTACTAAAAGAGAGTGCTAAGTGCATGTCTTTGTTGGATTCATAAATGCAGGTAGGTGAAGTGCATTTGGGCAACAAGATTGAGACCAAGGTTCTGGAAGAAGCATAAGTGGATTGAGTTTGAGAAAGTTGGTGGAAGAAACTGCTGCGTAAAAGGGCAGAGCAACTTCTCAAAGCCATTATTATATTTTGCAAAGTTTAAGGATTTGGTTTGAGGTTTGTTTTGTTGGGTTAAATTTCAATGATTCATCGTCATAGGATGAATCGAAGTTAGAAGGTGTTCCTGAATCGCGTTATCCAGATTTCTTCTTTTCAATCTCTCCCACTTTCTAAGATTATGTTGTCCAAAAAATTTCAGACTTTATCTATTGGATTTTATTTTATTTTATTTTTCCCTTTCTTTTTCATCCACTTTTTCTTTCTTTTCCTTGCTCTACATGGTAAATTCGTTTTATGTTATTTTCTATACACCCTCTTCTTTACAACTATTAAACTTAAATTTACTTTATGTATATATTTGAAAAAAATCTCACTAGTACATATATTATCTGATCACAAATTAATTTGGAAGGATTACACATCACAAATAAAATTTTAATCATCTTCTTTATAAAAACTTGGATAATGATAATGAATTAAATTTGTGTTGATAAATTCTAAAATACTATATTTGTATTTTTGTAGTCATCAAAAGATTAGTCTAATTGTAATTGGTAAGGATCCATACAACTTACCTTAATTTACGTATAAAAAAATATATTTATTTATGAGTATCTATTTACAATTTATAAAAGATGGTATTTCATATTACGTTTTCACGTTAGCGAAAATGATGATGTGGAAGAAGAAAAATATTCTTCTATTGAGTGATACTCATAATCTTCTAAAATCTTATATAATACATTTTAATTGAGTGATACTCACCTCCAAATACCTTAGTCTTCTGCATTCCCTTCTACGTACCTCCTCTCCATCTCAAGGTTTTTCGCATACAATTTCGTCCACTCCCAGATCTTCAGCGCAGAAGAATCTTCTAAAATTCGATCGCTTCACTCATTCGTGTTTCGCTTTCTTCAGATTTTCATCAATATTAGAGATTCTACGTTCGCGATTATGATGATGATGCTATAGCAGCAGTATTTCGTGAACCATATTCACATCAAAGACTGAATCGCAAGACCTTCAATCACATATGGCAACCGACAATAACCTCAATTGTTGGATAAGTGACCTCAAAATAATTAAGAAATGAGGGTTGAATTAATTATTAATGTGTCTTGACTAATTAAAAATTATCCTTCTTAATGTTACTAGATTCAATTAGGCTTTACTACTAAGTTATGAGAAATTAAAGAACAGAAACAATAACTTAGACAAAAGTAAAGCGAAAATAAAAAGTACACAGTGGAAAAGTAAAGAGTGTAGGGAAGAAGAAAACAAATACATGTTTATACTGGTTCCGCAACAACCTATGCCTACATCCAGTCCCCAAGCAACCACTGGTTCTTGAGATTTCCAATAACCTTGTAAAATCCTTTACAAGCAAAGATCCACAAGGGATGTACCCTCCTTTGTTCTCTTTGAACAACCAAGTGGATGTACACTCTACTTGAACTGATCCATAAGAGATGTACCCTCTCTTGTTCTCAGTATTACAACCCAAGTATATGTACGCTCTACTTGTACCACAAAGGATGTACGTTCCAATGTGTTAAGACAAAGAATTCTTAGGCGGTTAGTTCCTTGAATCTTTGTAAGGGGAAACAAAAGATATCTCAGGCGGTTAGTCCTTTGAAATCTTTTGTTTAAAGGGAAGAGGAAGAATCAAAAGAATTCTCAGGCGGTTAGTCCTTTAAATCTTTTGTCAAGAAGGGGAGGGAGAATCAAAAGAATTCTCAGGCGGTTAGTCCTTTGAATCTTTTGTGTTTTCTGCAGAATTTCCACTTGCAGAAAAAACAAAGTTTTCAAACAAAGTTTAGAAAGATTTTTGGCAAAGAAAAAGCAATGAGCAATGGTTAGAAAAAGATTGTGAAAAAAAAAATTATTTTGAATAATATCATATATGTCTTTTGAATGTGTGCCAAAGTTATGTTTTTATAGACTCTTCATGTCTGGTCAAAGAAACCATTGGAAGAGTTGTGACGTTAGAGAAAACCATGTTAAGAGTTATAACTCTTAACTTTTTCTTCAAAACTATTCACTGGTAATCGATTACCACAAATGTGTAATTGATTACACAATGCATTTTATGAAAAGTTGTGACTCTTCACAATTGGATTTGAATTCCAACGTTTAAATTTACTTGTAATCGATTACTAATACAGTGTAATCGATTACACTGTTTGAAAATCATTTTGGAACATTGCAAATCATTTGAAAATATTTTGAAAACCAAATTGGCCACTTGTAATCGATTACCAGAGAGTAATTACTCTGGTAACTTAGAAAATTTGAAAAAATTCTTTTGTAAAGCAAAACTGTGCTATTTGGTTTTTGAAAAATTCTTTTAATATTTATCCTATATAAAGTCTTGACTTGTTGCTTCTTGATTTCTTCTCTTGAATCTTGAATCTTGGATTGGATTCTTGATGCTTGATCTTGAAGTCTCGAATCAATCACTTGGGCTTTTGGAGTCATCAAAATTATTTGGTTCATCATCATGAAGCTTGCTTCTACATCAATCAGACGAATTTGGGGTTGTGCGAGCCTCTTCGCATCAAACCCTGAATCGCATGACACTCCATGAAACCTCGGTCAAACCCTCCGAATCGCGCGACACTCGACGAAAACTCGGTCAAACAAATTTGGGGATGTGCAAGCAGCTTCACATAAAAGACTGAATCGAAGGACACTCTCCCAATTGTAGACACTCCAAGAAACCTCGATCAGACCCTTTGAATCACGCAACACTCGACGAAAACTCGGTCAAACAAATTTGGGGATGTGCTAGCATCTTCACATGAAAGACCGAATCACAGGACACTCCTCCAATCACATACTGCATTGTATAGTGAAAGCCTTTCCACAATCGCATACTTCAAAGTTTTGGTCCTACACACAAGCAAGACTTTTGATACTTATTTTTGTTGATTTTTATTTTCACTTTTGTGATATATTTATTTTTCTGATGCGTAGATTTTCCCGTTGTAAAAAATAATTCTGCTAAAAAATATTCAAAAGATAGATGCAAAAATATGAAAAGAGGATAGACACTGCAAAAACACAATATAACTTGGAAAGAAGAAGGGGATTAGCAGAGAGGTGCATCCAAATGATGGTATGTAAACAATTTATATTTTTTTCATATGCAAATTATTTTTTGTATTAAATTGAAATTCAAATTCAAATTAGTGATTGGAATTTAAATTCAAATCTAATAGACATAAGTTTTTGATTTTTGTCCTCTTCTTTTATATTGACATTTTATAAGCCAGAGACCAAATGCACAGACACGCACACATACTTGTGTGAAAGTTGAACTATTAGTGTTTTATATAATTTTAAGTGAATGTGAACTTTTGTTAGACTTAATTAATAAGGTTGATGAATTTGTGTCTCTGGAATGTTCCTTTGTTTAAATAATCACATTGCCTTACTTTAGGGATACATGTAGACATTTTAAAATATATTGTTAGTCCTTGGTTGACAACAATAGAACATGGTCTTGGAGAAAAATAAGCATAAGAGTCAAAGGTGTAACTCAAAGGCATCAGATCAACATTCGAACGTGTATCACCTAGAAACTTAAAATATGCTAATTTTAACAAATAAAGTCATTATATATTTTGTTAATTTATTTATCTCCACATTTTTTAATGTATACGCATGCTTATTATATATGTTGCTTCATGAAATTTTATTTCACCTCCAAGAGTTCAAGGAGTTGGTTATGAATATCACGTTCTTTTCTCAATATTAAGATAATTGATCAATGTGACAGAGGTTTCATAAATTCTAATAATAGGTCCAAATGTAGCAACACAACTTTGCATCTTCCAAGGACATTATACAATCATGGTTACTTAAGACTCGCATTCCTCTTTTAGAAGAGAATGTTCTTAATACAAACTTGTAACTACAATCTTCAAGGAAGTTTTTTTCTAACTCAACTTTATGGTTAAACAATGTTTTTCACAATTTATGAATAAATTTTAACTTAAATAAGATATGCTTAATTGTTCATTGCCTACAGGTAAAAAAAAGACTTCAAGGAGTTGGTTATGAATATCACAATCTTTTCCCAATATTAAGATAGTTGACCAACGTGACAAAGGTCGTCTTGGAGATGTTTGACCATTTGGTTAGCCAACGACAAAAACATAAAGATGGAGAGTAGTTGTGAGAATAATTTGATGGAACACCTGTATCAAGTAATTAATCTCCTTTCATCTTGTAGCTATTTGATATAGTTTAAATTATTTTTTTTAATAATAATACAAATAAATTATATAAATATTATTTAACTATAGTGAGTAGTTGAGTGTCAATTTTTATCCCCTATTTTCATAGTAAGATAATGTGCATTATATTATATTTTACCATGACAACCTAACTATGATTAGCATGACACAAAACTTGCATAAATGTTACTTTTAAATGAATATACAATATCATGGGTTTGCTTGCTAATATGATCTAATTTTAATATTTTAGCATATATACTTCATGAGTGGTTGATGTTCAGCTATTGGTTTGGCCTATTGGTCTTCCACTACCCTATGTCAAACGTGAATTTATGATTATTTTGTAACTTTAGGAATATATGCCATGTCAAAGGTGAATTTATGATTATTTTGTAACTTTGTCTATAATTTAATTTGGACTCAAACATGCACTATAATTGATTGGTGTGTAACGGAAGTGTGTAGCAATCACTTTGTTTAGAATTAGTATTAATGCTATCAAAACATTAGACCATGTTTTATCATGTTGTATGCAACTTAATATCCATGCTCATTCTCTTTTCTTTTTGTTCTAACAAAATACATAGTATTTTTCGGCGTATCCACCACCATTGTTATCAAGTTAATCACCTAGAGTAGCCTGAACTTTGGCTTAAGCTCCTACTGTAACTCCTGCTTATGCTATAACTTCTACTTTTGTTGCGGCTTCTTGATACATAAGGTGACCTACAGTATGATCGATCTCTATACTTTCTATCCCTTGGTGAGATTGACAAGAATCATAATAAGGTGAGTATAAACACTGTGGATCATCAAAAATGAAATTTTACGTAATGTAATAACTAACATGTAATGTCGCCTTTGTCTTGGAGGACAATAGTCTCAATTAGGTATCACCCCATTTTAACAAATAAAGTCATTATATATTTTTGTTAATTTATTTATCTCCATATTTGTTAATGTATACGCATGCTTATTATATATGCTGCTTCATGAAATTTCATTTCACCTCCTTAATTTCATAAATTCTAATAATAGGTTTAAATGTAGTAACACAACTTTGTCTCTTCCAACAAGTCAAAAGGTGCATCTGTATCATCTGATGAAGAAGTTTATAAAATCTCACAAACTCATTTAAGAAAAAAGGCAAATAAAGAAGATGACATAACTCAAAGTCCAAAGCTATAACTATTCAAGTCAAAAGATGCATCTTCATCATCAAAAAAAGAAGAAAGTTCATTAAAAAAAAGTGGAAAAAAATCTGTCATAAGCAAAAGCTCCAAACTACAAGTATCCAAGAAGTCAAAAGATGCATTTTTGTCATCAAATGAAGTTTATTCAATTTCAGAAAGTTCATTAAGGAGAAAAAAGAATAAATAAATTGTTCTAACATCCTTTAATAATGAAGAACCAATCTTATTTCAAAGTTTAAAAAACAACACACCAAAGAAAACAAAATTGAACATCAAGTCGCTAGCAAAAGGAAATAAATACATAAAAGTTTATTTAAACAAACAATTTTTGGAATTTTATTAGTATAATTTTTATGTGTTTTAACATTATGGTTGATTATTTTCCTTTCATTATATATATTTCACATTATGTGTTTTAACATATGTGCTTTATTATGTCAATTTCACTTTATTTTTATACTACTCTTATAATATTTATGCATAATTTTTTTTTTTACTTGTACATTACTCAACTTTAGTTGAATGATCATACTCTAATTTTAAAATATTTCTTTATAAATATATAAATAAATATAAATTATCTTAATTTATACATAATTTTTTAAACTCATTTAACTGTTAATGATATAAAATATCAATAATAATTATATTTTTAATTTTTATTTATCAATCAAATTATTTATTTAAATTATTTATAAACCCATCGCGCGGGTCTATGTGTTTTTTTTTTTTTTTATTTGTAAAGAAGTGTGTTATAGTTATAGGCGGCGGAGAAGTATGCAACGTGGAGGTGATTGAACATAATGAACGAAAATCGAGAGTAAAAGGCGAAGGAGCGGTGGGAGCGATGCGCATGGTTGTTAACGACGCATTCCTCCCATTAACTAAATGGCTATGTCTTTACCTCTTCGTTTTCATTCCTCATCTTTCTCTCTCACTGTAAGTTCCGCCTCTCTCTGATGGTACATCAATAATTGTCTTCCCGCATCTATAAGTCAAAGATCCAAAGGAGTAACAATTTGAAGGACATAATGCTATTATTGACCATGTTTCCAGAAACCTTTCTTGTTTCTTATGATGAATGGAATTCATTCTCCACTTTTTCAGATTCTTCATTTCTAACTTGTTTTCAATACTCTTTCTTCTGCATCTTTTTCTTTGCTCTAAAATATCTGCGTCAAATGCACTTTTTTATTTATTTTAATCATTCGTATCATATCTTTCATTTAACTCTACACATCTTTCTACTTTGTTGAATAGATGTAAATATGTAATGCTTCATAGTTCATAATGTGTGTTTTTTCTATCTAAATGTACAGTCTCTTGGGGTTGTGAGAAAAGTGCTAGGGAGTCTTATAACAGGCAAGTATGCTCCCTCTTGCATACAAAATTATTTTCTTGCACTAACATAAACTCTGACTTTTAGTTCCTCACACTTGTGGCTTATTTGACTGGCTATAGCATTGTGTCACTGCAATTTATTCCATCTTCATAGATATTGTTCAACCAAGGAGTGGACATTCGCACTTAGCAAAAAGAGGTGGAAGACTAATATCGTGTAAGGTTTGTGCGAGGCTGGTACATACAATGTGCCGGATCTCTGTCCCTGGGACCTTACCAAGAACTGATGGAAAGACCTCAACTAATATCTCAAGGGATAAGAAGACAGTTCCAGAAGCAGATCCTCCCAGTATCAAAGATGTTCAGCTTTTGTATGAATTTTTGGACCGGAGGTTTATTTTCTTATTCCCTAATGTTTTTCAGTGAGGAGTATATTAAGTCTCCATACATACTGTAGATATAATAACAGTACTTTGATAGTTTAAATTTTGCAAATTTTAACAGTTCCCTAACTGAATTTCAATTTTGATTTACAGTACCAAGCTCACAGTATTGACTGGAGCTGGAATCAGTACAGAGTGTGGCATCCCTGACTACAGAAGGTTCTGACTCTTTTGTATACTACTTTCTGAGATCATGAGGTTACATAAAATGTTTATTGGGCTCTTTTGCTCAGAATGGCTGCTTGCTATATTGTTTTTATGATATTGAAAATTCTTTCTGCTATTTATTAATATATTTGTTGGACCTTGTAAAGTTTGTGGATGTAGCATTCATAACTGATGGCAACATAAAAGGATTAAATGGTTTAATTGCTTAGTTGCTTTCTTCTTTGGTCATGTTATAGATGTTGTGCTTGGATTGATAATTATTGCTATATTTCATCACATTTTGATTGATCCTACCATTTCATTTAGATTATTTGGAGCTTATTTTCCATTTATTGCAAAGTCAAAGTGTGATGAAATATGTGTATGGCCTACATTTTTTTTAAAGATTTTCCAAAATTTTTGTTTGCTTTGTAGATGATCTGAGGTTTTTTGGTCATTGATGTTACATGTTTCCTGTCAATCTTAAGAAAAAAGAAATGCATAGGCCTCTTTGGGTTTCAACTTCTACATTTAATAGGCTGAGTTGGTTAGAGATTCTCTTGCCAATCTGATTACAATTCGAACTAGTAGATTAGGGGAAAACAAAATAAAAGATAAAACTGAGATCACATGAATCTCAGTCTATACTAATCTGATCTTATTCTATCCTATGTTTCTAGAAGAATAATTTAAATATTGAAAAGAAAAAAATCCTAACAACTTCGATAGTAACAAATAACTATGCTGCATTAATATTTAATTATTGGAAACCAGATGCATCAATGATTCATCATCAGTTGGAGGGGTCTACCATCCATGCACTGACT
Source organism: Glycine max (assembly GCF_000004515.6). Taxonomy (NCBI): domain Eukaryota; kingdom Viridiplantae; phylum Streptophyta; class Magnoliopsida; order Fabales; family Fabaceae; genus Glycine; species Glycine max. The sequence continues at coordinate 12,757,810 of NC_038242.2, read as the reverse complement.
GTTTATCAGTGCTAATTCTGATCAATATCCACTTTCATTTATTGGAGTCAAAGATATGTGCCATTCTTGTTGTGTATAAAGATTATATAGGCTTCACCCTTTTTTAGTTTCATATCTAGAGAATATGGAATGAATTTCTAAAATTTATTATTCATGATGCTGACTGTATCTTCCTTTCTCTGTTCTTCTTCACTGATAGCAATTTATTATTTATTGCAGCCCCAATGGAGCTTATAGTTCTGGTTTCAAGCCAATAACCCATCAGGTGATCCAAAGACATGTTCAAACATATTTGCTTCTTTTTTGTACCATGATAGGGCCTAAATAATTTAGAGAAATATGGCCAATAGAAAAAGATTAAGGGCTAAGGATTGGAAAACATATATGTTTGCATTTAGATATCATGTTCCAGATGGTTGCTTTAATGGCTTGCCTGTAGGGAAAAAGAGAGAACACAATACCTGCAGTATGCCAGTATCTATGGTCACCTTTAAAGAGAAGAAAAGTTATCGTTAGCCAATAGTGTAGAGCAAGCAGAATTCTCTCCATCTACAGGAGAGAAAGACTTCAACTATTGATGTTATTAAGAATTTGGCATTAGTGTAATCATGAGTGCGTAGCATATTTAAATTTGAATGTTTATGGCAATTACTTTGGTGAAGAAAATTCAACTAGATTTTCATGCCAAAATAGTCATGACCCATGAATCTCTTTCATCTTAATTTATATGTTTAAGTTCTCCTTTCTCTTGACATTATTTAAAAGGAGTTTCTCCGTTCAAGTCGAGCTCGGAGGAGATATTGGGCTAGGAGCTATGCTGGATGGAGGCGATTTACAGCAGCACAACCATCTGCTGCCCATACTGCATTGGCTACAATAGATAGAGCTGGCCGAATCGACTTAATGATTACCCAAAATGTTGATAGGTACCCTCTATAATTGTTTATCAATTAATTAGGCTAATTTGGAAAATGTGAGATATTAAAAGCTAGCCTATCTTGGAATTTTGTTGTACCTTGTTCTCAGGTTGCATCATCGTGCTGGTAGCAACCCATTAGAAATACATGGGACTGTATACACTGTAATATGTATAGATTGTGGATATTCCTTTTGCCGGAGCTTGTTTCAGGACCAGTTGAAGGCCCTTAATCCAAAGGTTAGAATTTGCAACTAATAGAAAAAATTGCATTATCAATGAATAAATGCTTAAGAAGCAATTTCTATATTGAGAAATGCTGATGAAGTTAGTCTATGAGAAAGTCATGATATATAAAAGATCTAGTCCTTTGTTCTAGGGATAAGTTACATTATCATGTTGAAAGATGTAAGACTTGAATAAAAGGTATAATGGCTTTTGCGCTGGTTGATAATTATAGTATATGTGTAAGCACTATTTGACTAGAGGTCTTGATGGTGTCTTTGGATTGGTTTATCTTGTGATAAAAAGTTTTCACCCCTTTTTTATTCTCTTAAATCTGAGGAAGAGAGAAGTCATAGAAGGAGAAGAATGATGCAGCTGAGTGCTCATTCATCAGGTGTGTGATGTGGGGAGAACAGTAATTCCATTAAATGATTTATACTTCATAGGTTTAAGGTGAAATCTAATTATTGAGAAGAAGTGTGCACTAAAAAGTAGAGAGAGGAGTATGGGGAAAACTAATATATCCAGTGAAGGATTCCAAATGACATGTCCAATAATAAGACGTGCACCCTTTGTTGCAGTCACTGCAAGAAACCTTCTTATCTTGTAAAACTTCTCGAATACTTATTGTTTTCATATATCCCTTAACAATACTTGTAAAGAAAGGAGATAAAAAAAATTGAGTGAGGTACCATCTTGAATGTTGCAGGGGTTACTAAATTATATATGGTATAATTACAACACTAAGTATATATTAGGACAGCCTGTTACATTTTCTTAAGAACTATGTTTTGCACATTTCAATCAATTATATAATTTCAATTACACATGTCTGATATGTGGTCCTTGTACTGAAACTCTGAAAGTAGGAGGATCTGACATTTGTTATTACTGTGTTTAAAAGCAAAAATATATTGCTTCATTTTATCAATGCTTTAATGTAGTAGTTGGAGATTTTGTTTCTCTAAACAATATGGCAGCATGCATCTGTTCTGAGTTTCCCTTTTCTGATAAACCAGTGGGCAGAAGCAATTGATAACTTGGACCATGGAAACCCTGGATCAGATAAGAGCTTTGGCATGAAACAAAGACCTGATGGTGATATTGAGATTGATGAAAGATTTTGGGAGGAGGATTTTATCATCCCAACTTGTCACAAGTGCAATGGAGTTCTCAAACCTGATGTAGGCCATTTGTTTCTTTCAGTTGAAATATTTGCCTGCGCCTGTTACTTCTCCGGATACTTCAGCCTGTTAGTTTTGTACAGAATTTTGTTCTTTATTATTGTAGCTGCTAATAAGTGGGGGCAAGAGAAGTATAGGAAATATTAATTATTACTTTATAATTTCTAGATCTGAAACAATGAATCTGTGAGCACACCCGCCCTACCGAACGTAAAAGAAAAAGAAAAAAGAGACATAAAAATATTCTATGAAACATTGCATGTCTTGAACTATAGTAAAGCTGAATAGACACTTCTGCATGTTTTGACTGTCAATTCAGAATATATGAAGTTATGATTGGAAGTGCAATTTGACACACTCCAAAATATAGAAATAAATAGCCCAAGCAATGGAAAAAGAAAAACAGGAATTCAGGTACTGATATTATTGAATATGTAAAAAGGAAATGCAGTGTAATGGAATTCTTACTGCCACTGATCTAGGCTGCTACAGAGGACTAGTGCTCTCTGTCCATAACAAACTTAATGATTCTCTCTATATGCTCTTTCTTCACATGTCTTGGTACAACAGAAACTCATTACATATTTGGCACATCCCTCTCTGCCACATCACCATTGTTTCTCAGGCCATTTTAATTTTCTAACACAAAATCTCCACACCTTGGGCTTGGGGCTTGGGCAACTGATGTACTAACTGCTCATTGGATCCAAATTCCATCTAAGGTCCTAACAGGGTTCTAGAACATTTATTTTAGGTTCTCATTTGGTGCTATACTTGTTATCCACTTATCCTAGGCAACTAAACTTTTCCCGTTTGGCTCAGAGGAATCAGACCAAAATCCCATGTTGATGATCCTTTAAGTTGTGTATTCTTTTTCTTAATTATGTTTTGTGACAAATCATGATGTGTGATCTACCGTATCTTTTTCTTGGATGATTTATTGCCGCTCTATCTCTTGAATAAGTTCATTCTGTGTTTTAAGATTCAAGATATTTCATGACTCAGACAGAAGGAACGGACTGCAAGTGTGTTTTGAAACAAATTAAGTTATTCTATGGACATAGAAACCATGCCTAGTCAATCATGTATCTGAAAATGTGTGTGATCATTTTTATTTGTCTTCTAATGCTGATGAATATAAATGCTTGTTTAAGTAAATCAAACGTGAAATTTTTATGAAAGTGTCCTTAAAGTTCTCATTGTGAATAATTATGAAGGTTGTCTTCTTTGGTGATAATGTTCCCAAGGACAGAGCAGATATGGCAATGGAAGCGTCTAGAAGATGTGATGCTTTTCTTGTACTTGGGTCATCTCTGATGACCATGTCTGCTTTTCGACTTGTCAGGTAGATTCAAGATTACCAGGTCTTCTGGTTATGGTGTCATCTAAATTCTTATATTTGCATGTGATTGATAGTAGATATGTGATTTGCATTCTGCAACATGATAGATTGATAGTAGATATCAATTTTCCATGTTTTGACATCTTCAAATTAACTTTTTGGTAAAATCTTATGTTGGAGTGGAACCCTTCATCATCTCGTCTTGTCAATCTTTCTTATAAATTGTAAGTGCTTCCCACAAATGATGCCTGAGATTAAAATACAATATAGTTTTGTAGACAAATTCTGTTATTTTATAAAATGATTGTTGATGCCCTCCATCTAAAAGTTGGCATGCAAGATTAATCAACAGTATAGACACTTTTTTTAGAATTTATGCAATGATATTATTGAGAATGAGATACAAATCAAATTATCATTTCAAAGAAAAAGATATTTGTGTTTGAATTAACTTCAAAACTCTAATTTTGATAAAACCTTGTATTCCCCAATTTCAAGCACTGAAATAATTTTCATTTGCCTGTGTTGCATTGATTGGATGCATATCTGACATGATTGGATTTTTTAAATTTACTTGAACAGGGCAGCTCATGAAGCTGGTGCTGCTACTGCAATTGTGAACATAGGTGTGACGCGTGCTGATAATTTTGTGCCCTTGAAAATAAATGCACGATTGGGTGAGGTATGGCCTTGGTTGATCTTGACTAGCTATAATGAATATTGCATGTTTACTGCCTCAAATCTTACAAGCTTTGCATTGTTGCAGATCCTGCCAAGACTACTTGACATGGGATCTATAAGCATACCAGCTGTGTAATGATAGATGAAAAAATGGTATCAAGTTGCATTCAAATCAGTAACCTGTATTTTATTCCATCATTCTTGTCCCCATGTAAAGATATTGACGAGGAATTATATATAAAGTAACTGATATTTGTGTTATCTTTTCTGATTTTTAATGTTTTACTTTTTCAAATTAAACACGAACCTTGCAGATCGATTAGAAACACATAGTCTCAATTCCCACAAATAAACCGGGCGTTGCTGCCTAAAAAGATAGTAAGATCAAAACTAGTCAAAACGCGTTTCGTCTGCCTTTATTTTTATCACAGCCGGCAAATTTACAAAATTGGATTAAACTTCTAATAAAATTACAGGATTTGGATAAGTCGTGTTTTAAAACATGACTTTATCCGTATCTTGTAATATTTTTAAAATCTATCCATTCCTATAATTTTTAAAAAAATTACCCCAGTTTTGTAAATTTGCTTACATATGCTACATAATTGTGTAAAACATTTGCATCTTTATACAGAGATGTACATTACAGCCAAACTAACAGCTTATCCGAATTTTTAATTTGATGTTTTCGTATAATTTTGACTTAACCATATGCTACAGATGACTAATTTTATTTTTGGTACCTTAATTATTTGGTAAATGCTACGAATAACTTGTTTAATTGATCAATAAATAAAATCTATACATAAACTATTAAAGATTAAAATGAGATTTATATGATAATATACAATTTTTTTAATACAATTTACATAATTTTTATTCCACAATTTAAAACGCTTGGCAGATAAAATGACTAAAAGGTAGTTTCTCCTTCCCTTTTATTTCTCCACTATTCAAACCCTTTTATTATTAGATTCAACTATTCAAATAAATAGTTAACATTCTTGAAATTTGTAGTTTCTCCTTCCCTTTTATTTCTCCACAATCTTTACTGTTCCAAACAAAGGGTAAATAACATGGATGTGGTAGCAGTATATATAGTTAACTAACAACTAGCATATTTAATAGAGGACACTTTACATGCATTAGCAACCAGAGGTTAAAATCGAAATCCTACAATAGCAACCTCAAAGGGTTTGATTAGACAAAATACTGTAGCCCTTAACTGTACTTTAAGTAATCCAAAAAGAGTATATAACATGCTACCATAGTAAACTATAAAATTGACTAGAATGCCCACTTCCTAAGAATTCTCATTAATTGCCTTGTCAATTTCTTCAACATGATTACGAAGCACATTCCACTGCAAAACACGAGAAAATGAATTACGGAACATTAGCTTGAAAACCATTTGTTCTAGATCATTAGAACCAACAGATTTAAGACAGGCATAAAAATGGAACTCGTAATATATAACATTCAGATAATTTCAAGTTATACCTGATCCATGGTCAAAGAGATACCTGAAAACAAATAATAAAAACGTCAGTGTAACCCACATTTATAAATCATCATCATGTGGTTTAAAAGAAATGGATAAATCAAATATCGAGTTCTATTCCAGAACTCTACTTGATCCCAACTGACTAGTCTTTGTACATCTAGAAGAATTTCCCAGGTCTACATAAGGATTCCTCAACCACAATGCATGAGCATGATCTTGAACATCAAAGGATAGCATAAACAAGGACCTTTTAAAAGACAATCAGGTCAAAATACACATGCACAAGCATAATTACAATGCAAAAATATTAATTGGTTTGAAGCATACATAAATTTCCAATATAAGTGCATAGCTATTGATCTTGTATAGCGACACATAGCAACCAATTACAGAAATGCCTATGAGTATACTCTCAATCTAGACAACGTTGCAAAAGGGAGTTTTAAGCTACCCATTAGAATCACACCACTATAGCATGTAAAAGGGTGCAGTTCCAGCTGCAATTTCAAAATGCTCTACAATTGCAAATCTGTAGTAACCAAGAGCCACTTCACACCACCACAGAACTATATCACACAATAACGATGTATGAGTGCAGTTCATACTCCAAGCTTTCCTAACATGATCCAACAACACTATTCCCTATGAGTCCACAAATGCCATGTTAACCATTATTTCCTGTTTAGTCATTGAAAACTTTCCAGATTCATAAATCAAAGTGCATATTTATTGATTTAGTTTAATTTTAATTAAACCAACAGGTACAAAACTTTCATATGAGCAAAACTAATTCATCTTTTATATCTTCCATTGTTTGCTCACAAACAAACATCAATATATCACGTCATTAACTCACAATCATTTAGAGTCTAATTTTTAACCTTGCAAAATGTCTAGAGTCTAGAGTCTATAGTTATCCAAAGTTCAAAAAAGATAGAGCCCTATAACTTAAAACTGACCAAGAAGTTAATTACAAGATTCAGTACAAGTTGTTCACCTCCTTCAGTGCCCCATTAGAAGCAAAGACTTTGGTTGAAACATGTAAATCAAGTTAACAGGTATCCATCCAATGCAACTTGACACAATTGCATAATTATCAATTTGTCCATTGTAATGACTATGAAAAAGATACATGCAAGATGCATTACATGTTGATACTATATAACATGTATGAGTATTTCCATGGACCACATTGTTGGCAATTTCAAATGCATGACCAGCAGAGCTAACAACAAATTACACATTCATGAATCACAATTCAACAAACTCCACATAAAACATAAAAAATAAAAGTTTTCAATGTGGTAACCAACTACCGCAGCAAACATGTTTATGAATTTATCCCTCAACCTTCAATGATGTGACAACGTTATCAATAATGACTAACCTAGCAACAAGGGAGTAGAAACTGCAACCAGCATCAACAAAAACATAGCACACTATTCGTTAGTTTAACTACCTCTTTGCACAACGAATGAGGCATCAATAGGAGACCTAGGCATGTTTCAATCCAATCAGCAAAATAACAATCATACGCATTGAAAAAATCTTACCTAAACCCCTTACTATTCCTAAAACAACGCACAAGGAAAACTAAAATAAATTCAACAACACATAAAAAGAAGACTGAAAAGCATTTGAAGAAAAAATGTGACCCAAAACCCTTACTATTCCTAAAACAACGCACGGACACACAAAACTAGAATAAATTCAGAAACAGATAAAAAGAAGAGTGAATAAGCATTTGAAAGAAGAGAATAGTAACCTTTTCTGCCAGGCAATTGCTTGCCATCTTTGACGTAAAACTCGCGAATGTCAACCATAATGCTGCCTTTCCAGTTCCTCACGGCAACCCTCCTGTTCTTCGAAATCTACATTTCATCGTAAACAAAAAGTTATAAGCACACAGTAAAAGAATAAAAGATAGAAAGAAAAGGAAAAAAGAGAAATCCTAGAAATAGAATAGTAGAGTGAGAAATCGACCTCGCAAACGGTAATAGAGTCGGGATCGTCATCGGAATCCTTCTTGAGGGACTTCTTGGGCGGCGCGTGGCCTTCAGAGTCGGCGTCGGAAGCACCGTCGTCATCTCTCCTCTTCGCTTTTCCAGACATTTTCTCGAAGCTTCTTGAGTAAGTCTTTTTCTTCTGTGTGACTGAGTGAGTGAGTAGTTAGTTGATTTAAAAAAGACTCGAGCGAATAAATTTTCTTTATTGAGAATGAAAATGAAAATAGAACGAAAAATTGAAACCTAGAAACGCCTTTGGCGCCCAAACGAAGCGACACTCCAATCCAAGGGTCAGAGTCGGTTGATGCGAGTTTCAAAATTTTCACATTCTCAGGGTTTTAATTTAAGTGACTTTCCCCTTTTTTTGTGTGTGTGGGGGTTGGGGGCTTTGCAAGATACAAAATTAGGGATTGGATTGTGATTTGTGGCATACAACAGGTTTGTCTAATATTGGATTTGGTTTCTAAGCTGACGTGTTTTCTCTCAAAATAATTTGAAATTTTTGTAGCATTGACACCCAGATATGGTGATGATAATGAGTATTGGGAAAAGTGAGTACCTTAATTAGCCACTTAATGAGAACGGAAATGGGTACATAAGGCAATAGGCATTGTTTGCAATTATTTCTTTTTAAAAAATATTTATTTTAATAAAATAAGAAGATTTTAGTGTTTGTCTAAATTATTTTTTACTTTTTTGAGAAACAAATCTTTATCTGCTTAATAAAAAATACTTTTTAAAAAAAAACAAAAGTTTAAAAAACTCAAACTTAACTACTTAATTAAAAACTTAAAAATTATCTTATTAAATTATAAGTGTTTAATTATTTTATTTAATCATAATTCATAAATAATTGATGAAATTATTTGTTAAAATAGTTAAAAATATATATAATTACATAAAAATAAAAAATAAAATTTTATCTTAAATAGAATTTTTTTTAAAATCTAATAAATGTTGAAGGAAAAAATAAAAAACTAAAAATTAAAATTTTAAAAAAATTACTAAAAACATTTTTATTAAACAACCAAACAAATTTTCTATTAATAAAAAAAGTTAAAAATTATCTAAAAATATCTTATAAAACACACTATAAATCTTAACATATATGGATATTTTAGTATCCAATATTATTTATATTCACACATATAATAACAATAAAAAAATACTAAGAGATAAATCACATTCATTAATATACTATAAATTATATTATAATTAAAATTTATTTTAAATAAATTAAAACATATAAAAATTAATAAAAACTCCTGTCAGCTCCTAAAGACGATAGACTAAAAATTTCCACACCCAACGAAGATATGTTTTTCTCTTTTTTTCCTACGGTGTGGCCAGGCTGTTCACTTTAGCGAAGGATCAAAAACCCTGTGAAAGTGTGTTTGTTTGGTCGAGTTGATTGAATTCGCTGGCAGCTTACAGCTATGATCATCAACAACGCCCCTTTTCCTCTATGATTGATTCGATTCGATTGAAGTCGATTCCGTAGAGAGTGAGAAATCAGATCACAATAATCATCGATGGGTAATTTGTTCGTGAAGAAGCCCAAGGTAACAGACGTTGATAAAGCAATCCTCGCACTCAAGACCCAGAGACGCAAACTCGCCCAATATCAACAAAAGGTTACTTTTTTTTTTCCAAAATCAATTTTTGCCTTGGTGTGTTGTGATTGTGAATTTTATTGTTGTTACAAGACAGTAGGGTTTTCATAGGGAAAATATGATCAGGACGGGTTGTACCTTAAATGTTAGTTAAGATACAAATAAATAAATTTAGGGTCTTTTGAAATTCTTCAATGCATAGCTCCAATGAATAAATGTTGGGCTTTTGAAGAGATGGTTGCATTGTATTTGTATCCTATGCTTAAAAATATGCATTTTATGCTCCAATCTAATACGCCATAGAACTGCATGCACTGCACGCTTATATTATAACCTCCTTAAGAGCTGCCCACATTTAGTGTCCAATTGTGTCTTGAACATGATTACTTCTGAAGGAGGATACATGTGGAAAACCAAAAAAAGATAAAAAGAAATGCTGCAAACTCAGTGGACAGATCCTGCCCTTATAATATGTTCCATTCAAATTAATCTGATAACAGCCAGCAATGCAAAAGTAAATGAGCTGAAATTTCCAAGCTAGACCAACACATTATTTTAAATTTTTAATGATAAGCATGCTTTGTATTTTTGTGTGTTGGAGCACGCTTCTTATTGAAATTGTATGTTGGTATGTGAGCTTACATGTTAACTACATTTCTTTTCATGCATATGTCTTTTGTTGTGAAGTGGAGAGAGGCGTTGATTTCATTTTTCAGCCTTTTCCCTTTAGGTTCCTTGTTCAAATTGACTTGCAAATAAACTTCAATAAAATGCTAATAAGTATGTTGATTGTAAGACTAGTCAGTTGAGAATGTCAATGATGCTTACACTCTTTATCTGTTATGTCATCAATGATGATAGAGCATTTTATTTAGAATATAAGCTCTGCAGTACCCTATTGGACATGTTTCCTTACTTCAGTTTTTTTTTTCATTTCTTGTTTTCCAGCTAGATGCTGTTATTGAAGCAGAAAAGCAAGCTGCACGAGACTTGATTCGTGAAAAGAAGAAGGACAGGGCCTTGTTAGCACTAAAGAAAAAAAAGACACAAGAAGAATTGTTGAAGCAAGTTGATGCTTGGCTTATAAATGTTGAGCAGCAAGTAGTATTTTAATTTTTATCGTATTAACCTGTCATATTTTTACTTTGCTTCCTTGTTTTGTTTCTTTCTGTCCAGTAGTAATAATTGTATTGTTACCTGTTTGCATCTTTTGATGGCTTTACAACTGTCTGTTTCTATGTCCTAATTCAGTTCTTTTCCCATCTGGTGTCTTGTACTCATGTTTAGAGGAGATAATTGTGCATTGACCTTTCTTTCTCTTAACTCAATTGTACACCTAAAACAAATACATGCACATTTTCAGTTAGCAGATATTGAACTGGCTAGCAAGCAGAAGGCTGTGTTTGAAAGTTTGAAGGCTGGTAATGATGCAATGAAAGCCATACAAAGTGAGATAAACATTGAAGATGTTCAGAAACTTATGGATGACACTGCTGAAGCTAAAGCTTATCAAGATGTAAGCTTGACTTTACTATTATGCTTACTCTTGCTGCTTTTGACCTGATTTCCATGTCCAGATGGAAATTTGATGCTTACTGATGGTTCCCATAATTTTGTTGAATTTGAAGGAAATTAATGAAATAATGGGGGAGAAGTTATCAGCAGAAGACGAGGAGGAGATTTTAGCAGAATTTGAGGACTTGGAAATCCAGGTACATGGATTTCCATTTTTTTCTTAATTTTGTATTTGTTCTACTCACCCCAATATAAAAATCATATTGAAACTGTTCCAATTGACCTGTTGGTTTAATCATAGTATACTATGGAAGGGACATACATTATGCTTCAATTAAACCCTTTTTTACATACTGTACCTCTGTGCTGGAGAAATGGCATGGGAATATTATTAGCTTTCTTTGTAGGTTAAATTTGCTATTCTTTTGTTGTATGATGAATGTGTATGTAAGATTATTTGGGGCATGTGATCTATTGGTAAAAAGATGTGTACTGCTGTTAACAGCATAATGTAACCGTTCGGTAGTTATGCTTCCCGCAAAAACTTAGAATTGAATTATCTTCCTATTTGCAATGTTTTTAGATAGTGATTGACTGCAGAAATTGTGAACTCAAAATTAGGAATATGATAAAAGAAATACTCACTTAAGTCACACCCAAGGAAAAACCAGTCAATACTTAATCAAAGCCGCATAAATATGCAATAGATGCAGCATGCCCGTGTAAGTTGTTAATTTGTGGAAATTGACAGAGTTTGTTTTATTGCTTCAGCTTACAGTCCAAGATCTTCCTGAAGTTCCTCCCTCAGCTAATGAAGAAATTGAAGAAAAGTTGGACCTTCCTGATGTCCCAACCAAAGCACCTGTTACCAGTGATGCTGAAGTATCTACGAAAAGAAAAGGTATCTGATCTTCCCCTCTTCTATCCCCGTGAAATTATTAGATGGTTTGGAATCATGATCTCTACTAATCTCTTCGTGACATAATTAAGTGCTATTAATTCTTTCTTGTAAATTGGAAAAAAATAAATGCATATCATGTAGAAATCAATTGGGACCATAAACATGCTATGGTCCTGAACTATCTAATAATTCCAACCCCCCCTCTCCCAATAAAAGAGGAAAAAAGAAATTAGCTAACCACTAATGACTGATGATGTAAACAGTTATGGAGGAACCATTGGCAGCTTGAAGAACATTGCGACCCAAAACATGTCAATTGCTTTGCAAACCAAGGCATAAGATCTGACTTTGTGTTTGCCTGTATCCTTCAAATTCTGTTGCAAAATTCGTGCAGTTACTGGAGTTTGATTGGTTTTACCATTTGCAGTGACATTGAATTTGTACAGATTTGCATGTATAATAATACATCAGTTTTAACAAGAATTATATACTGAGAAAATCATATTTTGCAACCATTTTCACATTTTTTGCGTTAGATACTTGAAGGTTAAGCGATAATATTGACCAATAATATCCCGAAACATCTGGTTGATGAAGTTGTGCCTCTGCTGACTGCCTTCTTTTTCCTTGTGGAAACATGGATTCATCAGCCACAAGGTCACTGTGTTTAGGATTTATGGTTTAGTTTGTGGAGTTGATTGCGCAGCATACTAAGATTAAGATGACTCTTTGGGCATATAATAAATGGCAGCACCAAAGTTTCCAAAGTAACAAACATGAAAAGGTTTTTAAACCATCTACGTTGTCGTTAAAGTAAAGTATAACATATAAAAAAGTCTGCTTCGCCAAATTTAGACAAATATTTAGATCACTTACTTTTAATTACAAAAATATTGTCTTATCTTCTCTTCATTTTTTTAATAATTTATACATAGAACAGTTAAAATAATAAAAAAATATTTTTGTTATTTACAAATCTAAAAATAGAAAATAAATTAAAAAATAAACAGATTTTTTAATTAAAAATAAAAAATATTAAACCAAATAGTCCCTAACATTCTCATGGGTGAGTAAAATGCATCCCTATGGGAAAACTTTTAGTATGCTAGTAAAGAGAAAAGAGAAAAAAAAATTATGTACTGAAAGTATAAATCTTTTTATATAGTCATCTAAATAGTGTAAATTTTTTTTATATTGTCACTATATATAGACATTAAACTCGCAAACAAAACATTGTCGTATATTTCTAATACTTTAATCTTTTAAACTTATCAAATCCATTAATAGTGTTCCCAGAAATTAGGATTAATAGGAAACATGATTGGTACAAAATATATTTACTACAAATGAAAAAAAGAAAACTACATATTAAACGCATCTTAGATAATCCCAAGGGATTAATCGAGTGAAACACGATACAATATCGCATTTGACAGGTGACAAGTTGAAACCCCCATTCGTCTCTTTGGACAAAAATGCAAGTATCTCATAAAACGATCCTGAGTTCAGAAACTTTGTCTTACATCCCCTCTCCCTAAATTTTACATCAACAAAAACACCTACAAAACTGACACAAACCTGAGGGAATCCTCCTTAGAAATTGCAATCTTAACATTCACATTTCACACACACTGTCCATTAATAGAATATAGAATAATAAAATACAAGGGAGAGGGCTTTTTTGTCTATATGTCGTATGCATCAAGGGTATCTCTAGTCAACAGTGAGAGGCTAATCCCTTCAAAGTATAAACATTATCAGTTTTACCTCTCGCAACATTCTTTTTTATAAACAGGCAATGTATCGGCTTTATGGGTGGAGAGAGTAATCATTTATTGACCCAGTGTTTATACATTGTATGATTTTCCAAATTTTCAGAATTCAGATGCAATTTATATAAAATCTACCATCATCCAAACTAACAATATCTTACGATCACTGTCTCACAAATCTAAATGAGTACCCTCTCCTTGAGAACTTGCAGACAAATTAGATGAATGCACAATTACTTGG